>NC_085008.1:10678670-10811170 GCF_963854185.1 Sardina pilchardus
AGAGAGAGAGAGAGAGAGAGAGAGAGAGAGAGAGAAAGACAGGGAAGAATCGGAAAGAATCAGTGAGGCATCCTTTAAAATGGATTTACAGGATTATATTGTTGATCATAGGAACTCATAAAATGACGCAATAATAAACAGGAAGAGCCATGCAGGAAGGGCTGAAATATTGCAGGAGGGAAAAGAAACCGTGCAGTGCTCAAAGTTCATGGAGAAAAGGACAAGGACTGTCAAAGTCAACTTAAGTTTTCACTCCTACCGTCACTATGGGACTGCCATATAAATATGCCAATATTGAGTTCTAGAGGGTACCCATGGCACACTGCCCAAAATAGTGTTCTTCAATGTGGTATATGGCTTTAGACCTTGACAGTTATTGCTTTGTGACGGCACTAATCTGACCTACTACATCTAAGCAAGCAACGTTCACAGTCACAAACAAGGTGCTGTGGTCTGAAGTGCTTTACCTGCTTACATGTGGCACTTTCTGTTGGTGGGGTGGAGTTTGGTTGCTGGGAGACGGGCTCTGCTATCTCAGGTATTCGTATAGGAGGCGGCTGCTGGCTTCCAGCGTAGAAATTCCGCAGTTTCTTGCTATGGTTTTTCCCCTAGAACAAAAGATCGCAGGGGCAATTACATTGTAATTATACTTCACATTCCAGAAGCATAATGATGAGAGTCTATTGTGCTTCGGACACGGCAGGCCACTAAAAAGGCCAAGAGCGCTGCTGGCGCTAATTGAGTGGCAGTGCCCACCTGGTAATGGGCTTGGGCCTGCTGCGCTGAGTTGAGCGTGACGTTGCACAGTTTGCAGTAGAGCGGCTTGCACAGCTCCTCCAGGGTGGCATCCTGCTCCGAGCCCCCGGTCTGGCACTCCTCTTCCAGGGGCCTAGGGCCCGGCACGGGCACCGGCAGCGCAGACACCGGGGGTATGGGGGGCAACGGGGGTACCGGCGGCGGGCTGTGGACCATCTGGAGGTGGGAGTGCGGCGGCTTGGCCGTCATCGCGCTACAGAGGGGGTAGTGCAGCACATCTGGCGAGGAGAGCATCACAGGCGGTGGTCCGAGGGGCTGAGGGGTCGATAGCGGCTGGAAGGGCTGTGGCTGGAGCGGCTGGAGCGGCTGCGGCTGCTGCTGCTGCTGACACATCAGACTCAGAGGAGTTTTGGGAACAGACTCCAGGCCTGAGGGGGAGGACAGAAGAGGGGATGGTGACGACGTGGGCGGGCAGAGTGAGAAGCCAGCTACCAGCTGAAGGAGAAGAGGCTACGGCTTCGTCACGACTGCTGGAGGACCCGCAAATCCTCACGGAAGATTACGCAATTGCCACAACAAAAGGAATATGCTGTGTTGAAATCTAGATGGAAATGTACCTTGAAGTCTCTGTCAGTTGTGGAGTTCTGCATGTATAGCACATGCCTGTTGTACAGTATAGCGAGCACGCAAACAGGCCAGCTTCCTTCTGAATGCTATGAATTCTTTCTTCCCAGGTGCAAGTACATTGATTATCTCCTCTAATAAAATACACCTTATACTTTCCTTCAATACTCTTCAAGAAATGGTGGATGATTTGGTGTGTGTGTATAAGTGTGTGTGTGTGTGTGAGCGGGGGGAGGGGGGGGGGGTGTATATTTGGGCAACATGCAAGTTGTATGTGTGCTCTAGAGGAAGGGCAGTCAGCTCAGCTGTTCCTTTTTTCCATCCAGTGCATCAATTCCAATGGAGAGAATAGCCAACGATTCAATGATTCAGTCCTCTAAAATAACCTCCTGGAGATGACCCCTGGGTTCATTTCCGGGTGCCAGTAGGGTGACATTATGGGAATGGCATCTCGAGAGACTGAGCCCAGCATTAAATTCCAAAATAAGACCACCACTAATCAGACAAGCAGGGGAGGAAAATGCACAGCATGTCCCGTCAATGCCGTCAAACCAGAAGCTAAGCGTGTTTTAAACCTAACACTTAGTGAATTGTTGTTGCATTTCTGGCAATGTTAATGTATAACATAGATGTTACATTGCTAATGTGTACCATTTACAATCTGTCATTCAAAATGTAATTTCTCTTGTTCTGCTGTAAGATGAACCTGATATCACTTGGTCATAAGAGAATACCGTCCCAAAAATAGGTATAAGGAGGTCCTAGCCTACATAGTCATTGCTCAAGGTCAGAGTTGCAGTCCTACTTTCTCATCATGGACACATACATTGTTGCTTGAGACTCAGAAGTTTTCTTAGAACTAAATATTGAGGCTATAGTCATGAACTTTTACTAAAAAAAACAAAATGATTATTTTGTGTTATGGCATAGTATGGAATGAAACAACCCTCAACTCACTCAATTAAACAGGAAACAGTTTGAAGTCTCAAAGACTTAATACATGTGTCTTGTGACCTTCACACAAAAGACAACTCAGACAGACAACTCAGACCTCAGACAGGTATTTGTTACTTAATGAAAAGCAGGTTGTGTTACATGGCATGCCATCTCAAGACACTGCCTTTGCATGGAAACCGTGCAGACCACAGTATGCCGTTGTTTAGCCACATCAATAATTAAGGGAACAATGCTTAAATTACAAGCATGGTTGGTCTCAATGCGCCATGTCCACTAGTTCATTGCTCAGGCTTTTTGCATCTTTTGTGCTGTGATTTTTCACCACATCACAGGTGCACCTGGAGCAGGGTAGCCTAACCTCCAGCCACTGTCTTAATCTTACTTTTTACAACTGCATCACTAGCCAACCAATTGGACCCTGATCATGGTTTATAAATAATTAATTGGCAGATAATGCACCTCACTTTCTTCTGTTAATTTTAACGCATCAGTCCAGAACTTAAGAGAATATTTGAACATAATGTGATGAAGGGCAAATGTCTTCATGTGCTAATGTGAAATGTAGGACTAAATTTCATTTCATTTTCATTTCATCCTTGTAAAAAAAACACACACACAGAGAAGGGATATCAATCAACGGAACCAGAAAGCTCTATCCAGCAGTCAATCACTAAAAGTTAATCAATCACTAAAATAAGGCTTAATAACTGTACAGTAGCTGCAGCTGCAGCTGTTGTAGGTACAGCCAAAGATCCTTCATTACTATCTGGTACAGCTGAGCAGGTTTCGTTAGTGAAGAGGTGGAACATTCAGTCAGTTCCAACACATTTGGAGTATGATGCTCACCTGACGTCACTTGCTATAGTGTCGAGGATGTCTACAGGAAGGAGTCACTGGATGCAAAAAAATTTATAAACTCCTCACCAGATGATAATTCCAATTTAGTTTAAATCAATATGGAACTACTGCTCATATTAGGCTACCTTCTGGCCATACGAAGTTCACGGCTCGGGCATGCACAAGTAATGCTGCTAAGTGGCATGCACAATAACCCATGTAAGAAAGCATTAGAATATACTTGGTGTAGGTTGTTGAAATAAGATGTAACGTTAGCGTAACCAGGCAATTGGCTAACATCTTGCAGCTCATCTCTATGCATTCGCTGTATCATTGTCATGCACCAAAAAATCATAACGCTTGTCTTACCTGGTATGTGGGGGAAGTAATGGCTACTGTTCCCATAGCTTATATGAAGTGAACTGTAATTTCTGCTGTAATCATTACTTTGAATTACAGCATCCTTGCTCTTCACATTCATCGCCATCTTCACCGCATCCTACAGGCGAACTTCTTCCAGCTCGCTTCACCGTGCAAGACCGCGCACTTTGGAATAGGGTATGTGATAAGGGCGTGCATTTCTATCTAATGATATTAAAGACTCATTTGTTGGTGTATTTCCCTACCCTATTGATTTTAACGAAATGTGTCTTCGTATGGATTGGCTACATCCTACCTGCAAACGACGCCAAAAAGATTAATAAAAAAGAAATCGACTCATATTAGACTTGGCCCCTGAAGTTTGGTACAGTCCGATTTCCCTAATGGTTCAAGCAAACTCCTTTCTGTTTACAGGCTTAACAATTTTAGATTTTGATTTCCGAGTCACGTTCATTAGACCTATCTGATTAGGCTGCATTATCTGAGAAAGTAGGCATATTAAACATTTCTGTTGGTTAATTCCAAGGCTATAGGCTATTTATTTATTTATTAAACATGTTCTGAAGACAACTTGATTTCCCCTTTTCCAGTTATAGTAAAGCATGCCAATTATGCCTATACAATCATATCCTAAAAGTGTCCGAAAACAGCCCAGTAAACTTGCCTATTCTTTTTTTTAAGAGAAAAATATTGTGTTAGCTGGTCATTTCTTGTTGTAGGTCATTATAACGTTGCATTTTGCTCTCCAAAACCCCCTTTGACGATATTTTTTTCTTTCAAAACACAATCTGATTGCCTTTCCATTTATGATTCTGGGTCTCTACCATCTGCAATGGAATGGGAGGAGTTGATCAATAAAGTAGCCGTAGGTTGGCAAAGTAGCCCACTCTAGCCAAAGCCTATCAAAACTCGCGGGACAGTCGGTTTCAAGAAGAATTGGCGACGCTTTATCATACCAGTGTAGGGCTTCCTCTGCCGCGGCTAACTAGCGATTGGTAGCAAGCCCGGATTTAGCTAACACCAGTCGTGTTTACACGTGAACTAATTACAAAACGGTTTATATGACAGCTAGTTCTACATGTGGTATGCAATGGGGTCGGTGTGTGGGTCCATGCAGTCTATTGGATTTATCTGTAATGTATGATTTCCACGAAACTCTCCATGTCCAGACAAATGGGAATCGTTGTTGCTATGGAGAAGCTGCGACTGCCAAGATTGGGGTAGGCCGTAGCATCGTACTAGGGTTGCATTTATGACTGAAGAAAGAAAACAGATAGAGGATTGCCCAACAACTTTAAATAGAGAAGGTTAGTATTTAGGGAGTGGTGACATGACAATATTTTTGTGCATATGGTCGCTGACCACCATGATCTTGCAGCTGTGGCTAACTAGCTTCTAGCATAATTTGATAGCTGGCTTTCTAGCTATGGCTATCTAATGTCAAAGAGTGTAGAAGCTAACGTTAACGTCTTTGCTAACATTAGCTACCAATTATTTGGTTGGCATTTTATTATTTGCCAAGTTGTTTAACATCAACCTTTCACAGCTTCACTGTTAACTTGAGAAATAGGAGTTATGGCGATGGAGTTTGAGCTTCCTAGCCGTACTGTTTTTGTTATATGAACGTTAGTTGAAGAAAGCTGGTCTGAGTTTAGTTTTTGAAGATCTTAGCCAGCCAGCGATAGCAGAGGTGCTAACAGTTCTACCGTAAATGGAGCCTAGTTTCTAGCAATCCCAGCGATAGCAAGCTAATCTTAATTACACTGTATGGCAAAACAACGGTATGTGTAACGTTAATTGAGGCTCTGATAACACTACGACTTGTCATCTACCATAATGCTGTTTGCTCGCATCATATCGCTACATTTAACTTGGCTACCGATATCTTATCTGTCAAGGATTGTTTAGTTCTTTCAGTTTATTGTACGTTTAACCCCGCTAACGCAGAGGCACTGCAGCTACTGTTACAGCAAAGAGGGCTTATACTCTTCGGTTCCACCAAAACATCCACTAAAAAATGATGTCGAACTCGTTAGCATACCTTACTAATCATCCCGTTCTTACCAATTCAAGACAAGTGGTTCGTTTTCTGTTCTAAACGTTATTGTCAGCAGTAATTTGTATTAAATTATAAGGTAATGTATGGACTAGTGTTTGTATGACAGAATAACGTTAGCATAAGTGAGGAATATCCATGGGAATATCACTAATATTGTCTGCTGTAATGTCCAAGTGTAACCTAACGTTAGCGTTGGTCGGTTGAAGGTAACACATTTTGCAGAGCTGACATTAGCATGTTAACGTTATAGCTAGTCAACTAACGTAAGGCAACCTACTCCAACGTTAATATTACCTACATTTTGTTAGACAACCAAACTAGCTATGGTTAAAGTGGGCATGTGCCACTTGATACCAGCAAGCTGTCATCAACCAGCCAAATTCTGTGGGCATTGTGACAAGACGTTGGCTAAAAAAATTACTAAGCTTATCTAAATCAAAGTTGATCAAGTGAATGCACTCATCCGTTAACTTGCAAGGTTGTTTGTGGAAAGTACTAGCCAATAGCTGAAGTTCAGGCAAAGTTATGAACGCAAACTTAGGAAAATAGCTAAATGAAACATGTATCATAACCTTATTATTAACAGAGCTGTTTGCATCTAAGTTACTATCTGATTTAGCCTATTATCATTAACCACAGATGACAACTCATCTAGCGCTTGACTTAACACAGAAGGGGTGTCCATGGCCAGAATATGAAGGCAGACACTAAGAAGTTTTAACTTAACATCAATTATTTATGGTAAACATATTTTGTCAGATGAAACTCTACAGAGCAACTGCTAAAGGTCTGAGTGTCACATCAGGCAGGTCATTCAATTAATCCAAAAGCACATATATATATATATATATATATATATATATATATATATATATATATATATATATATATATATATATATATTTTTATGAAGTGATAAACTGGAGAATTGGCATTGGGCTTGGAGAATAAGTGATACTGATAGCCATTTCACTCATTTATTGTGTTGTTACTGAGGAAGGGGGAAAGGACGAGTCACCCTCTTCAGCTTCCAGTGCCAAATGTTTTGGCTTCCTTTAAGTGGGGAAAAAGCATTGCCTCCATGAGAAATACAAACTCTTGTCATGATACAGTGACTCACCTAGTGAGTGATTTATTTTCCTGGAAGGAGCTTACTGGGACAGCATTGTTGTTATGTTTACAGAGCAGTTGTTGGATAGTTTGATACAAAATGTCTCTGTTTGGTATGAGCTGATATGATGAAATGTCACATCAATATGGTGTCGTATTTGTTTATTTGTTAAGAAAATGCTCATTCCAACATGTGCCCATAATTTTTTGTGTTCTATTTACCCATTGGTCTTTCCCTTTTTCCCCAACAGAAGTTAAGGATATATTTTTCCCTTTGAAGTGAAACTGTGAAGTTTTAAGGAACATGCCGCCCAGGCCTTCTTCAGGGGAGTTATGGGGCATCCACTTGATGCCCCCGAAAATCCAAGTGGACTGTCTGTTGCCCAATGGCATGATCCTTACCCTGGAGTGCCTCCGTGAGGCCACACTAATCACTATCAAACATGAACTGTTCAAGGAGGCACGGAAATACCCGCTGCACCATCTTCTGCAGGAGGAGACCTCCTACATCTTTGTCAGTGTTACCCAGGAGGCAGAGCGAGAGGAGTTCTATGATGAGACCAGGAGGCTCTGTGACCTCAGGCTATTCCAGCCCTTCTTAAAAGTAATTGAGCCTGTGGGGAACAGGGAGGAAAAGATTCTCAACCGAGAGATTGGTAGGTTTCCTCCATCCTCCTTCCAGTGTAAACAAACACACACACACACACACACACACCTTGAGATACACCAGCAAGGAAAATGTGAAGCTTGAGATACACTGTATGCTGAGCTTTTTCCCATTCTCTTTCAGGTTTTGCGATTGGCATGCCTGTGTGTGAGTTTGATTTGGTGAAGGACCCCGAGGTCCAGGACTTCCGAAGAAACATTCTAAACGTATGCAAAGACTCTGTGGAACTCCGAGATGCCAATGGCCCTCATAGTCGGGCATTATATGTTTACCCTCCCAATGTGGAGTCTTCGCCCGAGCTTCCCAAGCACATCTATGCCAAACTTGACAAAGGTATGTTAACGTTAAGGCACAAACATGGACATTTAAGAGCTGTTCACACCAAGAACGATAAACTTAACGATAACTATAAACCAATATCGCTCTTGTTAATATGAATGACGACACACATTCACACATAAACAATAATGATAGCGACATGAAGAACAATATCGTTGGGGTTCACTTTCAGAATGATTTTGAGAACGATAAAAAGCTAACGGCCAATCAGAACCCTTCACATTTATTAACACGAGAAGAGTCTTTTTTATCGTTGGTCATTGTGAGCGCTTTTATTGTTATGGTTATAGTTATTGCTCTTGGTGTGGCCTTTTACACTAGGATTTTACACTATTCTTGGCTGATACTATTTATGCTTATTAACAATGCTCAAACCGTATATGATCCATTTTTACCTTGTTTTAGTTTTTTCTTCCCTCAGTAATATCTTCCGTACTTGGTCTTCATTTTTCCAATGTTGTGAATTGACTTGTTTTTATGCATCATTCATTAATGTTTTCTTTTCTTGTAGGTCAAATAATTGTGGTAATTTGGGTAATAGTCTCCCCGAACAATGACAAGCAAAAATACACACTCAAGATCAACCATGACTGTGTGCCGGAGCAGGTTATAGCCGAAGCCATTAGGAAGAAAACTAGGAGTATGCTGCTTTCTCCCGAACAGCTCAAAATGTGTGTGCAGGAGTATCAGGGGAAATACATCCTCAAAGTGTGCGGCTGTGATGAGTACCTGTTGGAAAAATATCCCCTCAGTCAGTACAAGGTAAATACTCCAGTTTATAGTATGTCATTCAAGGCTAAATATACCGTAATATTAACATTATTTCATCTGAGGACCATAGAATGTATTTTTTCTGTTGGATAATAACTGGCTTTACAGATATGTTTTTAGAATAGTGTATTTGCCAGTTCCCAAAATGCATCACATTTTCAGAATCCTCTATATTTCTTAGTCGAGAGGCACAAAAAAGAGGATACAGTATTGGTATGGTCAGCCTTGCAGTAAGGAAGCTGATTTCACTCGTGTGATATATTTGGGTCAGGAGGGGCCTGTAATTAACTAAGCCATGCAGTCAAGTGAAAGGAAAGATGCTTCATTCATGAGTACAAAATGTATATTTCTGAGTACATCAGTTGTGCCCCTGAGGTAAAAGTCCATAGCTATTAGGCTATTATATACTTTACGCAAGCTAGGCAGACGTTTTGAACACAGGATAGAGATTGTGCGGCAGTTGCTGCTCTGTGCCTTTCAGATGTGATGTACTTCTCATTAAACAGGGGCTAGCAGAGTCTGGGGAGACCTGTACGGTAGAAACAAGCATTTCTATTGAGGATAAATGAGCTCTTTACTGCTGAATCACTGGCTGCAAAAGGAAATAGCTCATCTACTGGAAGAAGGGTCTCTTGTCTAGAGATGGTGCCCTTTGCGGAAACACACAGAGTGCAACTCGCGCTTGCTTTGCGTTATCAATTGCGTCTTCATCAGCTACACTTCATGGCTCCCTTTTGTAACTGGCTGTGTCTGGTTTACATACTTGCGTTGAGTAAGAATGACTAAACCATTCCCTGGGTGTCTCTACAAGTCCTGTAAAAAGTGGGAAAAAATACCCTGAGCTTTTGCTTGCCAGTTACGCTGTTACTTATAGATATTGACATAGGTCTACTAATGTATCATGTGGCAAATGTTGTCATTTACCTTTATTTTTTTTTGAAGACTGTAACATTAACCTGATGTGTGAATGTCTTTAAAGCCAACATTACAGGCAAAACATTTCGTATGACATGTGAGACCACATATATTCTTCAGTAGGGAAACCTTTGTTTTGTTTGTGTGTTTTTGACGCTGTTTGGCAAGGAAAGATTTTGAAATTGTCCAGCCTTGGATCCACATTTGTTTTCAGCTTGTGTGTTTTGTCCAAGTTGGCTAACTTCAATTGGCTTAATCCACAGTTTTGATCTTTGTGCTACTCGGTCCTCTGAATAGACTTTGAATAGCAAACAGTGGCAACCATGAAACAGTCTTGTGGTTCCATTTTACAGGTGTAACTCATGGTTGTGTCGAGAAAACATCAACATTTTTCACCTCTACTTTTATACACACAGAATTAGATTAACCTCACTCTGCCAGCCTGTATCTTAGATATTTTTTTATCTCACTGAAATACTAGTCTGGCTGGACCAATGATTTCAAACACCCAAAATATTTTCCAGTGGAGAATAAACTCTCTCCACATAATGAAATTAAGTTAATGAGTCTAGTATTATCAAGCTACTGACCCATAACTGTTTACAGTTGTTCCTGTGTCATCTGATTATGTAGATATTTTTGGGCTGTTTTTATTCATTGACTTAAAATGTAGAAGGGTCTGACATGTGAAGACAAACCAGAAACAACATAATTAAAGCACATGTTAACATTTACCAATATTTTTTTATTTGTTATGCGCTCATCATTACACATATGTTATCAGAAGCAATTTAATTTTGTCTGCTGAAAAGATTTGACAAAATGTGTTCTATCAGGTCATATAAATGCATAGTGATATTCTGGTCTTGAGACATTGTGCCCAGTGTTGGTTGTTTTGGAAAATGTGAAGCAATAAACTGATATGAGGCTGTCCATGTCCAATCTTAGAATCTTGCCGTGGCTGTCCTTCACCTAAACGGGTTCAGTGAGGTTGTTTCCATTTTGCACATGGGTGGACTGTGGGTGTGGACATTAAGTTTATCCTCCATGTTTTGATTCATTATGATCATATGTATGCTCTTTTTATGATGGAAAGCATTGCTATGCAGAAATAGAGAAATACGTTCAGATTAATTTAGGTTGTACGCAGCCATGAAGTGATCATCTGTCCCATATAGACTTCAACATACTGCTATGCAAGGAGTTTTACAGAAAAGCGTATGTGTCATCTTGTGTCACAATAATGCAATTGCGCAATTTGCTGTAGTTAGTAGAGGTGTTCAAAATGCAAACAATATGAGTTTCTTAATGTCGCCATTGTCACTTGCACAGCTTCTTGTGTCTTAGATATCAATGTAATCGGTTATTTCTAAACAAATAGCACCTTTATGTTTGAACTGCTGACATGTACCTAATGCTACCTGGCCTCCTGTTTCTTTCAGTATGTCAGGAGCTGTATTATGCTGACTCGAATGCCCAACCTGATGCTGATGGCAAAAGACAGCCTGTACTCTCAGCTACCAGTGGACAACTTCACTATGCCCTCTTATGCCCGTCGCATCTCCACGGCAACTCCATACATGAACGGCGAGGCCTCCACGAAGTCCCTGTGGACAATCAATGGCATGTTGAGGATACGTGTGCTATGTGCCACATACGTTAATGTAAACATCAGGGACATTGATAAGGTTGGTGTTCCTTCTCGTACTGTTCCATCAACTGTTATACATTCATCTTTCTTTGAAATTGTTACGTAGCTGACTTAAGTTGCATGTGGGTAGTCTAAGTCTGTTATCTGTTGTTGTTGTTGTTGTAGATTTATGTGCGGACAGGGATCTATCATGGTGGTGAGCAGCTGTGCGATAATGTGAACACACAACGTGTACCATGCTCCAATCCCAGGTAATAAACAACCCCCTTGGCTAGGTAGTTGTTTGCCATTTTTTATGCAGCACTTTAGAAGTGTGTGTTTTCCAATTCAGCTTTCGTCTTCATCAGCAGGGTGGATGACGGTTCTTGACAGCATGTTGTTATTTTATGTAAAGCAGTGATGCTTGCTCTGTTCTCCTCGACCACTGTTGATTCTGGTTCTTTCTGTTTTGCATTGGCCTGCAGGTGGAATGAATGGCTGCAATATGACATGTACATTCCTGATATCCCAAGGGCCGCCCGCCTCTGTCTGTCCATCTGCTCGGTGAAAGGGAGGAAGGGGGCAAAAGAGGTAACTGCCTGATGGCAGCTGAGACCAAGCGAGATCCTTAATTAGGTAGCCGTATATGTCGGCGCAGGCCCGGGTCTGTTTCACTGTCTTCTCCGCATTGGCTGATTAGTGGGCTCTGTCTGCATGTGTTTTTTTTCCCTGCTTAACCAAATGTGGTCGGGTTACAGGTTCAAGCTCTCGCTTTTATTACATGGTGTGATTGTGGCGGAGTGGTAGGGCCTGTGTGTAACTGATATTTTTGGAGAAGCAATTGCCCCGAAAGAGTCACTCCGTGGAGCTTGAACGCATATGTGCTACTACAAGGGATTTGCGTCGAAGTTTCTATTTTTAGCTAAGCTCTTGAAAAAGGAAAAAAAAAAAAAAACAAGAATAATTTGGGTGCACACATACTTGCTCAAATGCAAGTTGCTATAGAAAACTGTAGTCTGTTCAAGAGAGATGGGGGAATAGATGCTAAGTAATAATGTCATACTGTATGACAGCAGCGCTAAAATAACTCCTAAAGCTGAACAGTTACACTTCCTTATTTGTACAGCACATCTTCCCATTGCATATCCTAAACGCTCAGAGTATTATGTTGGTGTGCTGGTATTTGCTTGTTCAGAGTACAACCTCTTGCCTTAAGATGGATAGAATAACAATATTTTCAGCTGTGCACAATTCTAGCTAATTTTTTATGTGTATAGTCAATGTAATAGCTTTTGTGCTTGTGCGATTCAAGGACAGTATCTGGTGTCAAATCCATGTTTGTAGCTACTTAAATGGCAAATAAGTTAACAAAATAGCTGTTTTTAATCAGTGCCTTTTGTGCATGGCACAGATATACACAGAAAGGTCACTCCTGATTTTTCCACTACACAGGAGCACTGTCCACTTGCCTGGGGAAATGTGAACCTCTTTGACTACACTGACACTCTGGTGTCCGGCAAGATGGCGCTGAATCTTTGGCCAGTGCCTCATGGCCTGGAAGACCTGCTCAACCCTATTGGTGTCACTGGCTCCAATCCAAACAAGGTAAATGCCCAGCTCACAAAACATGTTCTGAAGTTCACCTTGCAGCCTTACAGTATCAGGTGTAATAAAAACACAGGGCTATGGCACACCTGTGCAAATTGATAAATATTTGCCATGCAGATCCTCATTTGTCAACAGCGCTATGGCGGCAATGCAATGGCCACAATACAAGCTTTATCCCCAGTCAACGTAGAACCGTGAGCTGAGCGTTTTTTACCTACTGTATGCCATCTGCATTTCTTGGTTTTAGGAAACCCCTTGCCTGGAGCTGGAGTTTGACTACTTCAGCAGCCCTGTGAAGTTCCCCGACATGGCCACCGTGGAGGATCATGCTAATTGGATCATATCTAGAGAGATGGGGTACAATTACTGCCAAACTGGTCAGGTAAGCGCATTAGCCAAGGCCTATTTGAATTAACCTGTAATGAACATCTGTTGGTGGTCATCATGTTCGGTGAGCTTGCCGACATGCTGCTAGAGGAGAAAATTCCAATAGCAGATGTCTGTATGTTAATTTTGTAATGCCAAAATAAAGTGAAGGGAAGGAGTGTCTTTCTTGGCACCATTGTGCGCTGTACTTATCTGGCTGTGTGTCCTACTGTATGTTATGTCTCAGTCAGGGGATGTGCTTGTTAATTAGTGATGCCAGATCAAAGAAGAAGATTGCCTCTCTACAACTGCACCGATGCTGATGGCAGCTACCTTTTGTATGCTTTCATTTCCAGAGTTCCCGCCTGGCTCGTGACCATGCCATGACTGAAAGTGACATCGAGCAGCTCAGACATTTGTGCAACAGAGATCCACTCTCTGAGATCACTGAGCAGGAGAAGGACTTCCTGTGGAGGCACAGGTACCCTCACGGAACCGCTTTTCCTGTCTTTGCCATTCACGTCTCTGAGTGCGGAATGACTCTAAAGGGGGGTTACACACAAAGATTGAACCTGTTACGATATTTACGATTATCGGCGCTGAACATTTTCTGAGGCAGTTGTCGGGAGAATTTTGACTCTTATCACACCACACACTACAAGAGAATCTCATAAGATAATCTTAAGAGCTTAAGATAATCGGCCGTTTTCTGTCTTTGGTCGGAAGGGGGAAAATCAGGTTCATTCTAACCATGGGCTCTCCCCACTCCCTGAGTAGCTGTCTGGAAATGATTGTAGTTGATTTACCGTGTGTATCCTGTTTTGTCTTATCAGGCAATATTCTGCAAATATGCCAGAAGTCTTGCCCAAGATTTTACTTGCAGTGAAGTGGAACTCACGTGATGAAGTAGCACAGGTAATACTTGTTTACTTATTTGGCAGTATGTGTTGAGGCAATATACCTTTCATGCCATAGCCTATATATTGATGACTTGACTAAGCTTGTTATTTGTCATGTTTAGATGTATTGCCTTCTGAAAGAATGGCCAGCAATAAAACCCGAACAAGCCATGGAGTTGCTAGACTGTAACTATCCAGATCCAATGATTCGGGACTTTGCTGTACGGTGCCTTGAGAAGTATTTGACAGATGACAAACTGTCCCAGTACCTCATTCAGCTTGTTCAGGTAAGATCACTCTGGGTAAGATTATAGGCTGGTGACTGTGGCTTTTGTGGTCATGGCGGAAAACATCAGAGACATTTTTATCCCCTGCTTCCTTTCATTTCGATTGATTCTTAAATGTGTTTATATGTCAATCAGATCTCACTGTCTCACCATCTTCTCTTTCTCACATAAGGTCTTGAAGTATGAGCAGTACCTAGATAATCCTCTGGTCCGATTTTTACTGAAGAAAGCCCTAACTAACCAGAGGATAGGACACTTCTTCTTTTGGCACTTAAAGTGAGTGAAATGGTCACTGAATTACTGTAAATTCCTGCAAAACAAGCCTTGATGACTTCAACTATTCCTTTAAGCAGGGCTGTATAGTGCAAAAAAAAAATAAGAGTTCATTCAGTGTGTGTGTGTGTGTGTGTGTCTGCAGGTCAGAGATGCACAATAAGACTGTGAGCCAGCGCTTTGGGCTGCTGCTTGAGTCTTACTGCCGTGCGTGTGGCATGTACCTGAAGCACCTGAGTCGACAAGTAGAAGCCATGGAAAAGCTCATCAACCTCACCGACATCCTCAAGCAGGAGAAGAAGGATGAAACTCAGAAGGTAAGACCACAAACTGCACATTCTCTCCTGGTTGACGTTGTGTGTGCAAGTCCCAAAGCATGGAAACAAATTAATGTCTTTTTTTTTTTTTTTTTTTAAACAATATACCAAGCTGTATTATTTCCCTGGTGAAGTAGTTGTTTATTTCACATTCCTCATTTGAATAGAAAAATGCAAAACATTAGATAGATTGCTTAGTAATGGCTTGAGTATGTATGATTCCAAGGCTGTATTTAGAGGTCTATTTGCCATCTCATTCATCAAATTAACCCCAGTTCTTGCATTTTTGGTCTCATGCCTATCCAGTTCCACAAATGACTGCACATACACAAACCTAAACAAACACAAGGCGTTAGGAATACCAGCTACACTGATAGTTATCGGAAAGCAAATTCTCCAGGGACTCTGCATGCCAAATGAACAGAGCCAAGTCAGTGCGGTACGGCCAGAGCCAGCAAGCACCGGTCTGTTCCTGCCCACTGGCAGGCCCATGGCTGGCTTCTAAATAAAGTTCCAGGTTTGCTGCCATCTCCCGAGTCTGCCTGCCCACACACTGGGCTCGGCTTCGTTAGCTGGACTAGTCAAGCGTGGTGGCAGCAACGGCAGTCGGGAGATTTGGTTTCCAAGAAGACTCAACCCTTGTGCACCCTCATTGTAATGCAAGTCAAGAGGAACAAAAGTGTCTGTCAAGAGACTGCATGGTCGTTTTAATGAAACTGTGTGGAGTGAGCGGTGCATTAAGGTTAAACCAAGAATTAGAATAAGCTATTGTTCCTAAATCATAATTAATGCTGCACTTACATGATGGTCACAAAGGCCAGCTTTTGAGATGCTTGCTTTATGTGCAAGGTTTTGGTAGGTCTGTGAATTAAAATGTTCATCTTTTTGTTACAATTGAATGCACCTACGGAGTTAGGTGTGATGCTGACACATACTATACGTTTTTAAAAATAGGTAACACTGCTAATTATGTAGAACTTTAATTAATGTAGAAAAAATGTATGTGAAAAACCGATCAGAGACCAATAGAGATAAGAGGTGCCTTACATGTAAAGTTTATACGTCCTCCCTTGCTCCTCGGGCCTCGATCCTCACTGATCTGCATAAAGAAAGGTAGACGAAGGGATAGACTATCGTTGTTGCCGCCCCATCATTCTTTATGTAGATCAGTGAGGATCGAAGCCCGAGGAGCGAGGGAGGACGTATAAACTTTACATGAGAGGCACCCATTGTATTGGTAGGATTTTATTGATACTGATACCAAAATCGATATTGGTTAACGATACCGGTTCTTTTCGATACTCTTATTGATACTTAACACTATAGCAAAGAAGGAAAATTAAAGGATGAAGAATAGGACAAACAAAGCGTTGCGCCAAAAACTCAACTACTGAGTTTGTCAACAGAAATCAGATCAGCCCTCAACACAAACAGCCTGATGGCGCATATGGCATAGACTCTATGCCATATGCGGTGGCAGACTTCTATGTTGCCATAGAATGTCAACATTAATAGTAGCACCGTTTGTCTGGGAGCTTAACAATACCTTGTATTGACAAGGAATGGACAGGT
This sequence comes from Sardina pilchardus, assembly GCF_963854185.1. Taxonomy (NCBI): domain Eukaryota; kingdom Metazoa; phylum Chordata; class Actinopteri; order Clupeiformes; family Clupeidae; genus Sardina; species Sardina pilchardus. The sequence continues at coordinate 10,695,039 of NC_085008.1, forward strand.
ATTTGTTTGGTATCGCTAATCGATACCCATCCCTAGGGAATGAATGCTATTGCGTGTGATATATCCAGCATGTCTTTCTGCTAACTTAGGCCATGCGCTCTCTTTCTCCAGGTGCAGATGAAGTTCCTTGTGGAGCAGATGAGGAGGCCGGACTACATGGATGCTCTCCAGAACTTCACCTCCCCACTCAACCCAGCGCACCAGCTGGGCAACCTACGGTAAGCATGTAGTAAGCAGCTAATGCCACGTGTGATAAAAGGACAATAATGCCTCCCAGATTTGTTGCCTCCACCTTTCCATTGAATTGTACTCCCAGACTTTTGGCTGAATATCCATAAGCTTCCAGTAAATGTTGTCTTTGTGAATCATGTGAATGAAATTTTTTTGTGGATAATCACAGACTCTAGAATGAAGTTGTGAATAGACAAGAAAATTGTCTGGCTGATCTAAGCAATACAGCAGACCAGTTATTTATTATTTGGAACAACGTCAATGAACTTGCGTAACTCTGGGCAAATTCCTCTTGTAATGAAGTTGAATCATAATCAGAACATGACGTAAATTGTGGAGTTGCAAGTGAATTTTGTGGTCACATTCTTGGCCAGTGTCTCTGGACAATGATCATTTCTGTTGTGCGTGCAGCCTCAAAAACCTCACATCTGCCGACCTGTCTTTAATTTTTAGGATTTGGTTAGTAGAGTAGTGTGCAAATTTCTGAGTTTTGTGTGTGTTTTTGTTTTGTGTGTGTGTGTATTGTATTGTCTTCCCTGTCAAACATTCTAAAGATCTCTGGGGCAATCTTAATTTAAGAAATAATACTACAGTTTTATGCTGTTCAGTTAAGGGAAGTGAAAAATGTTCCGTTGTCTTTTGTTTTATTGATGACTCTTATCTAACTTAATGCGACCCGTATTGAGTATTATTGATGTGTAGGGCTGAAATGTCTTTTTTTTTTTGTTAATCTCTGCCAGGTTTGATGAGTGTCGAATCATGTCGTCAGCCAAGAGGCCATTGTGGCTGAACTGGGAGAATCCCGACATCATGTCAGAGCTGCTCTTCCAGAACAATGAGATCATTTTCAAGAATGGAGACGGTAACTCTCCCCCCACCTCTTTGGCACCACACACACGCCTACACTAGTCCACTACCGAATCTCAGTCTAACCCCTTACCTGTGTGCTCTCTTTCAGATCTACGGCAAGACATGCTAACACTTCAGATCATTAGAATAATGGAAAACATCTGGCAAAACCAAGGCTTAGACCTAAGGTACTTCACGGAATAGGAATTGCTCTACAAATTCTGACCTCCTGATTCTAACTCTTCTCTCCATCTCATGTGAGAAGTTGGTTTTGAACTGATTGTTTGTGGCGTGTTTCTGCTTTGCCTCAGGATGTTGCCGTATGGTTGCCTTTCTATTGGCGACTGTGTGGGTCTGATTGAAGTGGTGAGAAGTTCCCACACCATCATGCAGATCCAGTGCAAAGGAGGCCTCAAGGGGGCGCTGCAGTTCAACAGCTCCACCCTACACCAGTGGCTGAAGGACAAGAACAAGGGAGAGATGTACGAGAGAATTCATTTCATTTATAATAATAATTACTTGGACTTATGTAGTGCCTTTCATAGTACCCAAGGTGGCTTAACAAATGGGGGGAGGTGGGAGAAATGTTTCGAGGTGCTTTTTCTACATGGGCAGGGATGGGGCAGAGCGAACATGGAGTGGTAGAGTATTCCAGAGTGTCCTTCATTTAATTTGTGTTCATTTCATTCCCATTTCTACACTGTTTAATAATGCCCCCCCCCCCCCAAGTCTCTGTTTGATTGAGAAGTCTTTTTTTTTCATTAGGTATGATATGGCCATTGACCTGTTTACACGATCATGTGCTGGCTATTGCGTAGCCACATTCATTCTGGGAATAGGAGATCGACATAATAGTAACATTATGGTGAAGGATGATGGACAGGTAGGCTCAATGTCCCATGCTGCCAAGTTTCCTCCTAGTAAAACTTTTATGTGTTTGCCAGACAGTAACTGTGAATATCTTCCGTTCAGCTGTTTCACATAGACTTTGGCCATTTCCTGGACCACAAGAAGAAGAAGTTTGGCTACAAAAGAGAGCGAGTGCCCTTCGTCTTAACACAAGACTTTTTAATAGTCATAAGCAAAGGGACGCAAGAGTGCACAAAAACAAGGGAGTTTGAGAGGTTTGTGTTTGGTTCTATCTTTGTGTGTGTGCCTGTCTGTTTTCAGTCTGCTGGAGAGAATGCCTCTCTTGTGCTCTGAACCTAATCATTGGGCCATTGGCCGGCCGAGAGAACACCCGCCCAGTGCCTGGAGTGGAGGGAGTGTGAAGAGTGGGCCAAAAAAACAATGCTCCCTTTTATGTTTCCTAACTGGGCTTCCCTGCTTGCCTCTTCCTAGTACTCCCCATTCTGACAATAGTCTGACGCGGCACCGCCTGCCAAGTTTCCTGCCTCCCTCTCACACTTCCGTCTTCCTCTATCAGGTTTCCAATTCAGTTGCCCCTGAAAGAGCTCTAAAATGAACAGGCTCATCCAAGATGGCACTGAAAGGTGCAATTTGTCTCCTGTTAGGTTTGCATTTATTCAAGACGGTCTGGAGACTTAATGGGCGGAAATGGGTTCTGTGTGAGCCATTAGAATGACTCGTTTATCTTTTCAGTTGATGTCTTATTACAAATTTATATATGTGTTTCATGTTTGTCGATATAGGTTCCAGGAGATGTGCTACAAGGCCTACCTAGCTATCAGGCAGCATGCAAACCTGTTCATCAACCTCTTCTCCATGATGCTGGGCTCTGGGATGCCCGAGTTGCAAAGCTTCGATGACATTGCGTACATCCGCAAGACCCTGGCCCTGGACAAGACGGAGCAGGAGGCCCTGGACTACTTCATGAAGCAGATGAACGACGCTCATCACGGCGGCTGGACCACCAAAATGGACTGGATCTTCCACACCATCCGGCACCACGCCCAGAACTGAGACGAGGGACTCTGAGCACACGCAAAAGGGCGCGGAGCGTCCGCAGTTCGAGCGGAGGGTGGACGTACAGTCGTACGGAATGGTTGGACGGACGAACTGACGGACGGACAAACGGGACGGAACACACACTGCCCCCTCCCCCTCCCCCCCTCCTTCTGTAGGTTGGCACAGTGGCACACTCAAACCTCATGAACTCGTAGGGGAACGCTGTGAGCGGCCTACAGAGCACTACACAATCCAGAGTGACGTTTCTTTGTTTGTTTTTTTTTTTTCGTCTTTTTACTCTCTTCATTCTTTGTTTGTGTTTCTCTCACCTGCAGCATCTTTAAAAGAAGAGACTTTACCTGCCTACAACCAATGGTTCCCAGTGTAGTACCTGCCAATTCCTCTGTCTCTCCTCAGTGTTGGCTGCTTATTTTTGGAATTACTTTCATGTTTGGAGAGACTGTTTGGAGTTGTTCATTCCTTTCATGCCACTTTGTAAGATAACTAAAAGAGACAAACAAAAAAAAAAGCAACAACAAAAAAACAACAATCGCCTCTTTACGTTTCAGGAGCTTTGGGGGTGTAAAGTCTTCCTCAAACTTTCAATGCCTTTCAAAATATGCACGGAACTCTGAAACTCCCAAGCAAAACAGGGTATTATTTCTTTCAGCCTGCTTCCCCTCCCTCTTTCCTGTCCATTTGAGGTCTACAACTTGTCCCTGTCAACTCATGTACACACACGCACTAAAAAGATGTTGCTGTTGAAATGACTGATGTGCAGAGAGGCACAGCTGCGACACCTTGTGTACACGGCTGGTAACAACAGCATTTCACTGTCACCAACATACTAGGCTCCCGAAAGCTTCTCTGACATGCCTGATCAAGCTGAGGTGTTTTTATTTATTTACTATATTTTTTTTGTTCTCTTCTGCGTTTTTCCACCCCTCCCCCGTCTCTCTCATAGTGTGCTTGTTATACCTTAACAACATGGGCCCAGTTTATTCTGTCAAGAAAGATGAATGTGCAACTAGAACCCCCGTGCAGTGTAGATATACAAAGCCTTAAATGTAAGTTGAAGTGCAATGAGCGAGTGCTTGGTTCTGCGCTCGTGTTTTGGATTCTATAGGAAAGGCAAGTGCAAGTCTATGGAAGAGTGCTGCTTAGGTAAAGCGCATCCTGCGTTTTAGATGATTCGGCTGAGATGAATGTCTGAGAGCTGTTGGTTCCCTTTTTTTAATGCGGAGTCATATTTCATTGTGCAGACAGAGGGTTGTGACATGGGCAGTCCTTGTATGAAGACAGAAAGGTGCTAAGAGATCGTTTCATAAATGCGGCAAAAGGAAACTGTGAAATTGGGATTGAGTGGATTTGTTCGTTGTGTGTAACACTATAGTATGTTTAGTCTAAATAGCTGTATATATATTTAACTGCTTTGCAATGATCCCAACCTTCCTTATGGTGGAAATTGTACAGTGAGATATTGTAAAGGAAAAAAGAACAGAACTGTAACTACATCGTGTGCGTGCGTGCGTGCGTGTGTGTGTGTGTGTGTGTGTGTGTGTGTGTGCGCGCTAGTTAACCGTGTGCTTATCAACCCTGACTTTTATGCCACCAAACCAAAATGGGCGTATCTGAAAAGTCCTGTTGAGAGTACTAGTGTTATGTTGGCATTAGTCTGAGCAGTCCAATCATTTGGTTATGTAACGTTACATTTCCGACCAGCTATGGCCCAGTATCAGGAAAATGTACCCCTAAAGACAGATGAGCATGATTTATTAACAGACAGGAATGAACTTCCCAAGCTAGGGTGATGGTATATTTTTAGACTTTCAATATCCCTGTCGGCATACAAGGCCTGTGGAAATAGGGGTCATCCTCTAGTCCATTTGATGATGTCCATCAAATCGGCTAACCAGATGTGCGCAGTCTGTAGGAGCTCACTAAACAAATTGTGACAAAAATTTCAACATGTTTTGAAAAACTGACAAGGTTCTTAATGGGGTGAAATCATGCTTTGAGGTGGACTTCAGTCTGTTCAGAAACTTCTCTTTGATCAATGGAAGAAAAGGGCATTCGCTGTAGAACCTTTCTGCCCAGCAAATGTTTTTCTTTGTATGAGCCAAAGCCAAAGTTTTTTTTTTTTTTTTTGATTGTTTGTCCTTTTTAAGATGGTATTTCGTCTTACCATTGAGAACACAAAGCACTGAAGTGGTCAGGCAAAGTCTCCTCCATGAGGTGTGATTTTGATTATAACATGCAGAGAAACAGTGTTTGCACAGTAGAATACCACACAGAGTGTGAGTTATGTTCTCAGATATGCTAGAAAGGCTCAAACTAGCTTTGTCTGAAAATGTAGAGTTATAAGCTCAGACGGAGAGAAGGCTGTAGTGTGGGGATGTGTCAGTTTCTGAGGATGTTTCTGCAATTGACAAAAAAATTACAGAAACTCAGTAATACAAAACTAATACACTTCCGAATTGAAGGATCATGTCCAAATTCATTTGACGATCAAACATGTAGCTATATTACAAATGCATCAAACATCAACACTTTTCCCTCCAGACCATTTCCATCAAATCTCGAACTTTTTTGGATTTGATTGTGCAATTCCAGACTTCTTACGCATTCATCTGCGATACTTGAGGGTTAAAAAAAAGACGTGGTTCTCATATGCAGTAAACCAATGAATAGGTATACACAGTTTGACAATAGTTGGTGTATGCAGGTGTTTATTGCACTTTGTAATTGTTTTCCTTTTTTGTTTGTTTTTCCTTCAAATGCCTTTTTCTTTTGTTTGAAAGGACAGATGTTAATTCTCTTGCATGTATTTTTAAGCAATGTAACCAATTGTACTCCTTTACTATATGAAATGGATCAGATGCATTAGAAGCTAGAAATGCTGAGCAGCCTTACATTGGCCCCCTTTGAAGCCATTAATTGCATGGTTCTCCTCACTCTCTTTGGTGTTCTGTTGTCTGTACAGGCTACAGATCCTCCTGGGCTGGACCCACTAAAGGCCCATTGGAATTATTATGTCATTTTGTGGTTAATGCTTTTAAACCTTTTTTTTTTTTTTTTTACAGCAACTGGGACTATATTGAGATGTTGGACTTCTAACATCTTTTCTATGACAAAAAAAAGAGAGAAATGAAAAAAAAATCCTTTCATACTTCAGTTTCAAAACGTTTTACTTGAATTTCATGGCTCAGAATCACCTTTGTATGTCAGAAACAGAGCTGTTGTTGCCATGTGGTGTAGCACTGAAGGTTGGCTTGCATAGGCAGTTTCATACCGATCGTGAATGTTCAAATCTTTTAGGTTGTTTAAGTCGCACTATGGTTAGAAACACTAATGAGTGCCCATTTGGGCCCTATTTTGAAGTAAAAAAAAATTAAAATGCATTTGACATATTTGAGGACTTTCAGAAGGTGATTTTGAAAAGCAAGGTCAATATGGTTCCTGTGTTGTACTGAAATGATTGCAGTGGTTACATTTCTGTACCATTCTGGAGAGTACTTGTACTTCTTAGCCATTTACATCTTAAATTCTATTTTCATACATCATTATTAGTATTATTATTATTATTATATTCTCGCCATCACTATGACTATATTATGGGCCAAATACTCTTACATACATTCATTCAGCATGAGATTTGAATAAGAAATCCCTATTTGGTTTATTTTCATGTACCTTTTAAAGTTTGGCCTAAGACTGCACTCTAGTAACCCCCTATTACATCTAAATTACTAACCAATAACAGACCCCAATTTTCATTTATGTACTTTCATTGTGCACCACAGTTAACTTGCTTTGTACCCTGTTTGTCTCCAGTATTTTGAGTGTTATGTGACAATGTACAAATAAACATATTTCAGTATATTACAGTACTTGAATGGTGTTCTTAAAAATATCAAATTTGTCCAAAATGCTAGTTACACCCCAAGAGACATGTTAGTCAGTAGTAAACAACAAGTGCATGGATCTTCATCTTGTGAGTGACAACAACTCTAGCCAAATTCTTTTAGGCCTATTTTCTATGAGCCAATCAGGCAAATCCTCGTGAAGAGGCCGTTACCATAGTGATTCAAACAAAGTTCATGCGGTGGTTTACACATGCTAGTTCTAGAGCAGTGAAGTTAGCATCTATGTGCAATGAAATATTTGTCAGGTGATACATTTATATCGAAATGTCTTCTAATACGATGAAAATGAAGAAACCCACTCTGAAAGTAACTCCGTAAGTTTTAATGCAAATAATTAATGCTGCGTTGTTTCTGAATGAGTTCTAACAAACGCCAAGTTACGTTAGCGTTAACGTCACCTAGTGTTTTAAGTTAATAATGTGGGACGTGAACTTAAATTCGTATAGCATAAAAATAGTTGATGCTATAAACGCTAACTTTCTCACTCTTGTAGACAGGATACCATAATGTTCGATCGAGACAATTCATAACCAATCAACTGATAACATGTTCATGGTTTATTTATTATTTAAGATCTTCGAGAGTTCTTAATAACTCAACATCAGGAATACTTCGTGCAAATCACAGTACAACACGAAGTGTCAACGCTTCAGTCAGCCGAAAAAGTCTGTCTTTAGCTGGTGACAGTAAAGTCCTCGACAAGAGCTCACTACAGACTCCAAAGCATATGGTGCAGGTAACGTCAATCTCCTCCTCATAGTTCAGGTTAGACGTTATTTAAGGATAAATGTTCAAAATCATTCATCATTTTACTCGCTCACAGGTGTTCGATGAAAATGGCAAAGATGTCACACCACAGCCTCTGTTTCATCCAGACCCTGGAGGTATACAACCTAAACAGAGCAAAATCTTCACAGGTCATGACAACTCAGGTGCTACTATGTCAGACTTCTTCTCTACTGCATTCCAGACAACCAATGCAAGTTTTGCTGGGCCCTTTACAAGGTAATTGTCCCCTGCTAAACTCAGGCACTGCTTTTTAAAAATACATTTTTATAGGTTACTTCATGTATTTTTCTTTGTGATGATGACAATTGTGGTTGGTTATGGTGAATACACCTTTATTTTTCCTCAGGTCTGTTTTTGGAAGTAGTACAGTGTCTAGATCAAGCCAGTCTACCATGGATTCAATGACAGATGAAATTGAAGACCCATCTTCTAAACGGGATGTGACCATCAGTCTTTCAGGTTAGATTGCTTTTAGCAGTCATTAAACCGTTATGTCAGTCACACCATGTACTTGATGGAACACATTACTGTAGCTTGAATTATTATCATTCTTTATGGAACTGCGATGAAGGATTTATTGCCTATATGCTGTCATGTGACTGTGGCATGAGAGAAGCATGGAGAAAGTGTGTCCCTGAATTGATCTCCAGATGTCCAAGTGAGAAGAGAGGAGGTTAGAGAGCAGATCATGGAGGACATGCTGGATGAGGTGGTGGATCACTACCTCACGGAGTCGGACACCATCTGGCTGCTGGACTTGCCTGCGGTGTCTGTGTCTGTGGACTCTGAGGAGGCAGAGGCTGTGAGGTCAGCACTTTCATTTAACACGGCTAATGTCTGTCATCAGCAGGTGCTGTGTTGTTCTATCTGCGGCCATTGAAATGCCCACAAAGTATGTTTTTTGTATTATTACTCCTGCAGAGAGAGAAGCAACGCTTACACAGAGTTGTGTAAAAATAGAATGGGGAATGATAAGTACATGGAGCGATCAATGCAGACATTCAATGGAGCCCCCAAAAATAAAGAGGTTCAGTGTGAGGCTATCACCATGGCTGATGCAGGTGAGTCTCTCACATCTAATCAATCAGTCAGTCAATCACTCAATTGCTTAATCAATAATGTGTCTGCTCCTGTGCTGGAACAAACACTTACAGGTAGACATGGTCATTTTTTTTTATCATGTGTTAGTGACTTTAGGTTACATTTGATGTAAAACCATTTGCTTCTCTATTGGCATAACTGTCCTGAGAAAAGTGTTTTATTGCCTGTTTTGTCTTTTGTGTGGGTCCAAACAAATTTGTGAAAGCTACCATGGCGACCACCTGGGATTTGTATGACTCATACTGCAGTGGCAGTGCTGTGGGCCTGGCGTCGCAGGCTGCAGATGGAGAGCCTGGCTGTGCCGAGGTGATCTCCAGCCACAGGCTCGACAGCTCCACAACCCCAAACATGAGCATGTCTGTCGTCAGCTCCACAAGTATAGGTGATGCCAGTACACACACACACACACACACACACACACACACACACACACATACACACACAGCAGTACACAATACAATTTTTTTTTGTAAAGCCTGACTTATTTGAATATGAATGAGTGCATTGTGGTATACTTCAACTAAAGAGAGATTCAGTGCATCGATGAGGAATGTTGTTCTGCATGGTGTTCTGTTTTAGCTAGCGGTTCTAGCACCTGTATCCAGGTGCAGGCCTACGAGGTGCAGCTGGAGGAAGAACCGGACCCAGGGCTCATCCTCCAATCAGACAAGTTCAAGCTGGACCTGGTTGCCATGGAGAGGGTGGTTCTGGAGAACATCTATCAGCCTGAGCTGGCTGCGTACAGACAGCTAACAGTTTTTCAAGGTAACGCACACAGGAGTTATTTTATCATGGCGCTAAATAGACATAGACGATATTGAATTGTTGTGCGACAAGACAAATTAACTTTACAAAACTAGTGCCTGCATTGTTTTATGATGAAAGAAGAGTTTGTTCAGGTATAGAAAGATATGTATAGAGACAAAATACCAAAATGACATAAAGGGCAGTTGAAATGTGGATTGGATTTTTTTCTTTGTTTAACTAGTGGGTCACATTTTAGTTCTCCCTGTGTGTAGTGACGTTCTGGTCTGATTTCCATCCAATTATTCTATGCAGATTTTGAGCACTCAAAAAGGAAATCCTGGCAACTCTTTAAATTCCCATAAAATCTTGAAAATTGAACAAGAAAAATATTTAACAGAAGGAGATGGATGAGCACCTTATTCTCAGAGGGTGAAATGCAGCTGGAGTTGATGAAAATGGCTTCATTTGTATTAATCAAGTTTTGTTATGATTTTCTAATGTACGTGTCCGTAAAAGTTATCGTCCTGCCATCATCCCTCTCTTCCTGTTGTCAGTCTTCATTCCTTGTATGTCATCATGGTACCATGATTCAAATGACACCCTGCCCATGTGCTAAGACACCTGCATGTCTCCGTGATTGCGGTGTTTGGCCCAGACCCTGACTGTAAGCTGCAGGTGGCGGTGGACCCGGTGAGCATCACCGACGGGGAGGAGGCCTTAACTAAGACCCCAACCATGGAGCGCCTCTGGTCCTTCACCTGCGTGCTCACCGCTGGACGAAACGTCAGCTGCATGGCCTGGAACAAAAAGAATCCGGTACTATGATGCTTACGCTGCATTCATCATTCTTTTTTTTTTTTTTTATGATTTATTTGTGAAATTTTCAATATACAAATATGAAAACAGAGGTCCTCTCAAATATGGAGGAAAAGAAGTACAGGAATTCAATTTGCAGAGTGAGGCACTACTAACAAAGGTGAGATATACAATGTACCCACCCCACCTACCCCTTTTAAAGACAAGACAAGAAAAAAAAAAAAAAATAATAATAATACTAATAATAATAATAGTAATAATAACAATAATAGCAATAATAATAATAACAATAATAATAATAATAAAAAGGAACACACAAGGGACATACAAGAAAAACTAAGTAAGACAGACAAAACAACAACAACAAAAAAGGTATTCAAATTAAAGAGCTGCTGTGCTACATGCTACTTATACTGGGAAAGCAGACTTGGGCAAGGTGCTACATGACGCCGGCGCGGCTGCTTAATTGAGAGGTAAATCATCTAGTTGGAGAGACCTAATATGATCCAAGAAGGGCTCCCAGATTTTGGAGAATTTTGCAATGGAACCACGGAGGGAGTATTTGATTCTTTCCAGCTTCATAAAATAGAGAGCATCCCTTATCCATTGGGAATGAGAGGGAGCGCGGGGGTTCTTCCAGTGTAGCAAGATAATACGTCTTGCCAACAGTGTAAGAAAGGCCACAAGGTCACAAAAGTGGGACGGTAGCGAGTGACCAATTGGTAGGACACCAAACAGGGCAACTAATGGAGAGGAGCAGATGTTGGCAGAAGTAACGGCTGAGAGAGAATCAAAAACACCATCCCAGAATGACTGGAGGGCAGGACAGGCCCAGAACATGTGACCAAGACTGGCAGGTCCCAGGTGGCATTTGTCACAGCTTGAATCAGAGCCAGGATATATACGGGCCAGCTTACTTTTTGACCAGTGGACTCTGTGGACAACTTTGCATTGTAATACACCATGGCGGGCGCAAATAGAAGATGAGTGAACCCACTTCAGGGCATGATCCCAGATCGCAGGCTCTATCTCTATATTAAGATCTGACGACCATGCACAGCGTAGAGCATCAGATGATGAGGACTGATGAGTGAGAAGAGTGTTGTAGAGTGTTGAAATGGTACCTTTGAGATAAGGATTAGTTTTGAGGATAGTGTCTATAAGGGTGGGGGGAGGAATGGCAGGGAAACCAGGGAAGTGGCTGCGAACAAAATCTCTCATTTGCAAATATCTAAAGAAATTAGTTGCCGGCAGTCCAAATGCCTGAGTTAACTGTCTAAATGAAGCAAAAGTACCATCAATGTAGAGCTGGTTGATGGACACAATCCCCTGGTCTCTCCAGGTTAGGAAAGCCTTGTCCATCACAGAGGGAGTGAATAGAGGATTAGAGTATACAGGGGTCAAGACAGGTATAGTCTGCAGTGCAAAGTGCTGTTTAAACTGAGTCCAGATCCTGAGGCAATTTTTAACAATCAAACTATTGGAGTGCACAGAAGGTGATACAGATGTGGGGAAGCACAGAAGTGACATTATAGATGAGGAACCACATGAATCTTCCTCAATCTGTAGCCATGGCGGGGGTTGACTATTTACACAGCAACCGTACAACAAAGCTCTGATGTTTGCCGCCCAATAGTAAAGCAAAAAGTTGGGGAGAGCTAGACCACCCAACTCCTTGGGTTTTTGTAAGGTATCTTTTTTTATTCTAGGGGCCTTACTGTTCCATATGAATTGAGATATTGTCCTATCCAATGAGTTAAAAAAATGTTTGGGGAGGAAAATTGGTATGCACTGAAAGAGATATAAAAGTTTTGGGAGCACATTCATTTTAACACAGTTTATCCGCCCAGCAAGAGATAAAGGCAAAAGAGACCATCGCTGGAAGTCCTGGGTTAGCCTGGCCAGCAAAGGGGAGAGATTATATTTAAATAAATCAGAGTAGTTTTTAGTTACATAGATACCCAAGTATTTAAAATGATCCAGAGATGCCTTGAATGGCAGCTTAGACAGAGGATAGTTTATGGCTGCAGCATTAATTGGCATTAATTCACTTTTGTGATAATTTAGTTTATAACCTGAAATTTTCCCAAATTCTGACAATAAATTTAACACTAGGGGGATGGACCTGTCTGGATTAGAGATAAAAAGCAGGAGGTCGTCAGCGTACAGTGACACTTTATGTTCAACACAACCCCTTGAAATACCGGACACCTGACTGGACCTGAAGGCTGTGGCCAGTGGTTCAATGGCAATGGCGAACAACAGTGGAGAGAGTGGGCAGCCTTGGCGAGTACCACGTTCGAGGGGAAAATAATCAGAGTAATCATTATTTGTACGAACGCGGGCATGGGGGGATGTATACAGAAGCTTTACCCATGAAATGAATGTGCTTCCAAAACCAAAACGCCTCAATGCATAAAACAGGTAAGACCACTCTACACGGTCAAATGCCTTCTCTGCATCCAATGAAACAACCAGTTCAGGGGTATCAGAGGGTGTAGGTGTGTATAGAATATCAAATAAGCGTCTGACGTTGTGAAACGAATGTCTATCCTTAACAAACCCTGTTTGGTCTAGGGAGATAATAGTTGGTAGGACAGATTCCAGACGTTTAGCCAGCATTTTGGCCAGCAGTTTAACATCTGCACATAGCAAAGAGATAGGACGATAGCTACTGCAGATGAGGGGGTCCTTGTCCTTTTTTAATAGTAAAGAGATAGTGGCCTGTCTTAATGTAGAGGGGAGTATTTCATCACGCAAAGATTCATTAAACATGTTTAGCAAAAGTGGGGATAATTTGTCTGCAAAGGCTTTTATAAATTCGGCTGGAAAGCCATCAGGGCCAGGGGATTTCCCACTTTGCATCAGCATCAGAGCCCTTCCAAGTTCGCCAATAGTGAAGGGTTCATCCAGCCTAGACGATACTGCAGGGTCAATGGAGGGAAGATCTAAAGAGTCAAAAAAGTGCTCATACTGCGCCTCATCATTTAAACTTGCTGAAGAGTATAATGTGGAATAAAAGTCCCTGAACTGATTGTTGATTATCTGCGGGTTGATGGTTGTTCCATCAGTAGTGTTAATTTGGGTAATATTCTGTGACGAAGACAGTTGTCGGATTTGGTGAGCCAGCAGTTTACTAGGCTTATCTCCAAATTCAAAATAGTTATGGCGTGTTTTTAACAGTGATTCTACTGCCTCCTTGGAAGCCAGGACGTCAAATTCGGCCTTTTTTATGAGTAAGTCTTTAAACAAATTTGAGCCAGGTGAGTCTACACACTTTGACTGCAGTTCTGAAATTTCATTGGAGAGGCTTATACTCTGTGCAGTGGCAGTCTTTTTCTGATAGGCAGAATAGGATATCACTTCCCCTCGCAAGTAAGCTTTGCATGCCTCCCAGATTGTCGCTGCAGAAACATCAGGGCCAACATTGGTGGAAATAAAAAGATCAATGCGGCTCCTAATTGTTGTGATAAATTCAGGGTCAGAAAGTAGTAGTGAGTTGAAGCGCCAGGGGGAACGGGACCCAGATCTGCCAGGAAGAGAGATGTCAAGAACGACTGTTGCATGGTCTGATATCACAATGGGGCTATATGAGCATGACCTAACTGACGAGAGGAGCTTATTATCAATAAGAAAGTAATCAATACGGGAGAAAGTGCCATGGACGGGAGAGAAGAAAGAGAATTGTTTCGCACTATGATTGAAAAAGCGCCAGGCGTCAGTGACAGCACATTGCTCCATGAACGACTGTATGGCTTTAGATGATTTAGAGACAGTAGAGGGCTTGCTGGATGAGCGGTCAAGCAAAGGGTCAAGACAGCAGTTAAAATCCCCCCCCAGGATGAGCTGGTGAGAATTTAAGTCAGGAAGAGAGAAGAAAAAGTTTTGAAAGAAGTTATCATTGTCCCAGTTTGGGCCATATACATTTGCCAACATCAAGCTATTGCCTCCAATTTTACCTGTGATCACAATAAAGCGCCCGTTCGTATCTGAGATGACGTTGGTCACAGAGAATGGTACTGATTTATGGATAAGAATAGCAACCCCCCTGGCCTTAGTTGAGAATGAGGAGTGGTAAAGTTGACCCACCCACCCCCTCCGCAGCTTAAGGTGATCAGATGGCTTTAGATGTGTTTCTTGTAAAAACGCAATTTTAGTATTTAAATTTTTTAAATGATGTAATACTTTATTACGTTTGACAGGAGAATTCATCCCTCTAACATTCCAACTGATCAATCGTAAGGCACCACCTGATGCAGGCAATGAGTTTAAGTTTGATGCCATATGATAGGCTTATTTTGAGGGTGTGTGCAAGGAACAAATTTGTATTCGTCGATCGCCACCAACGCCCCACACCAGCAGCCCAGCACTAGAGAGAGGGAGGAGTGGTCCTCTCTATGATAAACATATTGAGGAAAAGAGGCAGCACGTGAGCAAAAGCACAGATAGATGGAAAAATACACACAATAAAACCTAACTGAAAAAACATGAAACAAATACCCCCTTCCCCACCCAACCCATTCCCCCACCCCAAACCCCAATCCAGCTGCTGCCAGGAAAGACAGCAACATGGAGCACTCTGATACACTGATCAGCATATGTGAATCTTCCTAACGCAAACTGCGCGATTCCCACAACACTATATTAAAAAAAAAAAAAAAAACCTAAAACAAATGTTCACACGTTTGTTAACAACTTTACTTCAAGTGTGATACGGTAATAATATTTGCGTACAGGCGCAGGCAGGTGCCTAACGTTGAACGACTGACCTGCGTTGGCTAATCACGCCTGTTAAGCCTACCACGCATAAGTAAACCTGCATGGCCAAACATAAATGCAAGGGGGTGAAACGGACATAGCGAGAGCAAAATAAAACTGTCAAAGGGCATACGTTCTGAAAGAAAATAATAATAATAAAAAAGTCATCTGTGGCCAGTTGGACGGCATGTAGCATACATAACAATTTGTAACATTACACTATTTGCCGTGCGAAGCTAGCTTAGCCACTCAGAGAACGAGTGAGACAAATAAGTAAACAAGAAATAGCGACACACACGTCATCATTAGTAGACCAAAACGGGAGGCAGGTATTGACAGCCAAGCTCATCAGCCTACGTTTTCCAAGTTCTGGACAAACTTGGCTGCGTCCGATGCAGACAGGAGAAGTTTCTTCTCACCACTAGGCAGAATGATACGGAGCCTGGCTGGATAGAGGAGAGCCGGCTTGTACCCACGTCGGTAGAGTTCTACCATGGAGCTCTTGAACTCGGCGCGTTGCTTCAGCAAATCGGGGCTGTAGTCATCGTAGAAGCGGATCTTATGGCTCTGGTAGAACAGGTCGCCTCGTTTACGAGCCTCGCGTATGACCAGGTCCTTCATTTGGAAGCGGTGGAACCGTATGATTACAGGACGTGGCCTTCCTCCTGGAGCAGGCTTAGCTGCAAGGCTTCTATGGGCACGGTCAAGCTCAGGGGGAGAAGAGAGGGTCTGTGTGCCAAAGACATCCACCAGGAGTTGGGAGAAAAAAACAGATGGCTGAGAGCCCTCCGTGTCTTCAGGTAGGCCAACGATTCTAATGTTTTGGCGCCTGCTGCGCCCCTCTAGGTCAGCTACCTTGTTCTTGAGTAGTTCGTTTGCTTGCTGAAAAGTGGAGCATGTCTTCTCGAGCTGTTCTACCCGGTGGTCGATGTCGGTGGCATTTTCTTCGAGAGAGGATAGTCTTTGCCCATGATCTGTAACTGTGGTCTGCAGACTTTCCAGAGTGGATGCAACTGAATCAAATGATGATTTAAAGTCTGCTGCCAGAGCCTTTCTGTGTTCTTCTAGCAGCGAGCTAATTTCAGCCATAGTTATGCTAGCCGAAGACGTAGAATTGTCCTTATCTGGTTTACCTTTTGCTTTGGACATTGCTGGGTTATCCGTAAGGTCAACAACAGGTTACGTGTCTATTACAGATAAAATTGCGAACAAAGAGGGTTTTAAAAGATAGATTTTAAAGTGAAGTTGTGGGAGCGAGCTCGTCACACGTCTACTCAGCCCACCTCATTCCCGGAAGTCCTGCATTCATCATTCTAACCAGCCGCCTTAACTGTTGGTTGTTGATATTTAGGGCCCGAGCACCGAGGTGCGGCCACTGAAAGTGGCTGCACCGGAGGTGCAAGGCCCTATTGTTTTTGCTCAGATTATTCTTATTATTATAGTATAATTCTCTTACCAGTAACATTTTTCACCAACTTGGCATGCTCTAAAACTCTTGCAATTTAGCTGGCATATGTAGAATTGCATTTGATACTCAGACACAGAGCTGTGGCCTAGGGTGTGGCTCAGGGACTCTATAGCGCCACCTAGCGCGCCGTCTACTGTGGTTGACACATACATTCACGGAAATTAACCAAATTTGGTGGACATGTGTGTTGTATTATTCTGAACAAGTTTTACATTCAAACTATATAGTGAATCTTAGAAGAATTTGAATTATGTGAGATTTTCTGATTTTTGCACATCATGTATTTTGAAATACTTCTCCTAGACGGTTTATCGAAATTATGTCATTTCAGCAGTAAAATGATCTTGAGGGGTTGCCCAAGAGAAATTGCGACCAGATTTTTGAATTTCAAAAGTATATCGAAATGGCGAAGGTTTGAACTTAGGTGTCTTATAAAATGAACAAAAAGTTGGTGTTATAGGCAGAAAACAGTGACTAATTTGGATGAAATTTGATGGAGTATTAGTTAGTGTGTTTGTAGTGACAGTCATATACAAAGTTTTGAATTTGGTGTTGTTTGCGATTTTTAAAAGCGCATTAATGATTGTGGTGGATACAGTTTTAGCTAAAATATTTTGAAGCGAGATGATGAATGATTATAATCATATCAAGCTATGCTGCAATTTTGATTTTAACCATGTTAACAGAAAGTGAGTTATTTTTAATTTCATATTTGCCCAATCACACAGCCCCTCCTCTCTGTCCTTCTCTGCCTCTCTCTCTGTTGCAACTAACAGACACACGCACGCACTCTGTCACCCCCCTTCTCGGGTCCTCCCTAACTAACACACACACATTGACACACGCGCGGCTTTCTAGAGAGAGACACACACACACACACACACATTGACACATGCGCGGCTTTCTAGAGAGAGACACACACACACACACACACACACACACACACACACACACACACACACACACACACACACACACACACACACACACACACACACACACACACACACACACACACACACACACACACACACACACACACACACACACACACACACACACACACACACACACACACACACACACCCTTTGGGCAACTGTGGCCTACTGGTTAGGGCTTGGGGCTTGTAGCTGGAGGATTGCCGGTTCGATCCCTGACCAGTCCACAGCTGAAGTGCCCTTGAGCAAGGCACCTAACCCCTGACTGCTCCCTGAGCGCTGCTGGTTGGGCAGGCAGCTCACTACTCTGAGTATAGTATATTAAAAAGTATACAAAAGTATATTGAAATGGCGAAGGTTTGAATCTAGGTGTCTTGTAAAAGAAACAAAAAGTTGGTGTTATAGGTAGAAAACAGTGACTAATTTGGATGAAATTTGATGGAGTATTAGTTAGTGTGTTTGTAGTGACAGTCATATGCAAAGTTTTGAATTTGGTGTTGTTTGTGTTTTTTAGAAAGTGCATTAATGATTGTGGTGGACACAGTTTTAGCTAAAATATTTTGAAGCGAGTTGACGAATAATTATAATCATATCAACCTATGCTGCAATTTTGAAATTTTGACTTTAGCCATGTTCACAGTAAGTGAGTATTTAGGTTTATTTGTGCTTGCATGTGTCATATACTCCATCCATTTAGCTGAGCAGGAGTAGGTGCTCTCTCTCTCAGCTGCATGTCTCTCTCGTCCCCTGCTAATTCTCTACACAGACTCACAGACACTCTCTCACCCCTCCCCCGTCATTCTCTCTCTCTCTCTCACGCACGCACGCACGCGCGCGCGCGCGCACACACACACACACACACACACACACACACACACACACACACACACACAGACACACACACACACACACACACACACACACACACAGACACACACACACACACACACACACACACACACAAACACACCCTCCCTCCCTCCCTCCCTCCCTCTTTCCTCCCTCCCTCCTTCCCTCTGGGCAGCCGTGGCCTACTGGTTAGGGCTTGGGTCTTGTAACTGGAAGGTTGCCGGTTCAATCCCCAACCAGTCCACCACTAAAGTGCCCTTGAGCAAGGCACCTAACCCCTCACTGCTCCCCCAGCACCGCTGGTTGGGCAGGCAGCTCACTGCTCTGGGTCAGTGTGTGATTCACCTCACTGTGTGTTCACTGTGTGCTGTGCGTGTTCACTAATTTGGTTAAATTGGGTTACATGCAGAGAAATAAATTTCCCTCACGGGATCAAAAAAGTGTATATTCTATTCTATTGATCCATTTGTCTCTACCCCCTCTGTCTGTGTCTGTCTAGCGTTATTGCTATCGATAGTCAGAGATAGAGCTCTGGCCTAGGGTGTGGCTTAGGGACTCTATGCTACTAGCATATTGTCTGTTGTGGCTGACACATACAATCAGGAAAATTGACCAAATTTGGTGGGCATGTGTGTTGCTCATGCACATGCCCACCAACACGCACATGTTGCTTTGTTAGATTCCAAAATCTCACAGGTCTCCGCACCGCTGGTGCTCGGGCCCGCCATCGCCGCTTGCGGCTATATTTGCCTTTGGTTTTGCAGTCATATTTCGCAAGTAGAAGCTTTTATCCAATGTCTTGGGATATTGTGAAGATGCATTTTGTAGCACTCTTTTTCCTTCTGGGAAAGCTATCATAATTTGCTCTAAAATGTTCTGGACTGGACATGATTGTGAGTAGCCTACTGGTAAATGTAAAGTAGGCTACTGTTTAATCCAAATTGGGGAAATAAGAAAGGAAGTAAGACATATGTGCATTTGCATTTGCATTGACTTATTTTGCATTTGGGAAAATGCTAATACTCCTCTTATTTATGAATATGAATGGGTCTCATCCAACAGGATCTGTTGGCTGTTGGATATGGACAGTTTGATTTCAAAGATCAGAAATCAGGCCTTGTGTGCTGCTGGTCCCTGAAAAACCCCAAGGTATCACTCACCATCAATATGTCCTTCAGGTCAATCCATATAGTCAATGTTACATTATCTGTGAAATTAATTATTAGCCACCTTCTTGCCATTTCACATACTGCATTTAAAGCTAGAATTTGTCGCCTTTAAGACATTTTCAAAATGATTTATTCAATCATATAGCGATGCTATAGTTTATTATAATAATTGACAATCATACAAATGTTTTTTGTATTTAATGTCTTTAAAGTCTCTTTGATACACTTGCTCTCTCTCTCTCTCTCTCTCTCTGTTTTGACAGTGGCCAGAGCGAATCTTTCACTGTGAGAGTGGAGTCACAGCCCTTGACTTCTCTGCTTCTAATGCCAGCCAGTTAGCTGTGGGCATGCACGATGGCAGTGTTGCCACATATAACGTGCAGAGCACAGAAAACTCCCCCGTTGTAGACAGCAGGTGGGGCTAGATTCACTCTTTGGATCTGGGCACTGTGCATGGCCATGAAGCCATTTGAAACTTACGACTTACAATGTGTGTGCTGTCAGCATATTAACTCAGATTTAAAATGTTCATAGTGTTATACTGAAAGTAATAGCATTGGATGTTTTCTGTGTGTTTGTTGTTGAGAACAAATGGCCATAGTGCCATAGTCCCCAATTACAGCAGTAGATGTAAAATGGTACTGAAATGTATTCTGCAAAATGTTTGGTCTTCTTTCCCTATACTGACTGAGACTTTTCTGTCATAGACACAGAACATGATATTACACATGTTCCATAGTCCCTTACAAATACATTTTCTGTTTATGTGGGTCAAGTCATTGCTAACCCCTTTGGAAAAACTCCTGTGCATCTTCTTCATTTCTCTGCAGTGACTGTGTCCATAAGCACACCAGTGCCGTGTGGCAGTTGAAGTGGGTCGACCAGGAGAGGGGTCTCTCGGGCGACGACAAAGGCGAGAGCCTCATCTCAGTGTCTGCCGACGGCAGAATCATTAAATGGTTCCTGCGCAAAGGACTGGACTGCATCGGTAAAGGGACACGGCTTCTGTCAGCTGGCCTCACGCTGGGCTCTGTTTCCATCCCAGGTGTCCAGGTGGGCTGCTTCTGTCTGACTGTTTCGTTGTTCCCCAGATCTGATGAAACTTAAGCGGACCAGAAATGACAAGCCAGGCAAGCAGGCAGGAGAGAAGGAGAGGAAGACGGAGGCTTTCATCTCCCGACAGGCCCCGGGAATGTGCTTTGACTTCCATCCCGAGGTAAGCCTGTGAGCCTGTCACTATTAAACGCATCAAACGGCAAAGGCGCAGTTAAGCGGGAGAGATTTGTACAGAAAGAATGACAGGATGGCACCAAGTAGGAGTAACAGGGTTACCACAGGTCATGGAATTTCTAGAATATCATGGAATTTTGGAAAGTCTATTCCAGACATGGAAAGTCAAGGAATTTGATCATTTTTGATCAAAGTCATGGAATATCAGGGCATTTTGTTGTAGCGGTTTAAAATGTACTCGCCAAAATACACTAATACAAATATATTTGGTTATATTTTGGTTATTACATTTATTGCTTGCTTGAGTAGTTGTGGTTAGCCCAACTTTGTTTATTCAATTCCCATTTAGTCATTTACCGCTCTAAAAGAAGTCAAAGAGACTTGAGCACTACGTGACTGCTCTAAACTTTGTGGTTGGTATATTGTACCATTCATTATATAGTAGGTAATAGAATTTCTGGCAATTTTATCTGGCAAAGTCAGGAAATAGTCATGGAAATTTACATTTGAGTTACAGTGGAGTAAACACAAGCTCTCTCTCCAGAGGTGGAAAACACCCGCTTCAACGAGTAAAAGTCCGATCATGTATTGGTTCTGTGCACTTAGCACAGGTGATCTCATCAATTAGCTGCTCTACCTAGCTGAA
Source organism: Sardina pilchardus (assembly GCF_963854185.1). NCBI lineage: Eukaryota > Metazoa > Chordata > Actinopteri > Clupeiformes > Clupeidae > Sardina > Sardina pilchardus. The sequence continues at coordinate 10,716,465 of NC_085008.1, forward strand.
GAGTTGTATTAATTAGCTGGTTTAAATGAATGGTTGGTACAGCACAGATATGGGGTAGGACTTTCACTTTCTGAAACTGGATTTCTCCACCTCTGTCTCTCTCCCAGCTTCATGTCTTGTGCTCCCTCCTCCTATGCTGCTAATGTCTTCTGATTAGAAACTTGGAATCATTATTCTGTCTGGACACAGTGTATATGGGCACCTAGCTTACCTCTCTGCTCCTGACAGGACTCCAACATTTACCTGGTAGGCACAGAGGAGGGCTTCATCCACAAATGCTCCTGTTCATACAACGAGCAGTTCCTGGAGACGTATCGTGGACACAGAGTGAGTGCATTTGTCAAGGGGCCATATGCTTAGTCTATAGAAGGGACCTGTGTTGCAGTAATAGTCTCAGCAGCTGGCGGCTTGCATCCCTCATTCTGATGTTTAGTGAATGTCACCCATCTGAGTCCAGGGCCCCATCTATAAGATCGAGTGGTCTCCCTTCTGCACTGACGTCTTCCTGAGCTCCTCGTCGGACTGGACAGTCCACCTGTGGCAGCAGGACTTCTGCACGCCCGTGCTGAGCTTCACTGCCACCCACAGGGCTGTTCACGACATCAAGTGGTCCAACACGTGGCCCACCATGTTTGGGGCGGTCAACGAGGGCAGGGTGGAGATCTGGGACCTTGCAGTGAGCATGTGAGTGTCTTGGTCTTGGTCTGGTTTCTGTGTGGATTTGTCTGGGAAAACATCTTAAAATCATACGAATACTGACTCTCAGTCCCGGGTGCTGGAGATGTACCCAGTTTCTTTTTACTCTGTTCCCCTCCTCCAGTGTACATTTTGAGTCTGCATATTTTCTAATCAGAAAAACACATCTGCCTATATTTCCTCTCTTCCTCCGCTGTCTGACTTCTGTGTTTTCATGTCCCTCCTCAGTCTGGATCCAACCGTAGTGAGCCCAGCCAAGCCAGGGGTCAAGCTCACCACCCTGCTGTTCGCCATGAAAACAGAGTGCATTCTGGTAGGAGACAGTGACGGGCAGGTCAGCGTCTACCAGCTCAGGAACATGCCAGCTGGAGACACTCCTGCAGTGGACATTTCAAAAGAAAGAGTGCACTTCCAAAACAGTGGGGCAAACAACCATCAAGTCAAGGCAAGTATGGATGTGTTTAGTGTTCTTAAGATATCAGGACAATGTGGTTTCAGGTCTTGTTTTTAGTTATTGTTTTCCAAATAGACTTTACAGCACCCCCCCCCCCCCACACACACACACACACCTGACTATAACCATTAAGAACCTAAATTATTCATAATACTACTAATAACAAGATACTTGTTGTGTTACTATACCTTATTCGTTTAAAATACAGTAGGGGAAAATAGATACTCTGTTATGCTCCTGAATGTGACACCCTGTAGGTTTGGCTGCTCTTTGCTTGAATAAGAAGCATGAGTCACATCACATGGGTCACATCCATTCACCTATTTAAGTTTTTATAAGCCAATATGTTGTACAATTCTACAAACATACTAAACATAAAACACGTGTTAATGTGTGCGAATTCTCCTGTCAGCAAAGACCATTTCAGCAAAAGGATGGGTCCGTTTTAGTGGCCCTGCCTTTGAGATGACTCATTTCACATCTCTATAACCCCCACTTTAGGTGTCTAAATGTGTGTGTCATCCTCCCCAGCCCATGTCCTCAGTAATTAAGTGATCTCTTGGCCACCATTTCCCTCTCCTCCTCGTCTTCCATCTCCAGCCTGAGGCCCAGGACTGAAGCATCAGCAGCCTTATCTCCTGTGCAAACATTAAGCTCAGTCTGGTCTGCTGTCTGCCCCCTCTTTTGTCTGGCAGGTGGAGATGCTGCAGGACATCATCAAGTCGTCCCTGGCCAGTCAGCTGTGAGCCGCCAGGAGGCTTGGGCTCCGGTCCAAGGGAGGTTCTGGAGGCCCGTGTGGGTGCGGTGCAGTGGCGGTCCAGAGTCTGCCAGTCTGGCCCGGGTCCCCCCACTCTCCATCATCCCTCGGTGACGTTAATTGCGTTTGTCCGTCAGACTGCACGACTCCGCTGCTGAATCACAATGAGATTACCTCAAGCAGGAGCGTCCACCCAAAACCCGATTTGTTGTTTCGTATGAAAATAATACTACTAATAAAAAAAAAACCACACACAACTGCTCCTCTCTTCACGTTACTAGAGATAAAAGAGACCGTCTGTTTCTGTGAGATAGGACATGGTCATTTAATCCTATTTATGAGCCATCGGCACAGTTTCAGAGCTACTGTAGATTCAAAGTTAATAACAGTGTCGTGAATACATTCACCAGAACCTGACAACTTTGGTGCACTTCTCATCAGTAGGCTATCTCTGTGTGTAAGGCCAGATGTTTTATTCGGTGTAACAAAACCCCGCACCAGTGTTGTTCACACATTTGTTGTGCTACTTGCTTCATGCATCCTCTCACATAATCAACAGACGTTGCACTCAAATGGTCAATTGATTTCATAGTTTTAAAAGGGATCCATTATATGCGACTTCCTGGTTTGAAAAGGAGAAAAAGGAAGTGATCGTCACGGCTGTTGATTTGACCAAGTGAAGTTCACACCTGTGGCAGTGAGGGTTAATTGTGTGTCTCTGGGAAGGGATGGCCAGGCACTCTGTCCAGATGACTGTGGCAAACACCATCAGGCCAGGCAAATGTGTGCAAATGGAGCTCATTACTGGAGCTATTGTGCCCACTGATGTGTCTCAGACTCACAGGTTAATGACACACCATAGAGAACACAATGCAGGTGTGTGGCACCTGAGAGTGGCCAGTCCTTATCAGACTAAAGAGGATAGGTGTGGGGAGGGGGAAGAAGAGGAGTACAGGTTATGAAATGAGACAACGTTAATGGCTAAAGGCAGGATGGGCCACCTGTGGTCATATGAGATATAAACATTTGGGGATCTTTGACCAGATTTGTAGGATTCGTGCAGGATGTCATTTTTGTCGTTGGTTTTGACTGCTCTTTTGCTCTTTCCTCTGTTTTGATACTCTACCATTCTCATTATGTTGAGGTCAGAGTAGGCTACTGTCTCTGTACGTTTTGGCTGTTGTTGGCCGATGTGTAATAATAACACCACTGCTATGATAAACACAAACATACAAAAATGGTCTCACAGTGGTAGATGGGCCGTGCATGTCTGATAGTCCTAATGTACTGTATTTACTGTTCTAAAATGGATAGTTCCGATCCTTGATTATGATTGGCTGAATCACATTCGATGCCGTTGTAAAATCCAGCACAAACATACACCTTGACCGCATTTCATTCTATATTTACTGCGCCACCCCAAATTGATGAAAAAGTTAGATTTGCTGCATCTCGATGTTGCTTGGCAACCATTGTGCTAGAGGAAATCTATTTCTTGGCGGAAGACTGATTATCTATGAATAAATCATTGCATTTTTCGTTGCTGTGCCTTTATTTTATGAAATCTTGCCAGATATATGTAGTAACCCTTTTAGAAAAGCAGTAAGCCACTGGAGTCCGTAGATTAAACTGATTTTATGCATCATGGCTAACCATGCCCCTTAGCTGTTATAAAATCAGTGTAACCTGCCGCCTCTTGGGGCTTATTGCTTAATTGTAGTGGGTTCTTGTGTGCAGGACTGGATAGGAAAGGGTGGAGAAATAATTGTCCTCTAAACTGATGTTCTATGTCTAGACAAAGAAACAAGGTCAGTCAGTGTGCTTGTGATGACAGATGACACGTTTTATGGATCAGAAACTAAAGCATTTTTAGTAATAACATTATCCTGATGGGGAGGTGACATCATGCCATGCCAGTAAACAACTGGGACCCCCTAAAAGGTGACACTTGAGATGCCAAACAAGCGTTTGAACAGCATAAACCACTTGTCCAATGTGGGCAAATGTGACTGTGAAAAAACGTCAATGAAAAAGGACCTTGGGTGAAATTACAGTATTTGTCCACATTCTCCTGACACATGGAAATCCCGGGCAGCTCTCTGACTAGAGAGGCTATCTGCTCAGCAGATGTAGGTCCAGATAAAACACAGGCCTGGCTGACCGGGCCGTCCTCCTGGCCCTGTGAGTCGATTAGCTGTACATTAGAGAAGGTCATGGCAATCATCATATTTAAGTAGAGATGTTTGGAGGCCACTCCCCAGTCCGAAAGGGATGTAATTGAATTGTACATGACAGTCATAAAAACACTTATGACCTGATGGGAATCACTCTCTTCCCTTCCCAAATGGCATTGTAAAGAGATGAGCGGAAACATAAACCCGTCAGCTTGGTGAAGCCATGGCAGCGGGGGTGGAGGGTGGTGGGGCCACTGTTAGCCTATACAGTGGGGGAGTGGGCTTGCCCCGGAGTGGACATTCCCAATATATATGAGGGACTGACAACAAACAGCACCAGTCCAGAGACAGACCACCATCCCCCCCTCCTCTACATCACAGTCTGACCAGCTGCAGGGAACGCTCCATCCAGCCTGTGCTCATCAGCTTCCATCCCCAGAGCGCTTCGGAGAGCTCGAGAGCAGTCGAGGTGCATGATGCGGCCGCTGAGTCTGCCCGTGCTGGCGCTGCTGCTGCTGTGCGCGCTGTGCACGCTGACGGAGGTGCGCGGCGGCGGCGGCGACATGAAGGCCGTGAAGCTGTGCGGCCGCGAGTTCATCCGCGCCGTCGTCTACACCTGCGGAGGCTCCAGGTGGAGGAGGCTTCTCAACCAACGAGACCTGGAGGGTGAGTTAACGCAGTCCTGCTGTCGTCTGACAGCAGGTACGAGTGCACCTCGTCACACTGTAATTTCCCGACTATAAGCCGCGGCTTATACATTGATTTTGCAACATTTTTTCAGCTATGAGGTTAATACATGGGGGTAGTTAATATGGTGTTGTTAATATGGTTTTGTTTCTTTTAACTTGCATAAAACACTGTCCTGCTGCTTTTACACAATGTGGCTTATATGCAGGAAATTACTTTATCTTAGCGTACACTGTATTGGTACAGTATATGAACTTTCCTGAACCATAGTGGACTACTGCATTGTTGTTCTGCGAAAAACAACTTTGTTTGTTTCAGAACTGGCCTCGTCTGAAAGAATTTCTTTAATGTGTGAAGTCCCTTACAGTAACCAAACTGTGCAACAGAAACAGATGCTTGGCTTGTGCTCTGGTATTTCAACAAACCGATGAAAACAGGCCAAGGGAAGGCGTGTTTACTGTTCATTTGTAATCCATAATTTATATTTATGGATTGATTCATTAAATCACATTTAGTTGTGTCTGGCTGTCACTGTGTAGACCTTAGACTTGTGGGTAGAAGTGCATTAAAACACAGTAATAGCAAACATTCTTTGCTTATACAGAACCCCATCTAATACATCTCCCTTTGGCTGTGCATGCTTCATTAGTACTAGTAACAGACAAATAAGACTTTCAATATTTGTGTACTCTAGCAGTTGTGGAGAAGTATAACCAAGTTGTGGCATCAGATATAATTTGAATGAGTGCATGCCAAGCAATAATAATTATAGCTTATTGAAATGGTGTAAAATATTTTCACCTCTACAATTTCAAGTCAGCATTGCACATTTGTTTCTGAATGTAATTGAACTGAAACTATAAGGGGTTATATATTACCTCTTAGTCCTGCCTGTGTGAAGCACTGGGTTGGTGTAGAAATCTCCCGTGCTCTTTCCCAGATACTCACTGTAACTTTCATTTTGAGGTCGGTAAGACTTCTGTTAACTTGGCTCCTGTGAATCCCATTGGCTCAGCAGCAGAAGTGAGACTTCATAGTGACACATGGCCATTGTGTTGTGTGTGCAGGCATGTCTGGTGGAGAGCAGAGCAGCGCGGAGGGCCAGGGGGACAGCCTGGCGTCAGACCTGAGCAAACGAGACCTGAACCACGTGCTCACCAACATGTGCTGCCAGATGGGCTGTCGCAAGAGCGACCTCACCTTCCTGTGCTGAGGAGCAGTCGCCTCGGGGTCTCCACCTGCCACACATCCACCACAGACGTCACCCATGGAGCTCTCACGGTCTGATCCAGCACCATCACTTCAGTACCTATCCACAGCTTTTTACAATACAAATGATTTGATTTTAGTGATCAATAGACAATTACAACACGTGGGCTAACGCCAGGCTGGAATTGATCGATCGTCTCTGTACAATGTCAACATACTGACAAGAATCAGGTCTTAATTCCACAGAGCAATCAATCAGTTGCAGTCTGACATTAACACACAAGTGTAACTTTAAACTTTAAATAAACTGTGTGATACTATGCACTGGACTGCCTCCACTCACACATAAATGGCTTTGATTCAAAGGGAAGATGCTATACCCACATGCCTATGTGAATGTAGACCCACTATTTGAATCATGGGGTCAAAACAAGGAATGGGATACCATTCTGGACTAAATCAATTTTTGGAGGTCTTAATGCACTGTATATTTTGCATGCTTTGTCTAATAAATACAATAGCAAAATACGCCAAGGCGAAGTATTGAGTCACTTACATGATCCGTATGCTACCTTATCATATTCAAGCATGGCAAACACTGCTGCTCCATCTTAGAATGAAATACAACAAAACAACGAGGAAAACAACCACACATTTCACATTGGGTCCAAACCATTGCAACTGACAAATGTCCTGCACCGACTTCCTAAGCACACCATGTAGGGCAACACTTTTTTTTTCTTTAGGCGAATTAGATGAATTGGATCATTCTGATTTTGGAAAAGCAGCACAACTAATCTGATAGCCACACAACTGAAATTGTGTCACAAGTGAAGAGCAAAACAGCAGTAGTCTCTGAGCACAGACTGTGTAATACTCAGTAGAGAAACGAACCAGACTAAGTAAATGAATTTTGTATTCCTTACTTTATTACCAAGAAAATTCACATAACATCTTCAAGAACAGCAATGAGTAGGGGTCATTTTGCATTATCTTTTTTAAAAAAGAAAAGAAAAGAAAAAAGAAAATGGGACATTCAAATGCATTGCATGAAACGTTTGCATATTTAGTATCTGTGCTATGGATATGGTGACTAGCATGGAGAAGGGAACAGAGAACTTTATGCTGTGTGTAGCAGCTATTCTGACTATAAATGAAGTCAAGGCATATTAATGGATTATAGCATTTGTTCGGTAACCATGTTGACTGCAGAAACACCTGTAGGTGTTTAGAAGCAGAGCAAACTGTGTCAACTGAGTATTCAAAAGCACTCCAATTGTTTACAGAACCCAAATGGCCACTTTTGTCTTTTGTTATAAGAAATTCGAAAGATAAATATTCAAATTGCTCTAAGTGCAAATGGCTGATGGGTTTTTCATTTGTACTGTAAGATTAGCCAAGCCGCATGGGAATCCTAGAGATTGTTATTGAAAATGGTGAATTCAGTTTTATGTACAAAAAAAGCAATGGGTACTAAATCATTCCAGGCATGACCATAACACAGAACGAATGTCCAAAATGACAGGATGTATGTGTGTGTGCAAAATGAGTGCACCAAGTGTGTGTCCAGCTCAGAACTTTTATTGGTTTGGGAAGAGCAAACTATATCTCTGTTCATCGTTCACATGGTTTATACAAACACAGCACATTTTGCTGGGAAGAGATGGAAACAGGTCTACAGCAGTCTGTTACAGCACAAACCCGAACCCACCACAACCCACCTGAACGCACATACACACACACACACAAACGCACGCACGCACACACACACACACACCCACACACGCACACACATGCACGCACGCACACACACGCCAACACACACACGCACACTTCCTCTCACCCCCCGACTCAACATAAAGCTCTATTCTTCTTCAACTCATCAGGGAAACATTTCACTTTGGGACAGTGTAGACATACATAGCTTCAGCCACATAGAACTGCATAACACCATTCATAGGTACAAACCACACATTAGGTCTTCTTTGAATTATATGATTAGCACTAGTTTTGGAGAGACCAAACAACACAGGAGGGTCAGGGAATATGTAAATGAGTAGCGATGTCATACTCTGTTTTGACTGTTTCCACTTTTAGCCTATGAAGGTTGCCATGTAGCATCATGAAGCACCATGTTCTTTTTTAAACCGTCGTCACGTCTGCAGCAGACTTCCAAAAGTAAATGACACTGATGTTTGTTCTCAGTATGAAATAGCAGAGCAACTGGGAAGATCAACAGTAGCACAGTGGAATATTTTGTTCGCACATAAAACAATATTCCTTTTCTCTTTGTCATTTTAACATTTTTTAAAAATACTCAAACTGAAATTCATTTCACAGGCTTTTCCCCCAGAATACACACATAACATTAAATACAAAACAAAAACAAAAACAAAATTTGGTCATCTAAACCCCCCAAACCTTACTCTTGTCATCTCACAGAGACCATTACTGTATGCAAAGTAAAGCCATGGGTTCAAGCACGGGGTGGGTTTTTGATCGGGGCTCATGCTCCAGCTGATGGATAGAATGCACAGGGAGGGGGGGGGGAGCTGGGGACAAACACGTCAGCGTGGCGTGGATGGTGAAAGCGCTCGCCATGTCAAACAGCAGACAATCCTCGTCATTTCTTACAGTGCACTTCTACTGGATGTAACACTGCTTTCAAAAAGCATGATTCGTTCAGGTAGATCATGTTTTTTTTTTCTTCCTTGTGTTTTTTTTTTTTTAACCCCCACCCATATATATTTATTTTTTATATATATTTATATAGCTCAAATCTTCTGTTGCACTTGAGTTAAAAAATTATATCTGAAATAAAGTTAAAAATTATAGCTCAGCATTACACTGTACACAGTTTACCCAACTACACAGATAACAAAAAATCAGTTATTTATAACTTTAAGGACCCTAAATCCTGATACCATTCAAAGTCTATTCATATACAGTTCACATATTTATTTTTTTACAACAAATTAGAATTGTCAATAAATAAAAATAGAATGCTGTCATGTACTCTGAAGTCTAACACTGCTGTTTCAAGAACAACAGAAAGGCTATTTAACAATACAACAAAAACACCAAACGCCCTTTAAGATATACATTATCAATTTAAAATGACACTTGAACTTTTTCATGGGAAAATGTTTTTTCTTTTGTAAATATTGCAAGCAGGACTTTGTTCATAACTGTAGCTGCCTGAGTACTCAGTTCAGTTCAGCTAACCATGAAAACAAACTAACAACAAACAGAAATGATTCAATTAAATCTCTATGCCATTGTGGAAACACAAACAACGGATTACACCATCAGCTCTGGATCAAATCGTTATCTCCTCAATGAAATCAGAAAATCTGTCCCTTAAATATAAATATGTATCAATTAGTTATTAATGAAACAAAAATGTGTCATATACTACTGTCCAGAACATGTGAGAAAAGCTATTCAGCCTGTTGCCGATTGCATTTGAGACTGTATTGACTGTATTGACTGTATGAGATGCTAACTATTAGCAGAGCAACTCTTTTCTTTGCTGGATAGTGACGCCACCAATCTGATTCCTTGCAGTCACATATTACTGGATGATTATCGTCACAGTGATGAACCAAAAATAAAGTCTTGCAAACTGCAGGTCTCTACAACTGAATGGACACTCACTGGCTGTATGTCCAGCTTGCTGATTCATGTTGAGTTGTCAGGCAGCCACAGTAAGAGGGTTGGAGAAACACTACACGTCTGACAGAACACAGAGTCTAACTGCAAAGGAGGGTAAACCAGAGAGGGTCTAACTGCTGCAATATGGATGTTTGGAAATTAATACAGTTTACAAATACAAGAAGTAGTACACCCTAAAACGGCCAACAATTCTATATGCAAGTTATACAACACCATAGAACTGTCCAGTTTCTTGTATGTATAGAAAGGGAGTTTCTTACAGTGTAGGGAGTTGGTATGTTAGTCTGTCCTTGTGTGTTTTTTTTCCTTGTCATTTTTCTTCCTGTTTTCTTTTTTTTACTTATTCAGTCCAGAGAAGTGAATCTCCATTGTCTAGATCAGTAGTGTTGATTACTCAGCCAAATATTTTCCTGAAAATTACAAAAACACATTTGTTAAACAAGGTAAATACACTTTTCATTTCAACAGTAACATTAGCAATAATATCAAATAAGCCCATATACTCGAGAATGTCGTTTACAATATTAAACAGCACTATGACGTCATTATCTGATAATCTCTCTCCAGCTCGATGCCAGCTTACCTGCAGCAAACCTCTTCTTGATGAGGGAGAAGCGGTAGCCAGGACCCACAAGCTTGATGTCGCAGCCAGACAGGTTGCTGCCCTCACTAGTGAACTGCACAGCCAGTGGAGCTGGCTTACTAGGACCCTCGGTCAACTGGAACCTGGCCAACAGGGACCCCACACCTGAGGGAGATATAGAGGAATGGAGTGAAGTAGATCAACATGCAAGCGCACACACACACACACACACACACACACACACACACACACACACACACACACATTCTCACTAAACAAAAACATTGCAAAGAGTGCTTGTCTGCAAAGAATAATGGCAATACATTTTCTAGACACAAGAGGGCACTGCCAAACACAGTAGGAGTAGAGATGACATCAGCTGTTCAGCCTCAGTAATCGTGTGCGTCAACATGATCTGGTCTTTTATGCGATAATGTAAACATTATTACACCTGATCATGTCTTTAATGTTAACACACATTTGTCTTTGCAAATATTGGACCCATTCACATTTGTAATACACTCGGATTATTGAATGCCTCAGTGGCTACTTAAAGGTTGTATCAGCGATTGCGGGTGACGTGACTTCTGTTGGGTGTTTGTAGCGAGATCCCAAACAAACCGACCTGGCTCGCCCCTCCCTTCCGTGTTTTCGTGCATCATGAAAAAAAAAAGATCATGAACACGCATTTCTTAAAGCGACAGACACACAATACTTTGATTGACGTTCAACCTCGATGACACTCATTCTTGTCTTGGAAGAGACACGATGATATTCCCTCGCCCGACCCCTCCTCCTCTTGGGGATTGATTCAGCCATTAATCCACTTGTTCGTTGACGGCTCCAGATAATGGCAGACGCTGCCCTCCTTCAGCTTCGGCTTCGCGTGAATCCGTGCACGAGCGCAAAAAAACCCACAACACCCAACGCCCGGTCAGTGATGGGTTGGAACACTATTTATTTTGGCTTTGAGTAGTTGGTAGCACCAATTGTGTTTTGTGTGCAGATCTCAGAGCCTTGACTGCGTAGGCCTACAGAGACGTGTTTTTTTGATGGCCTGTTTATGGGGCAGGCAGCTAGCAGATCGCAGGGAAAGATTAGATGAATGTGATCCTTTATGTTTGGGCCTGCAATCGCTGATACAACCTTTAAATAGATGTGGACAGGAGGCTTAATATGGCTGGGATGTCCTTCAGTGGATGAGAGACTATGGACTGGCTTACCTCCATTCTCAGACTTGAGAGAAATATCTGGAATCTTCCACAGGATTCTCTGCTGCTCGGCATTCCTTAGGGATTGAAATGAAAGAGAATTCATTTATCTGCTCTCCTTTCATCCTGCTGAAGTCCCATTCCCTCTAGCCCATTTGGAGTCTGCACTCCTCAACTCTCATTAGCCCAAATGTTCAAGCGGCTGGGTCAAATTCTTTAGCGGAGAACAGGAACCAAAACAAAACCCACTCAATGTCAAGGGTATCGCATTCAGACATAGCTCTTCAAGGGGAGAGGGTGGGAAAATAGCATTACTGCCAAAAGGGCTCAAAAGCTGTTTTTTGGTTGTTTTTTTTTTTACAAAATTTAGATTATTGCTGACAAATATCCTCAATAATTAATCTTAATTAATCCTGATTAATCTGGTTAGAGTCCAATGTGGGGCTCAGGAGGGAGGGAATTCGAGTTGAAGGAGAGAGAGCTACTCTTCTTAACCCACATGTTGGTCTGACCCATAGACAGTCTATGGTCTGGCCAGTTCCTTACCAGGCAGCTGGTGGAAGCACTGCTTGCAGCTTGCTGACGCCTCCGTCCACGGGGATGAGGAACTGGACGTTGTTGAGGGCGACGGCCGTTGTCATGGCGTCTCCGTTGTATTTGTAGTCTATTCGGAGGTCTGTGCTGGTGGGCTCACAGCGCCAGTTGGAGGCCAAGCTCAAAGGAGTCGACTGGAGACCTTGCGCCGACACCTGACACACACACACACACACACACACACACACACACACACAGTTCACTGACCTAGCCTGATCAGATTTTTCTCTGTTTAGCTCTCATAGAAATACACTACTCATTTCTACAAAATGTGCAGAACAAGACCAAAAACGCCACCACATGTTAACTGCATTTACATTCAATGGTGTATTTGACATAGAAATAGGAGGTCATCACCTGGTACTTCAGCATGTCCACGTTGTAGTAGGTGGCCTGTGGCTTCTGCTCGGCCACCTTCTTCAGGTGCGTCATCAGGTTTGGCATGTTCACCCAGAACTCCTTTGAGTTGGAATTGGACTGCGTGGTGTCACTGAAAGGGAAGCACAGGTTAATGTGTGCTCACTGACTAAAAGGGCTTCTCCATTAGGTGGAGAGTGTGGATTCATAGAGCTAGACAATGACTGTGTGCAAGAGAAATGTTTCGTTTCTATGCTTTGTTTCTATGCTTTGTGTGTGGGCTGTGTCCTGTTAATTTGAAGTGATTATGGGGTGTGCTTTGTGTTGCTGTTGGAAAGCAGCCAACACTGTTGTAAATATGATGTCAAACAGTCAGGGCATAAGGTTTAATGTGATTTAGTTCCCTTTAAAATGGCATATTTGTGTGCACCTGTGTGTGTGTGTGTGTGTGTGTGTGTGTGTGTGTGTTTGTCTGTGGAGGGGAGTAAGTGATGAGGAATGTGGATTACCAGCACAGAAGCTGGGGGTTGGGGAGGACGTGCTCCAGTCGGTTGTAGTTGCTGATGCTGAAGGTGAGCACGGCAGGTGCGGGGTTGTTGGCAAAGTGCCGGGTGATCCCTGCCGGGAAGGACAGCACCATCTCTCCTGTGATCTTCACCACGCACCTGAGAGACAGACACAGGTCTACTAGTACCGTGCTTCAGCATCAACTATTCATTGATCCATATACATCTATCCAACCACCTATCTATTCATCTATCTATCTATCTATCCATCCATTAATCCTTGACAGATAGCCTATATCAGTGCCTAGCATAGAATCCTGTCTCAAACACAAGAATTACATCAACAATCAAAGCAGAAGTGTATCCATATCCAAGACCTCAACCTCTAAACCCATTCCCATAGGATATCTGTGACTAATAGCGGATTTCTTTGTCTTTTAACGGTGATAGTGTGTCCCCTCTGACATTCAGGACGTCATGAGTTCAGTAACAGCAGCAGCCGTGTCCACCTGGCCCTCGGTGAGGGCTGGACTTTGGTGGAGGCTAAAGCAGGTGAGGCCGGCTGTCGGCCAGCTCTCAGATAAAAGGGCTACTTTGATGGACCTACTTGCTGGGGTCGGCCCCTTTGAAGTACGCGTTGACCGTTTCGGTGAAGGCCGCCGCCACCGGCAGAGTGTCCTGGGCTCCCATAGTGAGTGGACTAGGCCCTCGAGAGCAGCCTAGAGTGCGCACACGTGCACACACACACACACACACACACACACACACATATGCAGACACACACACACGCAGACACACACACACACACACACACATACACGTGCACATACGCACACGTATACCCATACACACACACACGTGCACATACACACACGCACACAGACACACACACACACACACACACACAAAATCCAGTCAGTTTCACAGTTAAAACATCATTGCAGTCAAGTGAGATGAAAGCAACAGAGGAGAAGAGTGTGTGATTGTGAACGAGAGCGAGCTAGAGCTACACAGGAATAGAAAGAGGTGAAGGGAGCCAGATAAAGCAGTGATATAACAGGATCCTGCTACAGTAAGACCAGCAGTAGGCTGCAACACTAGCCTCTGTCTCAGTAACCTACAGCCATTTCCTGTGTATTAGCCACATTGTGTATAAGCCGCAGGACAGTGTTTTAGCAAAATTAAACAAAACCATACTAATACCATATTAACTGCCCCCATGTATTAACCTCACAGCTGAAGACATTTCAGAATCAAAATCAATGTGTATGCCGCAGCTAATAGTCGGGAAATTACGGTAAATGTTTCCTTACTGACAAGAGCAGCATCCCTCTTGCAACTCAGAGAACACTTCAAAGCCACCCCACTCTCTCTCCCTCTCTCTCTCTCTCTCTCCCCTTCTCTCCCTCCCTCTCCCCTCCTCTCTTTTCTATCCTTCATCTCACCCTCACCCTTCATACGGTCTTTCTGTGTCCTCAGACAACACACGAATGCACATGACCAAACTAAGGAGAGTGGGAATGCTTCAAAACAACTCATGGGTGAGACAACAGCACAGACCTGAAAACAATCCATGTAAGCTTGCTGACTGAGTTATGTCTGGTTCTTTGCCGTGGAGGAAAACGTTGGGAATATTACATTAAATATCAAAACATGATACTGTGTGTTGGGGTTCGATGTGACCTTTCTAGTGTTCTACATTATGTTTGGTCAATTTTTGATCGTAATGTGAGTTTCCATTTCTAGTGCATCTATATCCATATTGATCTCTATCTCTAGCTCTAGGCATTTATCAGTCATCACAGTTACAATTCCCCTACTCACATCTCCTACTCTTGCTTAGAGAAGTACTCCTAGACTAGTGATGGGACACTCCTGTTTAATCTAAACAGGCTATATGCACGCTTTGGGCAGACCTGAAGTGAATGAGCTGACAAACGCTGAACCAAAGACATGAACAGAGATGTAAACAGAGATGTGTACAGGGAGTAAAGAGATGGAGGGAACCAAAGAAAAAGAGAGAAAGAAAAACTGTCAAAAGACAAACAGAAGGGCCATGCACAGAACAACACATGGTTCGTCTTGAGCGATTCTGTGAGAACAGAAGCCGAAAGACAGACATACGAAAACAGGCCCAAGGATCAAAGAGCCGACCCACAAAAAGAGATGCAAAACAAAAAAAAGAAAAGATTAGTGAAGAAATGTGAAGAAGTACGAGCACAAAAGAAACGATAGGCTGCCACCGCATGTGAGATGAGATGAGAGAGCCACTGGAGGCGTGACGGCAGAAAGGAACGGGATGAGGGGATGGAAGGAAGAACAGAAATGAAACGGGCCGCAGAACGGGCAGCGCGGTGTTAAAACGTGAGAGTGGCATGGCACGACAGAGCCAGGGAGGCGGGGCGGAGCGGCGGACGAGCCAATGAAAAACAAGCGAGAGTGAAGAAGGAAGTGACCGTCAGACAGATGAGTGGAGGAGGAGGAGGGGGGGTGGGGGGTGGGGGCACACGCTAACGGTACATCCTCGGGGGAGGGGGGCGCCGCGTGGACTTACCTTCAAAGGTCAAATAAAACTTGCCTCTGTCAAACCATACGAGGGAGGGCTGGTCATTCTCTGTGTGGGAGGGATTAAGGGGGGGGGGGGGTAGGGTGGGATGGGTTGGGAGGCAGTGGAGGGGGAGGGAGGGGGGAAGGGGGGGCGAGGAGAGAGAAGGACAGTAGCGTGAGTCACACGGCAGGTCTATCGTACGTCACAGTGGAGAGGATGGAGGAGGGGGGGGGGGCTGTGTGTGCAGCACTGGCCAATAGGTGGACAGGAAGTGGGAGTGGCTGCAGGTGGTGGTCGAGGAGGAGGGCTGGTCTCTGGGGAATGGTCCAGACTCATCCTTAACTAATATTCCACACTAATACCATGTAAATATATCTGCGCTGTGTCTTAGTCACAGTCTGTGGCATTAATGGATAGTCTTGTGGGCGCCTATAAGACATTAATGCAATTTAAAAAGCCTCTGTGGGTAGATGCAGTGGCTGGAGTATGTTTTCCTGCGAGATATGTGTGTGTAAGTGTGTGTGTGTGTGTGTGCGTGCGCGCGCGTGTGCGTGCGCGTGCGTGTGCGTGTGCGTGTGCGTGTGCGTGTGTGTATGTGTTTCTGAAGGATAGGAGGGGGCTGGAGGAGGTTGATGACTGCAGGAAGTGATGTGAGGCAACAGGGGGCGGTAAAGAGCAGGGGACCGAGCTGCATCCACTGGCCTGGTTGAGCTGCGTGCACAGGAGGGGTGGAGGGGAGAGCTGCTGCTGGGGCGACGGCTACACAGTAAACACAACAACAACGGATGGAGTGGAGTGGGGTGGGTGGGTGTGCATGGATGGCGATGGATGGTTGGTTCCTTGCACATCGGCACATGACAAGGATGCTTGGGAATCATGGGTGTGTCTGGTGTGTGAGTGACCATGGAGTGGGTGCAACAGAGCTGGACAAGTACATGTGTGTGTTGCACTGTCTATCAGTTACCCGTTTTCTCTTCTCGCCACTCTTCTCTTTTTCTTCTCTTCATCTCCCTCTTTCCCAGGCTAGACACTCTTTCTCTTTCTGCCCCTTCTGTGATTTGCCTCCATTCCATTTTCAACTGCAATTCTCTTCACTCTTATCCATGTTTCAATCCACCTGCTCTCTAGCTCTCTGTCACTCTGTCACACTCACTGGCATTTTCACTCTACATCTGTATTCCTTCACTCTCAACCCGCACCACCCCTCCTCCACCCCTCCCTCCACCCCTCCTCCACCCCTCTCACAGGCTCGCATGAATGCTGAGCAGCTCTGGTGCCTCATAGACTAATTCCCCTGCCAGACATCAGAGACAGTTAGAGACAGGGCAGACATGAGTCTGTCTCTCTCGCTCGCTCTCTCGCTCTCTGTCTGTTTGTGTGTGTATGTGCACACGTGTGTGTGTGTGTGTGTGTGTGTGTGTGCCTGTTTGTAGAGGCAGGTAGCTCACCAGCTGAGCCCTGAGCCACTCGCCATGCGTGCACACACACACACACACACACACACACACACCCTGATTCCCCAGCACCCATTAGTCATGTTGTCAGATGTGTACATGTTTCCAGACGAGAACATATGTCACACTGGGGGTCCAGTATATTAAAGGATGGAGCTGTGACGATGCAAACAGCCAGCCATACAACTCAAAGGATGAAAAGGACAGCCTGCTCACACAAAGGCACGCTCACAGATGAATGGAGGTGCATTGTGTCCTTTTCCCTGTGACGGATGACCTTCATGACATCCAATCGTTTTTTTTTTCTACTATTATATGGTTGCTGCTTTTGTGAGAAGAACGCATGTTCCTTCCTATGCGTGTACTTTTTTTGTGGATGTGTCTTTGCCTTCGTAAAATGCATACACATGAAAGCACAAAAGAGTGATCGATCTGTGAGAGTAAGACCCAGACAGGCTTCAGAGGGACATCTGGCTGAGCTTCCCGAGAGTGGGGGGAGGAGGTGTGGGGAGGGGGGGGAGAGCAGAATGGGGGAAGTGGAGAGACCATGACTGGGGTCAGCATCTAGTCTCCCTTTGAACTCTGTGGCTCCTCAAGTCAGGACACAACATGGAGAAGAGGCGAGTGCGTTCTGACCCAATGCGATGGCTGCCATCTCTACCGCGGAGATGAGACTCGGAGGAGGGGAAATAAAAAAACATCATGGATGACAAAAGGCCCTTGGGGCCTGGTGGATTGTGGGTAGAGCTGGCCTGTCTTCAGGCCCCGGTGGGTTGTGTGAGACCTTTAAAAGAAGGCATCCGTCCAAGACGAGACCATACCATACCTGCCGGCAGGTCCCCACGCCTCTCAAAGCTGGGCAGTTTGTCTACATAAGCGTCATCTTCTGACATCAGACAAAACCGTCAGCCCACACGCACAGGACACGGAGACAAGAACAGAAACAAAAACAAAGACAAGAAATCATAGTAACGACAATGCAAATCCAAACAAGGAAAAGTAAAAACTCAACAAAGTAAACACAGCTGTGAAACGCAGACAACAGTTTTAACAGGTTTTTTCAGAGACGCACAGCACGGACGTGGATGAAGTGGCATGGATGAAGGAATACCGGAGAAAGGAAAAAACACAATGAAAAAAAGAAAAAAAAAACCACACGGTGGGACCACAAGTGAGATGTCTCACAAAGACACAGGGACAGACGTCCAGGGACCTGCCTCTTAAAGCTCTGCTCATCAACCTTCCGCACATACGCACATAACAACACGCCAAACAGCAGGGGAAGCATCTAGGCACACAGATACGGTCACGTCTGCAAAGCTTCCTGGAAAGCTTTTGATGAAAAATGACTTCAAAGGCATGGTTCACGTGGAAACCATAGGAGTCTTTGGAATCTATTTACTATTTACTGTCATAACATCTAATAACAGCAATAACAAAAAAGAACAATTCTGGCATTCACTACTAGACATTGGCTCAATCAACATAAGCACCAGACATGCCAGTACATGCCTTAAGGGTGTTTCAAATATGAACATACTGCTGTCCAACCAGTGTGAGGAGTGAAGAATTGAGTGTGTGTGTGGAAATAAGTCCATTCATTGCTGAGGTAAACATGCATAATGACAATGAGATTCTCAGCAAAGGTACAGCATAGTCATTCAACACCCTTGTAAGCTCAGGGCTACTGCCCACAGCCATCCTTACCAAAACACTCTGTCCAGAACCTATTATCGCTCCAAACTTCATAAATACTATATTGGATAAAACTGGAAAGGTAAACTTGTAACACTGACGTAATGGAAGACAACACATCTTGTGTTAATACAAGATGAATGATTTAGCCTCTGAGCTAGGCCGCTGTAATAACATTTATATTTAACAAAGTCTAAAACCTAGCACACACATTAGCGGAGGAAGCTCTTAGTACTAGCCTGCAACGGCCGAATGGAAAATGAACCCAGATGTTTGCACCACATTGACTATTCTTTGCTAACAGAACAACCCGAGAGTCGACAGACTTTCAACTAATATCTCTTGGATCAGCATTTCCTATCACCTAAATAAAGCCTGCAGAAGACTCTTTCATTAATCATTTACAGAGCATCAAAGAACAGCAGAAAGTGATGACACCATTACTATTACACTTTCTAAGTGCCTAAGTACTAACAATGCCTCCAACGATGGCTGCTACATCAGGTCATCTGAACAGCTTGTTATAGGAGCTACCTGTCACTTTTTGGGTCACTGAAACACTAAAAACTGATTCGAGATCAGCAGCGAGTCTCACGGTGCATCGTGTATAGTATAACATCATCTACGCACAGAGGCTGAGCAACAGTGCAGAATGAGCAGCAGAGAGAGGGAATGGAAAATGGGTGCACACCTGACACAGACACGGAGAGCTCTTTACCGACGGTTGGGGTGGTGGCGGCACTCAGCGAGTTGGTGGAGGAGATGGAGGAGGTGCTCTCGGCCCGTGCCAAAGGGGCCATGGGTGGGGGGCTCGAGGAGTGTATAGGGGGACTGAATGGGCGATTCTGAACGAGAGAACACAAGACATGAGACAAAAATGATTAAAGTGTCAGAGAGTTTGACAGTTACCCAACAAGTGTAATATTTAACATTGAAGGAACAATGTTTATGATATTAATTTATTTTTAAAGGAACACGATGATTACAACTACACCAGTTAACCCATAGCTCCCCCTACAAAGCAAAAAGGCAGTAACTGCATTTTTGGTCAAAAATTAGTTCTCATCATGACATCAGTTGTTATGAAGATTGATATGTACCAAAAATGAGCTAATCTAAAGTAAACCTCCAATACTCCACCTACAACTACTACTTAGGCTTGACAACAGGATAACTTTAACTTTTTTTTTCAGTTTGAACTCATAGCATAACTGCATAACTGCATAGTTACTGCATAGTTACTGCCTTTTTTGCTTTGTAGGGCAGTATACTGTAGCCTATGCTAGGTATAGGCCAATGACTGTAGCCCACTTCCAGTGAATTCTGCTAAGATAGACTAACAGTGCCAGACTGAGTTACTGCATGCACAGACAATAATAAGGCTATATCCTGTTGTGGAACTCTGGGGAGGGGCCAATTAAGCTAATTTACTAAGAGGCTGAAGTACTCCTGTAATAAATACACAACATAGTGCAAATGCAGCAATGTACTCCACTATACACACTGCATAAGACTCTAAACTGCATTTTAATGTCCACAATAAACTGCCTTATTTTGGATAAACCCTTCCTTCATGTGCTCATTAACTCTCTGAAGTGTTCCTTTTCAGATGACAATGTTGGAATTCATAGATTATTTAGTCGTGGCACATTAACAGTTAAATTCTCTCAGCGGGCTGCCTGCTATGTGCTGTGGGGTGCAGGAAGCTGCTGACACATACCACATCACCCACGCTGGGCTTCCCTGGGGGCAGTTTGGGACGTGAAGGGGGGCGCGGAGGGGGAGGGGGCGGTGTGGGGCTACTGGTGGTGCCCGACGGTGTGGCAGGACGGGCAGGAGAGGAGGAACCTGTGGACCAATGAGATCGCGTTAGAATCATACCCAGGTCACGTCTTGCGAAACCCACAGTCCAAAATGTCAAACCAAATCTGCATAGGATAAGATTAGAGTGATCAACCCACACGGTTTCTAGCTCCTACTCACTCGCTATTCTGATTCTCGAGATGGTGGTGAGGTGGCAAGAGATGTAGAGGTTGACTCATATTCCACAGACCAACACACTAAAACTGCTGGCCAGGATTACGGAGTACGCAGAGGTATGATATAAATAGTATTAGCTAAAATCCTTTTATTCGATCTTATCCATGCCGATGAGTCAAAAGAAATGTCTACAGCACAGCAGGGGAGTAGACCCTGTGATCTTGGCCACCGTGCATGTTTTACGGCGCTCGCTCCCCGACCAGTCTGAGCTGTAATGTGCTTTGCCGTAAAAACATCCAAGAGCAGGTGCTGAATGTGCTCCGGCCTAATTCATCACTGGCACCAGGACCGCTAAGAGTGGCACTTTCACACACTAATCGAAGGGCAACCCTCCATCATCTCAGTGCCATGGCTAGCTACTAGCTAGCTTGCTTTATTGCCATACAGTACCTTCTACTCGCCAATGGCGACACAAAGGAGTCAGTCATGCTGAGCTATAACTCAATAATTAGTCTCTTTTGGAAAATTGTACGTGACAATGGAAATTAAATGCTAGCACATTTAGGTAATAAGTATAATTGATACCTTGTGTGTGAGATTGCCTTTGAGCGTGAATGTGTGTGTGTGTGTGTGTGTGTGTGTGTGTGTGTGTGAGAGAGAATCTCTCTGTTTGAATAAAAAGCTCTGTGGCAGCTTGGGATCCCCCATATGACAACAGCTCTCTTGCGCCTCTCCAAACACACACACACAGAGACACAAACACACAGACACAGACACACACACACACACACACACACACACACACACACACACACAGACAGACGTTCACAAGTCTCTCGTCCAGCTCATCCAGAGCGAGTCTGCTCTGCCTAATCCCACCCACTGCCCAGGTCACTTCACAGCGACAATACATTATCATCGGCCGCCGCCTCTCACTGACCGGCCCTTCTCTGGGGTCCAGCACAGTCACCTCTCTCAGGGTCCCAGCACTACCACCCCACAGCCAACATCCCCCGTGGAGCTCAGGGTAAATGGCCCTCTGTAACTCTCTGTAGAGGAAGAGCTGCAAGCACCATTGTTGATGTGCTAAGACTGGGTAATATACGTGCTGGTCTGTTGCATGTGCTTACTGTTCATCACATTTGAATAATGTCTTTGTCTCTTGTGGACCACAGTGCCATTAGTCATGGTCCTCAACAACAACAACAACAACAACAACAACAACAACAACTACTGTGTTTTTGATTCAAGAGCAGATTGCATTCATTATCATTACATAATGATGCTAATTTTGCTCCTGTGGGGATACAATGGAGTGCCACACATCTCTGTTCGACAGTTTTGAGAAATCTGTGTGTACAGGAATCTGTGTATCTGTGTGTGGAACTGACAGTTATTTTAGTAAGCATATGCATGTGACAAATAAACATCCTTGTATCCTTGTATAGTGTTTGTGTAAGTAGTGTAAATGTCTGATGTTTTGCTGGTAGGCCGGGTATGCTGTAGTGGCGGCGCTGGCACTGCAGACGGTACGGGAACTCACCACTGCCGGAGCCTCCAGCGGGAGGGCAGGGCCCAGGGGACGACACCACGGCCCTGTATGTGGGGGGTGGGGGCGGGGGAGGGGTGGCACGGCTGGCCTGGCCGGCGTCTTTGGGCGAAGCGCTCGTCTCCGTCAGGTCGTCTCTCGGCTGGGTCCCCTCCGGGCTCTGGAGCTCCTCCTGGCTCAGCACCAGGGGCGGGGGGATGGTGCGCGCAGCCGTGTCCGGGGGGCTCGTGGCCGAGTCCGACCCCGCCTCCAGAAAAGGGTCCGGCGGAGGGCCAGGGGGGGATTTTAAGGGTGGAGATTCTGCAGATGGAGGGGGAGTAGGAGGAGGAGGAGAAGGAGAGGAGAGAGGGACTAGGTCCTCAGGAGGCGGAGGAGGAGGCGCAGGGTCCTCCGGTGGGGGTGGGACTGCAGCAGGAGCAGTGTCTTTAGGCGGGGTTTGAGCTGGGGGGAGGGGAGGAGCAGTCTCCTTGGGAGGTGATTGGACAGGTGGAGGTGACAGTGGACAGGGCTCCTCTGCTGGGGGAGGGGATATGGGCAGGGGTGGAGGACTGGGGTCTGAGGCAGGCGGAGGGGAGGTGGGTAAGGGCGGAGCCGGCTCATCAGGGGGAGGTGGGGATTTGGGGAGAGGAGGCGCAGGCTCCTCAGGCGGAGGAGGCAGGTTGGGCGACTCCTCGCTGAAACAGACCCACTTGTCTGCGACCTCGTCCCCGGACTGAGAGCCATCTTCTGGGCCGAAGATGTTGTCTAGATCTGCAATGGAGGGCTTCCGGGACCCCTCGTCCTCCTCTCTCGACACATCTGATTAGACGGTGACCAGGAGCCAGCATATGGAGAGACACAGTCGTCAGTGAGAGAAATACAGAGTGGGGAGGCAGAAAGAGGTTGAGAATTGAAAACACAGGGGAAGAGAGAAAAAACTGGCTGACAGAGAGCTCAAGAGAGAGGGAGAGAGCCTGAGAAAGCCAAGGCATCGTTATTGTTTTTTGGGAGGTGGGAGCAGCAGAGCGGAAGGTGGCTCTCTTACCGGTAGCGTCAGCTGGGGGAGAGCCACACGGAGGGGGGGAGGTCGGCACATTCTTGGGAGGGAGTGGAGGTGGTGCTGCAATGACATCAATGCTGCTGAGACAAGCTCTCATCATCGCCCTCTAGTGGCCGGAGGCCAAGCCTACATTACACAAGCTTTGGGGGGAGGGGGACATGACATGCCCACAAACTCATGCACAGGCAAGAATAGTAAGTAAACAAGCAGATAAAGAGAAATAGAAAGGAGAGAGAGAGAGCAAGAGAGAGAGAGAGAGAGAGAGAGAGAGTATACAGAGAATAACAGTGTAGTAACAAATGAATATAGACAGACGTGAGAGAAGACGGTACAAAAGCAAGAGACAAACAGACAGCAAGCAGAGAGACAGACTCTGGCATGGGATGGCCAGCTCGGTCACAGTGGGTCTGAAGCAGGCATGGCTTCCACTGAATGGCCTTTCTGGGCTTCTGTCACATGAGATGACTTATCAATGGGAGCTGGGGGGTAACATGGTAACATGACAACACGCATTCACAATAAGGATCGGCCACCATCTCTCAGCTGGAGCAAGGCTGGGGTAGGGTGGGTGGGATGGGGGGGTTCTTGATGGCTTTATGGAGAAGCGGTCCATGATTCCGTGCAAAACCGTCACAACCAGACAGACGGAGGGGGCCAAGAACAACGGGTGGAGGCAATGAGTTCCACATGAGCGAAGACTTACTTCCTGTGGGAAAGGGTCTGGGCAGAGAGGAGTCCGGATTTGAGTCGGACACGGGCGCCCCCCACACCTCAGACTCATCTATCACCGCTACGTTTTGACCGCGCCATACGTGAGAGAGGACAAGAACAACAAGACACAGGCACGGGCTGGATTAGCTCAGTGTTAGCGTTAGCGTTAGGGGTTAGGCACACTTCAGGAGACGGAAGCCGGCGTTACATAACCGCACAGCTCAGCGTCCTTAATCAACACGCTAGCCGTGGGGGTTGAGGGAGGTGCGCGGGGGGGTGGGAGTGTGCTGTGTGGTGTGTGTGTGTTGGCAGAGGGATCAGCCTCTGAATAGATCAGGAGACTAGGGATTTCCGAGAAAGGCTACCAAGAGGCGGTCGCTTTCTTTAATTCCCTGCCATCTATACACAGAATAAAAAAAATAAATAGCGCTCAAGCTACAGTAGGCCTACACTGCAAGTGAAGCCAAGCTCTTGTGGTGGAGATAGTTCTGCCATAATCTTTCTGAGAAGCTGTGATATTAAACCACAGAAGCTCTTGCCTCCACCATGATGGAAAAAGACAACCATTTGCTCAGAACCTACGGGACGATTAGTGGCGTAATCAAGACCATTCTAAACATGTTGAACTCCACCATGATACTGTGTGACATTAAATGTTCATCTTACGCAGGTAACAGGTAGCCCTCCTGTTCTAGAGGCTGGTCAAAAAGATCCTCTCTGGGCCTGTCCTCTCTGCTGTTACTCTGTCTGACAGCCAGGGGGAGCTACACAGTGTTTACCAACGAGTGAGCCCACTGCTGCCACCCTTCATGAAGAAGAGCTTCTACTGAAAACCACTGAATATCCCCTGGAATTGAGAACCTGACACAAACCGGGAGCTCACAGGAACGTGACAGATCCACATAAACATAAGTGAGAGTGCAGACACGGTTTATCTAAAGTGCTCACAATCATCCACATTCACAATCACATAGAGGTGTGGTGATCCACATGTGTACTTGCCACTGAGACGAACTGAATTTGTGGACAATAACATAAATGCACCATAATAATGACATAATAGATTCCACCTATTTGATTCAGATTACCTTCCGTTTTGATTTCATCAAAGGCTGTGTCCAGTGGAGGCCCAAATAAGGCTGTAGCATCCTCTGGTACTGAAGGTCTCTTGCTGCTGCAGGATTGGAGCAAAACATGCGATTAAGGCAACAAACATCCAGCACACACACACATACACACACACACAAACAAAAAACTCAGGATTTCTACTCCAGCAACTAATTCAGTCACACGCAATGCCTTAAAATAAAGCCATTTTCATATATTGAATATTGATGTCTCTCCTGTGCCTAAGCCAGCCACATGTCCTCATGGCCCAGAGTAACACAGAGAAACACTGTGACAGACTCTGAGAGCAGAGATGTGATGTGATGCAAGTGGTCTCTACAGCGTTAGATAAGAACCTGACTGTCCTAGAAATACAGGCTACAGAAAATGAATTTAGATTTGGGAGTTTCTGCACCCTATGCTGCAACTGCTGATAATGAGACATTTTATTTCATCTGCAAAAATAAATTCAACCCAGCTGCCCAGTACTTCTACTACTTTATCATATTAACACATTCATATTACTGTACTTGACAAAAAGCACACTTTGCAGTTCTGCGCTCCTAAAAGAACAGTACCCAAAATACGATGAGATTGCAAAGCATTGAGGCCACATTCTTATTACTCGCATCCTGCCGTATCGGCCACTAATAGTCTTTTTTTTTTGTCCTGGGGGTGCTTATTGGACCAGACAACCAATGAAAATGACCATTCCCTCCATGGAAGCGGGTGTGTTGTGGTGGGTGGGTGCTGGCGGGTACCTGGGTGGCTCTGGGGGAGGTATGGGGGCAGGAGATGAGGAGGGGGTGGCCTCTGGGGCAGCAGCTGGGGCAGGCGTCACCGTGGGAACAGCACGTCTTGGTCTGGCAATTTCCTCACCTGTGAGGACAAGCATCACACATTTGATGTTCAGCATCTACGTATACTCTAGGTATGGCCAATACTGTATGGCATTGACTCCAAACAACATAAATGGTATTTATTAGCATTATGAAAAAGAGTAATTCAGAGGATTTATCTCAGATTAATATGCAGGGAACATCTCATGTTTTAACACCGATAACTGTGTGCATGCATACATACACACACACACGCATACATACATACACACACACACACACACACACATACACGCATACACACACACGCACACACACACACACGGAAGTACAACGTATTAAATCAAATGACTGCACATAGTTAGGTCATACTTACTAGATGTATTTCTTTTCAATAGACCCTGGAATGAACACAGAAAACACATTTAAAATATTCATGCTTGAGAATTGAAAATGCCCTGACAGTCAGAGCGTACAAAGTGCCGAGCAAATACACTCTGATTATCCTCCGTTACATTAATCAGCGATAGAATGGATTAGAGTTTCATAACATAGTGCAAAAACAAGAGCCTGTCATCTAATGACGGCTGGATGATGTATGGCCTTGTGCTCGTGTCGAGGCCGGGGATGATCTACGTCCTCATGACTACAGAGAAAGCAAACAACAGATTTCCGCACAGCCGTGCAACACCGAGCAATTGGACCGCGTCGGTTTGCATTCGCTCAGAGCTGAGAACAGGTGTGCAGGACAAACGGTGCCAGTGCGACTGGCTGCACATGTGCTTGCTTGAGACAGAACCGCCAGATTACTGCCTTTGTTCGTTCAAATGAAAAGCTCTAATCAGGTGGCCATCTTAAGGAAGATGTTAGTTTTTTACCCACAACAGAATAACATAACGTGTCACACAAATGCTGACTATGGCACTCTCTGATTATTCTATAAACCCACGTCTTGGCAGGTACTGAAGCATACTTACTCATCCGATATTGACAGCATTGCGAGCTGTGTGGGATTCAACTAAGGCCCCTAAAGTGACTAAGGTTTGGGGTTCTATACTGCAGTGGAGATACAGAGCAAGAAAGACAAGAGGATAGGCATCAGAGAGACAGGGCTTGTCTGCTCATTCAGTGTGCCTGAATGTGCAACACATGCTGGTGAGTGAAAGAGCTACGTAGCATGAGCGTCGCTAGTTCTTTACAGGAGCTGCCTGTGCTATTGGGACAAGAGTGTTGATATAGTTGAGATACAGGCAGAGGAAACAGAGGGGGAAAGAGGTGGGAGTGGTCTCTGAGAGGACCACTGCAGTGCCATGGAGAGAAGGGATGAACTGAGAAATCAAAGAGACTTGTGAGCATTCGGAACTGTCACAGTCTGTGACTAAACCTCAACTATTTAAGGTCGTCCTGCTGTCTGTAAAAAAAAAAACTGGGCGGAGCCTCCGTGGGCACTAATGTCTGACAATCCGATCACTTCACGGCTTCATGAGCCAATCACAGTTTCTCTTTGATTTCACAGAACTCCTCGGCCCCACCCGCTGTGAACAGAAGGTGCAGAGAGACAAAAGGGGAAAAAAAGAGGACACTTACCGGGCTACGTCTCTGTGTTCAGCATAAAGGAAGAGAGAAGAGACACCTGGTCAGAAAGTGACAAATCAGTAAAGCAGACCTGCTGTTTATGTCTAAATGTCCACCAGCACAAATGTTCATCAAACGCACTGGTGGTAGGTTTTGGCCATTAAGATCAGCATTCTTGTTGCTGGACCCCATACAGACACACCTAGTCCCAATAGGTTGTGACCATTGGTGTTATTAATTCCATATTTATGCTGGCAGTTACCAGACTGACTTAGTACCTGTATCAACATGGCACACAAACACAAGCCGTGACAAAGATCTGTAGATTTGTTGAAGGGTTGAAGGAGCTAAAGTGTTAGCCTGCACCAGTGCCACCTGCCTTATCCCCATACACCCACACCCACACCCACACCCACCGAAAGCCCTTCCTGAGCGGGAAAGCGACAGGGGCTGTGAACGTGCCAGACTGGACACTGAGTTTAGTTAGTGTTACTGCACATGAAGCAGAAGGAGACAGAAGGGCTGGGACAACACAACACACAGTGAAGCACTGACCCAGCTAAGCACCATTACTGCAAAACAAAATAGTTTGAGAAATATATCTACCCACAAGCATCCGCTTCAAAAACAATACATAACAAGTGCATGATGGGATATGAGAGAGAGAGAAAAAGAGAGAGAGGGGGAAGAGAGAGAGAGAGAGAGAGAGAGAGAGAGAGGGAGAGAGGGAGAGAGGGGAGAGATTTAGAGAGGTAGGGAGAGAGAGAGCGAGAGAGAGAGGGAGAGCGAGAAAGAGAGTGTGTCAGTTAAACAACAACAATATTCACTGATTTCCAATTCCCTCTTCCCATCTCAGTAGAATGACTGCAGTAGGAAAACATGGCATGGGGAGATTTTGTCACATAACGACACACACACCACTGTAAAGCTTTTTCAGACATACTGTATAGAGCAGTGCTCCGTCACACCTTGTAGGAGGAGATGTGCACTTCAGCACGTCCTAAAATGTCCCAATTCAGCAAAAGCTAAACTACATCCTCTTTACTCCTCCTGATGTCAGTATCTATGAGAGCTCTATCGGTCAGTGCTGACTCCCCTGGCACACGAGGCGCGGCCACTCGGGCTGCATCGTCAGGGTCCTCTCCAGGGCACTGAGCCGTGACTGATTACCGTGATGTAACTAAGGGCGGGCTGTGCCGTCCGGAGGCCGCAAGCGATTGGATTAGCCAGCTACGCGTCACTTGCCACCGCCAACCGGAGCTCGTCAGGAAGAGAAAGGTACAATGACCTCTTTCTACCGAGAGCACAAAGGCACCAAGAATCACATCTTCACAAAAAGGAAAGAGTAGTGTGCAGCTACGGCCCTAAAGGTGTGTCAGATTGAAGCATATCAAATATGGCAACCAAAACAGCTTTCAATGTAGAAACTGCATAAATGAAGCACGACCATCATATCATTTGATGACTCAGTAACTCAGTAGAAATGGCAATCACACTAGTTTCAGCTGCTGTTGAAATCACACCAAGTTAACAAATGAAATGCTTTGTGCCAAGTGCTTGTGCAAAGAAAAAGTTCCCCCTGTCTGTTCATAAGACTACCGTTTAAGCCCCCGGCTTTTCCTGGAGCCGAAGGTGAAAGGGAAACGGAAAGAATGATGGATCGATCTATTTTACAAACCTTGCAAGCTGAGGGGATTTATGAAGGAATTCTGACATTAGTCCCCTGTGGCGGGTTACAGCTGAGAGGTATTACAGAAGCTGACTGTTTCTCAGAGTTATTGGTTTTTTTGGAATTTCTTATTTGTAAGGCACAGATTAATTCAAAACAATATAAATATATATATACATGTATTCCACACTCACAAACACATGCATTTGGACAGTGTTTGGAGACACCACCAAACAAACACTTACTAATTATAAACACCACTAAATAGCATACAGGTCAACACATACAGCCTCAGTGGGCCACCCAAAGTACCCACACATTCCTAAACAGGCCTACACACAAGCTTTAACGGCCAGTCGTGTTGAGCTAGCTCAGCCTGCTCAGCCCTTCTAGAGGCCAGCTGCTGTAAACCTCCGTCAGGTTCAGTCTCGGGCCAGCAGCTCGGGGCTTTAAAGCTGACCCCTGAGTCCTTACTGCACCTCACCCCTCTCTCCTCACTTACCAAACCTCACCGAGCTCTTTGTCACCGAAAACACCATCAAAGCAGAATGGTACGAGCTTCCTCAAGCTCCAAGTACAATTCTACTGAGAATGCAACTGGTTGGGCATTATGGCTGAATGTTCATTCTAGTCTTGGGTTGAATTTATTTGTTGATACCTGGCGTATGATATATTTATTTTAATTCTCAAATCAACATGTGTTGCCAACATTATAAACAACACATCATTTCACAACAGGTTAAAATCAACCTTAACTAAACATTTGACTTCAATAAAAGATTGTTATGACAATTCTCATTCAGCAAAATAAAGCATTTAAAAACCCACAGACAGAATGGCATTGTAATAACACAATTGTGCTTCATTATAGCACATTATGTTTGCCATGTCCTAAATGCACAGTGTGCCATATAAAACTGAACATGCAAAACAAACACTCTCTCAACATACACACATCATGATGTTATGAAAATCGTACAGAATTGACAGGGTTCTCAAACAGGCTACACAGTGCACAAATGAAACCCACGAAGCACCAGGCCCTGCCCAGAACACAAAGCTGTGCACCCTGTGGGTGCCTCTCATTTGGTCTTTGAAACATTCTCCCTTCCTTCCTCGGTCCTCGTCCTCACTGATCGACATAAAGAATGATGGGGCGGCAACAATGGGATAGTGTGTTATAGATCAGTGGGAACGAGCCTGGAGGATGGAGGAGAGATGTTGAGAGGCACCCGGTGTTCCCGATGGAGGAGGAAGAGGATGCACGTCCACATGCGGATGGACAGAGTGAACACACACACCTCAAGGGAGAGGCGAGAGTGGAGGGCAAACGCTTACCGGACTGCTCCGCTATAGTGGCCAGCATTAATAAAAGACATATGATGGAGAGAGAGAGAGAGAGAGAGAGAGAGATGGAGAGAAAGATAATGAGTAAAAAGAAGAATGAGAAAGAGAGAGAGAGTGAGAGAGAGTTGAGATTTTATTAGTTTTTATTACTATTGATTCATGGGGCTTATTAAGAGGTGATGATGACTGATGTGTGACAATAGACAGTTCAAACATAAACACACACACACACACACACACACACACACACAAACACACAAACACATGCTTCATTCTCAAACCAGACATAACAGTACACACACAGCCTCCCAAGAGGCCCCCAGCCCACCCCTTCACCTGTGCAGCATGGGAATCAAGGGAGCTACTTTAGCATCATGGGACGGCCCATAGCTGTGCTGTGCTGTGCCCATAGCTGTGCTGTGCTGTGCCCATAGCTGTGCTGTGCTGTGCCCATAGCTGTGCTGTGCTGTGCCCATAGATGTGCTGTGCTGTGCTGTGCCCATAGCTGTGCTGTGCTGTGCCCATAGCTGTGCTGTGCTGTGCCCATAGATGTGCTGTGCTGTGCTGTGCCCATAGCTGTGCTGTGCTGTGCTGTACCCATAGCTGTGCTGTGCTGTGCCCATAGCTGTGCTGTGCTGTGCTGTACCCATAGCTGTGCTGTGCTGTGCCCATAGCTGTGCTGTGCTGTGCCCATAGCTGTGCTGTGCTGTGCTGTACCCATAGCTGTGCTGTGCTGTGCCCATAGCTGTGCTGTGCTGTGCCCATAGCTGTGCTGTGCTGTGCTGTACCCATAGCTGTGCTGTGCTGTGCCCATAGCTGTGCTGTGCTGTGCCCATAGCTGTGCCCATAGCTGTGCTGCGCTGTGCTGTGCTGTGCTGTGGGTAGGGGGTGGATGAGTGGCAGCCCCATGGAGAGCTGTGGGCCGTGCTCAGTGTGTTAGTGTGTCTGTGTGCTGCATGGGAAGCAGCTGCTGCTTGGGCCTGTGATGGATGAGCACTCGTAGACAGACAGCAGGCTTAATCAGAGCAAGGCTCGGCTCATGCATTAGACATGACCCCGAGTCCCACACACACACACACACACACACACACACACACACACACACACACACACACCTGAGGAGCCACACCTGGTCGTTCCCTCACAGGAGAGTTTCTACTGAAAGTCAGCGCAGAGGCTCTATAGGCTGAGCTTCTCTACAGGGGTGAGTGGACTAAACTGAGTGTGTGCTGCTGGGTCAATGGACACTCAGGCTCCACATCAGAGCAGTGATTGCAGACAGGGAATAGAGAGGGGGAGAAGGAGAGAGAGAGGGAGGGAGAGAGAGAGAGAGAGAGAGAGAGACAGACAGACAGACAGACAGACAGAGAGACAGAGACAGAGACACACAGAGAGGAGAGAAAGAAAAAGAAAAAAAGAGAGAGAGAGAGAGAGAGAGAGAGAGAGAGAGAGATGCCGAGTAAGAGAGTGACAAAGGGAAAATGCCTGGGGAGAAGCAGCTTTGTTCAGTTTAGGGGCCTGTTAACCTTTGCTCTTCGCCTCCGTTCTCTAAGAAGATTTCAAGTTCAATCCATTGCCATGGTTACCATGGTAGGTACAGGTTGCCATGGCACAGGGTGACCATGTGACTCATGTTGAATCAACTTCAAGTTGGGGAAGGCTAACACTCCCCGATGCCAGTGTGGGAATGTGTGTGTGTGTCTGGGAAGATCTCTTGAACCAAGGTTATTGGCACTTAGGTGATCAGCTGGGAAATATTTCTGCTCACCCTCTGGCCTGCATCACAGTGTGAGTGAGTAAGTGTGTGTTTGTCTGTGTGTGTGTGTGAGTGAGTGTGTGTTTGTCTGTGTGTGTGTGTGTGTGTGTGTTGCTCTAAATCCTTCTTTGTGTTGACTACTTCCCCCTGCACTGTGTACTGTTGGCCTGTGATTTAATTACACTGAGCACCAGACTTATGTCACCTCGCTCAAATCCACACCCTGTGCGCTCTTGACAAGGGAGCTGCTCACTCTCCTCCTCCCCATAACAGTTATCCAACAAGAGATTAGCAAACAACAGCACATCAGTCACAACTCATCCTTTACATTCACATCCGACACACACAACGTACTGTAGCAGACGACGCCTCATTCCAAGTGACAGTGGGGACTGGAGGTACAGTATACGGATACGGAGCTGCCGCTCTTGGTGCTTGTGATCAGCAGGACGGCTGATGTGCGGCCCAATAAACTGGGTGAGTAATAGAGCAACACGGAGCCATGGAGTGCCCCTCAGAGCACCCTAGACAAGATCATTTGACACCAGGCGCTACTAAAACAGCAGCGTGAGTCAGTCAGACCTACTGCAGTGCTCTTGCTTGGGTCGAAGAAACAAGACGCTTTATCTGGAGCGACATGATAACCGGAATCATGAGCAAGTCCTCGTATTATCTTTTGTGATAAAAACTTAATGAAAGACCTTTAATAGAATTCCAGATGATTAATTTAAGCAAAAATCAGATGATGAAATTTGGCTAATTAAGTTTTGGGCAGCAGCAGAATGA
The DNA here is from genome assembly GCF_963854185.1 of Sardina pilchardus. Lineage (NCBI taxonomy): Eukaryota > Metazoa > Chordata > Actinopteri > Clupeiformes > Clupeidae > Sardina > Sardina pilchardus. The sequence continues at coordinate 10,749,423 of NC_085008.1, forward strand.
GCAGAGGAGGATTTGAGGAAGCTCTGGGGGAAAACAAGCAAAGTGGGCCAACGGTCTCGGGAACACGGGAAATGCGCGCAAGCAGACACACACACACACACACACACACACACACACACACACTTCCAATCCCATTTTTACAGCCCAGGGCACATTGCGCCGGATATTACTGCCATGGAACTCCAACGTGAAGCACAAATCTCCCTGATTTACCAGCGCCTCACACACATGGCATATTCCAGCTTCTTCTCCAGCCAGCTGACCAGGAAAAATAGGATCGCAGCCAAAGTGATGCAACCACTGGCCAGCCACACCAACCCCATCACTCTCGTTCCAGAACGTTCTTTGCGGGTACACTGGCGTGCGTGCGTTTGTGTGTGTGTTTGTGTGTGTGTGGAGTGGGGGTGTGTGTTGGTTGTCGCTCAGGTGTGTTCCGGCGGCGGAGCTGCTCCCCCCAGTGAATAATTCAGAGCGGCTCTTCATCTGAGCAGCCTCGGCCTCGCCTGGACTCACCCCGTCGCTCACGCCGGGCTGCTGCCGGCGCACACACACACACACACACACACACACACACACACACACACACGTCACCCTGCCTACTTTCCAGAGTGAATTATTAACCAGGGACGACTCCTCCCGCATGAACCTGAGAAGGATGGGGGGGGGGGGGGATGGGGTGCAGGAGGATGGCAGAGGAGGCACTGGACGTGCTCGAGTGCAACCCAAGAAGGGTGCGCTTGACCAGGAGGGACAGAGCCCAGTGCAGTGGACTGTGAAAGTGAAGGGGAGCTGAGACCCATGCAAACAGCAGTAGCAGACCTGGCTAGGTAGGATAAGTGTGTGTCGAAACAGGATTACCAGTTTGTCTTGTGTGTGTGTGTGTGTGTTTATGTGGTGAGGAAGATAAGGCTGACAGAGATATATGGGTCTTCTGGAATGAGGTATCAAGGCTGGACATGTCTAAACTCCTGCAGCACGTCATGTCAGACTCTCTTTGCGGTGTACAAATGGTCACTGTTGTTGTCCATGGGAAGCTCCTCCGATGGCCTAAGGCCTTGTGCATGTTGCTCACTGTGTGTCCTATGATGTCCATCTCGCAGTGATCCAGATTCAGAGGAGCAGCTGATAGTCACAGAGCAGATATGACCTTGCTTGGGGGGGGGGGGGGGGGGGGCATCATGTGAACAATCACACAGGGTCTTGTATGTAGGCCATGTGTTTGGTACTCAGCCTCTCGTTTTCCCTCTTTTTCTCTTTGATACTCCACCTCAAACACACAAACACACACACACACACACACACACACACACACAATGCTGCGTCTGCTGATGCACATGCCTCAGTCAGATTGGCCCTCAGGACGCTTCTGGTCGGCACAGTGGCCGCGAGCGAAACTAAATGGGTCTCAGCTTGACTATCCACACAGCATCTGGCTCACCAGGCCCCAGAACCAACAGATCTGCATATTCTATCTAAACCAGATACACGGCCTTGTGTGTGCACTGGCCTGAAAGCCCTCTTGGCCCAGAGAGAGAGAGAGAGAGAGAGAGAGAGAGAGAGAGAGAGAGAGAGAGAGAGAGAGAGAGAGAGAGAGAGAGGAAGAGAGAGAGAGAGAGAGAGAGAGAGAGGAGAGGAAGAGAGGGAAAGAGGGAAAGAGGGAAAGATAAAGAGATAACGAGCAAGAGAGAGAGAGAGAGCACACAAACAGGAAACGGTGACATAAACTCCTCTGGAGCTAGCGAACTGTTTGTCCAACAGTGACGGTGCCATGGCGTTGCGTAGGCCAATGTCGCGTCACATGCCCGCTGTCCCGCCATCCTGCGCCCCTGTGCCAAGGAGCGTTCACGTGGCACCACACTGAGCGCGATGAAGAGGATTACTACCCGCCGTCCACAGTCATGTGAACACGCTCGGAGGCTCGTCTGACGGATGGATGAAGGCCCAAAAACACTCCTCCCCCTCCCTTACCCTCCCCCCCCTCTCCGCCTCTTCTGCCAAACCCCCCCGACTCGGCTTTGGGTAAACAAGACTCGGAGCGCCGTCAGCACAGTGAAATATCCCGCTTTATCCCCCCAAAAAGCAGTTTGGAGCGTGCTTTTCCGTGCGGCGTCTGCAGTGAGTCATTCCAAAGCAACGCGAACGCCGTGGATGGGACAGGGGGGGGGGGGGGGGGTGTGGCTTTCGCCGGACGGCGGTTTGGTTTGGTAACGGAGGCGGCGGGGAACAGCGAGGTCAGGAGAGCGTCCAAAAAGCGCGGCCCTGGTTTCCCAGGGCGACGGGGTCGTTTTGGAGCGCGGCGGAACGCCGCAGCGGCTACGTGCATTGCCACCAGGACGGTTAGCTCAGACGTGATCGAACACAACAGGCTCAATATGACACCGAGACCGCGCAGTCCTCGCAGAACAGCAGAACACTATAGAGCACTATACACTGATTGTGGAAAATACAATAAACTGATACACACTGCACAAACCACATGCCAATCAATGCGGGACATACAGTATGCATCCAGAACCACACCCACACACACACACACACACACACACACAATATACAATACTCAGATATGGTATGAATATGATGCCATACAGGAAATGACACGACGGCTGAGGGACATGTGGGTAATGTAGTCAGGAACTCACCATAGGAGAGGGAGACAGAGCTATGTTGCCTATGGAGGCTTTTAGTTCATCTACCGAGGGGGCCGCATATTCGGCTTTGTCTGCCGCCAGCGGCTTGATCTTGATCTTGAACTTTGGTCGATGATCTTCCTCTCCCTCCGACTCGCTCGACGAGAAGAAATGTGTTGTCTTGACTTTAGGGGACGGTTGTGCTCCAGTCAAGGCCAATTATAGCAGAGCTTGGGCTTGCCTTATAAAGCGCTACATTTAACCAGTTTCCAGCTAGTGTATGCTTCAACTGACTACATTTCACGGTCTTAGAAATACATACAATATTCAAACAATACAGGAAATACAATTATATCAGTATTAAAGTGAAAAGCTGATTTCTCGCTTAGGTTGACAGGTAGCCCAGTGAACATGAACCTTCTTAAAGGGACACTTCATCGATTAACATTAAGCTTTGTATCTTTAGAAAACCAAAAATGTTTTTGAATGGTCGTGCATCATTCCCTCAGTTTGCCTTGAGATGGGAGAAATACGGATTTCAATGAGGCCCATGAATAGGACTTCCTGCTTTCAATGATGTAAAATGATGATTTTTACATCATTGAAAGCAGGAAGTCCAACATTGAAATCCGTATTTCTCCCATCTCAAGTCAAATTGAGAGAATGATGCATGGCCATTCAAAAACATGACTGGTTTTCTAAAGATACAAAGCTTAATGCTAATCGGTGAAGTGTCCCTTTAAGCAATGGTGGAGGGCTTATCCCCCTAATTCCGCCCCCTTTATGCAAGCAGCCAATCAGGTGCTCTTTGCCCACAGCTCCACACAGCGGAGAGGAGAACTCCTACACCGTCAGCTGTGCTGTAGGGCAATACATAATCGGCCTCACAGCACAATGCTTTAGTGAAGTGCATTAGGCCCAAAGGGCTGGGCTCAGGATACCCTCCTGGAAATGCATCTGGACATAAAGTGGGTGTGCGCACAAGCAGATGAAATGCCTTTGATTGCCATGACATGTGGATCAATTCAAATCCACTGAATCAGTATACATAGCAACCTCAGCCCCTAGGACGTATTGATTGTATTAGACATATAGTGCTTGGAAAGGGATCCAGTCAACTATTAACTGGGCCACTGCAAGTGGTCCAACAGCGGACCCCAATGAGCGGGATAAGCCCCCCTAGGGGGCATGGAGTTACAGTGAGACATAGGCTAAAGGCAACTAAATAAAATAATATGAGAATCCTACACAACCAACAACTGGTCCAGTATTGAGTTCATACTGTAAGGGCCTATTTTTTAGCCCATGGTTTAGTAGTCTATATGGTAGAAGAGCTAGCTAGCAGTCAAATTGATAATACAGTGAAAGAATGCCCAACATGGAACAATACACAGTCGGTCATAAAACTGACGAATGAGCCATTCAAACAAGAGCTCTGATCAAATAAGAAATGTGTACCGTTAAGATATTTCAGCTGAACTGATTACATTAAAATTGCTCTGATATAGAAACAATGTGAAATAAGAGCTATGCAAATGCTGGCATCTGTTTTAAAATCAGAACGGCCATGAAAAGTTTAGTTATCAATTTAAAATAATTAAAATACTAGTAAAAATTCTCTGGATTTTGCTATTCCACAGAGTGCATCTGAGTAAAGGATATCAGCTTCATCTTCAGGCCTGAGGCTGTAACCTTCAGCGTCCACCTCAGGGGAGTTCTGGAAACCAGAGAGGATATTGGTAGTTAAACACCAGTGGGCATGTATCATCATCCACTGACAAACCACAGCAATGTTTCACTATTGAAATGTGAATCCAATCATTTATGTGCCCATGCTACAGAGGGAATGTTATGATCTGGTGTTAAAATTGTTGAAGGAGAGCGAATTCTGTTTGTCCGGCTTAAATCCACAAATCCACAGAGCCACTTACATATCGCTCCCAGTCGATTTCCCCACAGAAGCCGTTAGGCGCCCCGTTGGTCTTTTTCTGTGGCTAAACAGAATAACGCAATTTTAATAAAAACTAAAATAAAAGACTTACTCACAGGTGTAAACATTCAGACAACACTTCAAATGGATGAGTTCTAGTACGACTATTCTACGGTAAGCTACGTCGCTACATACGTCTGGGGCTGCTTGTTAAAGATGCTACACTACAGGGGTCAACTACGTTCGCACTGCAGTACCGATTCAATCTCTTGAGGTTCCTTGATGGTGATGGTCCATGATATAGAAAAATGAAAATAAAATGGTGTCGTTATTCACATGTTTGAACAAAAGTCATAGACTAGTCTAGACTGAATATCTGAATTTTCTGCTTGACATTCTTGTGTGCGTGAGATGCTTGTTTTGACCAAGGGTGTGTGGAGAGGACTCTCCCAGAGCACTATGAGGCTCATTACTGAGCTGTGTGGAATGAGAATAGAGCCAGAGCAGTCAGGAGGGCTGTGGGGAGTTCTACTTACATCTCTGTCTGGTGACCCCCTACAGAGAGCACAGAGAAAGAGAGGGAGGGGGGAGAGAGAGAGAGAGAGAGAGAGAAAAAAGAAGAGACAAAGCAAGAGTGTTCTTTAAGAGTCACTTAACCTCCAGGCCTACACTTCAACTTCTCAGCACTTCAACTAAATCTCTGAAGAAGCGGTGCTTCAATCATTATGAAGAAATGCAAATATTCAAATATTCACACACCCTTTCCCATGCACACATATATATACAAGAGCACGCACAACACACTTTTATACAAATTAAACTAAACCTTTGTTTACACATAAACTCACATAAATGACTCATACACATAAAAAAATGAATTAAATAAACAACAACAGGTGGCGATTCCCACAGAATAGTTAAGGTGTTCACCGCTGACAACACAATCCAGTGCCTCTCTGACAACACGGCCAAGATGTGTGGCTCGTCTCCCTCAGATGAGAGAAAAAGGCCTCTGATGATGCATCATAGCAACAGCCAGCTGCTTTATTAGGTTTGCGCTGTCTAACGGGTAACAGGAGAGGCTTTAGCAGATACGGCAAAACAGGCCATTTAATACAAGAACGCCTCATCCGTTTAAAAAGGTTTTCAACAATCAAATCAGTGTGAGAGTGCACAAGGGTGTTCAAGACTGTGCCGTATGGTGTGTGTTTGTGTACACTGTGTGTGTGTGTGTGTGTGTGTGTGTGTGTGTGTGTGTGTGGAATGATTGAGGATCATGATGATCGAGTTGTTCACGTTGTGCATCAATGTTTGCAAACCGATCCGTAAACCGTGGCACAGCACAGGGTGTCACAGGCCAGGGCAGGGCAGTCACACTTACGTGGAGTCATTGTCTTTCTCTTTCTTCCGTATCCCGAAGGCCTTCCTGGTACGCTTTTTCAATCCTGAGAGGAGAGCAGAGAAAAGCGGGTTAATGCATGCTCCTTCACACTTTTCAATGTGGGCACTGGGCACACACACAAAACACACACACACACACACACACACACACACACACACACACACACACACACACACACACACACACACACACACACACAGAGAGGAGAGGAGAGGAGTGCAGCTGCACCTGCTACACAGAGAGAGAGGTCCAGTCCCTCCCCCTCTCACAAGGCCACTCTCTCTCTCCCCTTCTCTCTCCCTCTCCCTGTCCCTCTCTCTCTCTCCCTCTCAAGAGTGTGATTAAGCAGACATATGGGGCCGTTCAGCCCTCTGCTTGCTGCAGCAGAGACCCAGGAGGAGAGGAGAGGAGAGGCCATTCACTGCACACCAGACACTCCAGCAGCAGCAGCAGCAGCAGCAGCAGCAGCAGCACCCACTCCACTCTGCTCCACTCCAGTCCAGCTACGGACCAGGCTGCTCACGGTGGCTACACACACCACACAGTACAGAGATCACTACGCCCCTATTTACATTCAATGATATGGAACAAGCCACCATCACCACCATCACGTCATCACCTCATCACCAGGGTCAGCTCTCCAGCCAGAGATGGTCTGAGTAACCCCAAGACATCAGACCCTGCACACAAAGGTTTGCCCTGCTTACAGGTCCACAGAGAGACTATGAATATGAGTGCAGTCATTTACACACAGACTTGTGTAGGGAGCAGTAGCAGAGCATGGGCAGTGATATAGGACAACCTTTCAAAATCAGTGTTGGGGCATCTTCCTATCATTATTCAGAGCAAGCGACAATTCTCTGGGTGCGTTTACTGAGTCGCCGTGCATTATTCATCAAAGGACTCATTTCAACGTGGGAGGGATCTTGAGTTCCCCAGAGGAGCAAGGAAAACTGAGCCACCCATGCATCTCTGCCAAGTTTAGACTGGGGCGCCCACCACACCAGACACCCCATCAGAGCTACCACCTGTGCCCCCATATCACACAGCCCTGGCCCACCAGCTAGCGGCCGGCCTAAGCTCCAGACGAGGCTGGACCCAGGCAGGGCCGATGCGGAGGTGAGGGGCTGTCGGTGCGATGGATGTCTTTATTGATCTGAGCTACCCCATCTTCCCATCACTCCTGCAGCCTACAAAGACCTGAATAGAGATAACACCGCTGGAATTCACTGAGGAAATAAGACTGCCCCAGACCCTTCCAGATCATTTCAGGGAGAGTGAGGAGAAAAAAGGAGTCTGAAAGCAGTGTGTGTGTGTGTGCGCGTGTGTGTGTGTGTGTGTAGGTGTGATGTGGATGAGGTGGCTTATCTATTGTGTTGGGCCTGAGATGCGAGAGAGAGTCGGCCGGCAACAACAGTTGATCCAATCTGATGGCAAGTAAACAGATACAGACACTAAAGCCACGGAGACTGCATGAGTGGGGAGCAACAGACCGGAGTAAACAAGCAGATGAACTGGGGGAAGGAGACAGGAGAAAGAAATCAAAATGACAGGGGGACAAAATCTCACTCACACACACACACACACACACACACACACACACACACACACACACACCCCTCTACAAATATATCCAGTACGCATGAAATCCTCCGTGCGACAGCTGCGTTCTACCCTACTGTATATCTGTAACCCCATTTGACCGCGAACGTTAACCGAAACCTGAAAGAGTAATGAATCAGAATTTCGAGGAGGTTTGGAGCCCGTCCAGTGGCCCGAGTTCTTCAGCGCTGGATGCCCCAATGAAAAGCCCACCTGACCACCTCTGACTGGGCCACTAATGACTGGCTGTGAAAATAAGCCGGCAGCATCGGCGGGCCCTGGGTGGGAGTTAATAGCTTAATGGCTTCCGTGTGCGCGGCTGCGGAAATGCTAACGTAATTAGTGGGCGCTGGTGTAGGCGCACTAATCTCATCGAAAGGGAGGCCACAGGATGTGTGTGTGTGTGTGTGTGTGTGTGTGTAGGGGGTGGTGGTGGTTGCGGGGGCAGTAGTGGCGCAACACAGGAAATACACAGCAGCAAAAACAGGAAGAGGAGGGGAATAAATATAAGGTGCCCCCCTACTGCAGCTCTCTGGCTGGGGATTGAGAGAATGCTGAACTAGAGTAAATAAAAGCAGTTCCTTGTTTATTTAGGAAACCTTCGCTTTACTTCTGCCACACACACACACACACTGCAGCAGTGCACTGCAACACACGCATTACCATGCATCTACAAGGCCATGGCGTATGTTACTGGTTCTAGTATTTCTCAGAGATTAGCAAACATTTGAAGATGGGTGAGGTGTGACACGCTTGGAGAAAGGCGGAATGGAAACGTTCACTCGGAGCCTCCATTAGCGCAGCACAGATGGTCTCGCCCGCGTCCCACGGAGGCATCGGGGCGGAGATCAGAGTGGGAGACCGCGCTCCGAGGCGCCCGGGCATCTGCCATGCCGCGTCATGCGGCCCGCGCTCGGCTCACGCTCCCGCTCGCTCTCCCTGGCACGTGGAGAACGTGCGACGCCGGCGGGGGAGCCGCGGCCGACGGACTCCCGACTTACAGATGGAATCTTTCTCTCGGAGCGCCTCGGATAAGGATCGGCCACTGTACTGGACGGAGCCTCTCGAGGGCCGTGGGTTTACAGTGCAACCAAAACAAACAGCGCAGATTTACGAGGTGGAGTCTGGTCGCATTGTTTTGCTGCTATTGCTATTTGTTGATCTAAAACATAAACAGCCTTATACCAAACGCTGATCTTGTCCTGCTCCAACCCAGCCTATGACTATGCAAAAATCTTCCTCCATACAGTATGTAGCACACACAAAAAAAAAGGTACAAAGTGAACTGCATCCACACAGCACTCCACTGGTTGTGCCACCATTTTATAGTTCTTAGTGAAGGCTTTACTGCAATTATGTGTGGCATTTGAGCATAAGAGAAAACCCTACAGGCTCACATTTGAAAAACATCAGGAGCACACAGGAGTGTGAGAGGAGGAATCTCACTATATTATACATGTGAGTGCTGCTGCTGCTGCACACAAGGCTTGTCTGGCTAAAACATAAAATGGCTTCGGCAAGCGCATGAGTCATCTGAGGCTGCTGAGGAGGAGTGAGAGGAATCTGGCACGCACGCACACACACGCACACACACACACACACACACACACACACACACACACACACACACACACACACACACACACACACACACACACACACACACACACACGCACACACACACACACACACACACATATCCTAAACTAACATGACACAATAGCACTCCTTTCCTAAGTATCCCCTAATCTTGCTCACACCTATGGACGGAGCCTGGCCTTCTGTGTGGAAGCGTTTGCATTGGACAGGCACGGCACAGGAGGGAAGTGACTCACACGGTCACATTCGCCCTCTGCGTTTGGGTCTGCTCATCAGCCCGTCAGTGAGCTGATGGGATTTCAGACTCCCTGCCGTCTCAACAATGAGCTCGCTGATGAACCTCAATGCCTCAGTGAGCCCAGTGTTACTGCGAGACAGTCCAAAAGCGAGTGAGAGAGAGAGAGAGAGAGAGAGAGAGAGAGAGAGAGAGAGAGAGAGAGAGAGAGAGAGAGAGAGAGAGAGAGAGAGAGAGAGAGAGAGAGAGAGGTAGAGGGACTGAGAGAGAGATAGAGAGACAGAGAGAGGTAGCGGGAGAGGTAGAGGGACATAGAGAGAGGTAGAGGAAGGGAGGAAGGGTGGGACAGCAAAGAGGGACAGCAAAGGAAAAGAGGGGGAGAAAGAGAGTTTTTGTACAATGTTCTAAATGCTCCAGTTGGGATGGAAGGAAATGCTTGAAATAAAAAAACATGTCAGGAGAAGAGGACTAGATGCATTAGACTGAGAGAGGGACAAGATTGGGCAGAAATGCTCCAAAATGGCCACCGGCTACCATTAGTGTGTTGCATGTGTGTGTGTGTGTGTGTGTGTGCGTGCGTGTGTGTGTGTGTGTGTGTGTGCTTGTTCACTGGAAGTTTGTTTGTGTGTGTTTGTATGTGTGTGTGTGTGTGTGCCCTGGTGTGTGCTGGCGCACTCGGCCGTGTCCAGGTGGCTATGCCCTGAGTGATGCTCGCACTTCCCCTTTCCCCTCCCCCACACCTTAAACACACATACACACACACAAACACACAGACACAAACACACGTGTGTAGTGTGGATGGATGCGCTCTATAAAAAGACAAACTCATATCTCCCCTTCAGCCAGTGACGTCCGCACTGGTGAAAAGTGGGTCAATGGGAGAGCGGGCGAGCCAGCGCTGCGGATCGGAGGGAAGACAATGCGCCGCTGCCGCCGAACACAGAGACAAAAGGTGCTCCGGATTACAGCAACACGCCGTACTGGACACGGAGGGGACAGAGAGAGAGAGAGAGAGAGAGAGAGAGAGAGAGAGAGAGAGAGAGAGAGAGAGAGAGCCCTTAGCATCGGTCATTAACAGCACCGTGTACTTCACCGTACTCCACCCTCTCGGCCATACGGTGCCCTGTCTCCTAAAATGTTCAGTGTTCCCATCCATGCTGTCTGCTGTTGCCCCCCCATCCTCCCCCCTTTCCTACCTCTCTGTCTGGGTTAGAGGATCGGGGCACGTCTGTTAAGGAGGGCTTTTATCCGGGGGATTACATCCCAACTCTACAGGGATCGGACTGGATCGTGCGCTTAATCTACTCCTTCATTTATCATTCTCACACCGCGGCAGGAGCCAGCCCTTCACCTCCATGTTGGTTTGATGTCAAGCGCTCCTGTGCGCGGCTCTCTCTGGTTACACACTCAAGAGGCTAGCGTGGTGCTTCCATCTGCGGATGGCATTTCAAAGCAAGCGACCGCTGCAAGTCATCTGATATCGATTCAACATATTCAATACATATTCCTGTAGCTACCCACCATTAATAGAAATGCATGTGGTGAATGAGCCACCACTACCATCACTAAACTGTACATGGAGCTCCACTACACAGGCACAGGCTCTCGGAGTTGGTCTGTCATCTGGGAGGGATAACGAAGATATCAAAAGGTCTTAAATAAATGTAGTTCAATGCTTTGCCTGACAGTTGGCTCGGATCAGGATGACCACCATGGATTAAGCCTTTCCTTATCCAGTCAATCTAGCATGAAACATGCCGTGCAGCCATACCACAGCGTACGCCAGAACACATAAAACACAGAGAATCTCTCCCCTGAACACAGACGAGGAAGAAACACTTCAGGTTACTATTATGCAACAGAACACATGGAAAATGCACTGCGCTGTCATGAAGAAATACTTCTAGCAACACAGAAAAAAAGTAGTTACACAACATTATGAATGCCACACTAAGTACACATATTCACACACACATACACACACACACACACACACACACACACACACACAGAATAGAGGAAGCATTGACTAATCTCCCTTGCCGTCTGATGCATATGTATCGCAGGCTCAAGTTGGCATGGCAGATTTACTTAGCTGGGGATTAATGTTTAGCCATCAGTTCAGCCTGAGGGAGTGGAGAGGGGGGATATTAAGCCCAGAAAGACACGGCAGCCTTTAGGCATCCGTCTTCCTTTGGAGGGTTCCGTTTTCCACACACTCGACCCCAAAACCAGTCCCCCAGCCACGCGGTAATGACCGGCGTTGACCGGCTGCAGGATATGAGCCGCTGGTCAAGAGTCAGGAATCAGGATGAGTGATCGGCCTCCTTACTCACCGGAGCTGTTTGGGCTGGTTAAACATGCAGCACCTACACTCCAGTGCGCTCGCAGGGATGACAAATCAGCTACATCTGCAGGACTCAATATTCAGACTTAATATGCACCACATTTCTCAAACAGCAAAAAAAAAAAAAACTGAAACTGAAACTTCAAAAAAGAAATATGAGCCTATCGGCATGGAGTGGTAATACGAGCGCATCGGTATCGAGAGCTCTTTTAAAAAAGTTAAATACATCATCCGCGAGACAACATTTACAGCCTCGCGGCAGAATTATGACAGCGACAAAGCATTAGCTATGAGTCACGGGCTGCTTCCACTTAGACAGTGACTTTCTCTGTGGTCAGCAGGGGCCGGCGCGTAGGCCTGCGAGCGCTCTGTCCAGAGGGAAAAGCGGCCTGACATAACTGTTCAATTATGCTGTGAGAAGGGGAAGCTTGTTCTTCCTCCGTGGCGTGTGGTCTTAATGAAAAACAAATTCATTTAGTTCCCTGGCCTTTTCAGCGTTACGGAGCGTTGCCAAAGACACCAGAGTCTCTGGGCTGGGCCCGTCACCTGGGTGTATCGATCCAGCGATCCATGCGGACTTATCTGACGGGAGACCCATGGCTTTCTGAAAGCTCTCAATGTCTTTGCTGTAGACTAGAGGACGAGCAAAGCATAGATCAGAGCAGTACAAGGTCTCTGTGGAGCGGAGTGGAGTGGAGTGGGCTGCACAGGGAGGCAGAGCATCAAACAGCACATATCTAGCAGCAGTGCAGCCATGTATTAGTGTGTTTGTTCTGTAGGCTTGAGAGACTTGCCTCAAACTGTGCATGTGAATCAACTTATCTTCAGTCAGTTCAGATGTAGATCACGCTGCTAGACAGATTTAATTGTTTTTTCATTATTATTTTAACAACTGTACTTGTATGATTAGAATCAGAATCAGAACCAGCTTTATTGGCCAGGCCTGCCAACATTGCCAACAATTTGACTAAATACAGCATGCACATTTGCAAATAAATAGACACTATGGGTGGGACAGGGTAATGCAATTGTACGGAGGGGGAGTGAGGCCTTGTTGTCCCTGTCAAGGTTTACACATTAGTTAGAGGTACTTAACAACTCAAACTGCTTTAGAACATATTATTCCCCAGACTTCATTTCTCCTCACAATGCTGTGATTCATTCCCAAGAAAAACAGATTGGCCATTGTGTCTCTCAAACAGGCCTTCTAATAGCAGGCTACACAATTAGCCCTTTCCCATCCGTACAGAACGGAGGGATGGAGGCTGTGGATGCGTCAGCACTGAACTCACGGAGATGACTCACACGTGACATCATCCTCTCACAGACCCTCATATATGGTACAACACCAGAGCCACGGAACACCACCGGTCAGCAAGCTCATGTCTGGCCACATTAAGGAACCAGCTTCGGTTGGAGACTAAGTCACCGATAGTGTGTGACAGAGAGGTGGAGAGAGAGCAAGAGAGCAAGAGCAAGAGAGAGGGAGAGAGGGGGTAGCGGGGGGGAGAGAGAGAGAGAGAGAGAGAGAGAGAGAGAGAGAGAGAGAGAGAGAGAGAGTAGATGAGAAAGATCGGTTCAACTTCTGTGAAGGATATGAAAAAATGCACATCAGCAAAAGCCAGGAGATTGGGTCTGAGCATTTTCTGGGAGCAATTATAGAGAGATCAGTAATGTGATGACTTCCATAGAGGCATGGCCTATTGCCCCCCCACCCTTACAGCATGAAAGAAAGTCCATAGAGCAATGTCCCCCCACACACACATTAAAAAAAACAAAATGCTTACATAATCCATCCTTTGGGACACCACTTAAACTGAAACTCAAAACATACGGTACCACCAAGGTTTAGAGTTCATTGAAATAGGAAGACTGATGGTTTGCTATGATGTTTGGACATAAATATTTGGAAGTGCACTATAGATTCTGTAATGTGGAATCTTCTGTATTTACTTACAAAACCTCCCATTTGATTATGAGACACACATGGTGTCCATAGTCGATAGGCATCTAGTCTAGACAAATACGCGGTGCTAGTGGCGTAGTAGTAGCGCATAGTTGGCATCGTGCCAAGGGCTCCCCATTCTGCCCATTTATCACTCATGGTACTAAACCCTATTTGGTAAAGGTGGAGCTGCCTTTCCAACCGGGCATGAACTTGTCATGTTGAGGAGAGAGTCGATACAGTATGCCAAATCAAATGGGATTCTATATATATAATCATCATTCTAAATTGTTATAAAATCATTTGGATGAAACAGGTCAGCTCTACAAAATACTGACAAAAAGTTCTAACAACAGAACCTGGAATTACAGATGGAAAGATAACTTTTAATCAGCTTCCCTGAGGAAATGAGCATTGATATTTACTATTTGCTCTAAAATGCTAATATAATCTATCTGCCAACTCCCAGGGCACTCCCGGTCTCCCTCCTAATGAGTGCACACTCATGGTGTGTGTGTGTGTGTGTGTGTGTGTGTGTGTGTGTTATGCACCAAACTCCAAAAACTGACCACGCTAATGGCTCACTGAGCAGACGGCCGATTTGAGATGCTAATGCTAATGTGGAGCCAATTTCATGGGCCAAGTGAGCGCTCCTAGAGTGAGGGGTGCTGCACAGCAGCATGCAGGGGAGAGATGGCCTGAGCTAATGCTGTTGTCTGGCTACATTAGAGCTGCTACGTGACGGAAATATTTCTATGGATTAGGAATCTCTGAAGATCTAATCTACTTTTAACTCTCAGCACACTGTGGCTCGATAAACTCATTTATTATTTATTTAATCACCTATTTAGCCGAGTTTAATTAGGACACGCATACTGTAGCCCTGGCTATTTTCAACTCTAGTGTCTGGGGCAGGTGTCACAGTGGACTTGGCAAAACAACAAATCAATGTAGATTTGGAGTCCAAACAGCTAGACTAGAGTATGCTCCGTGAATATCCAAGCATCCAAGCATTCAAACGCAGCATTCATTTTTTTTCCCTGTTTATCCCAGATTACGGGAACAGGGAAGAGAAATCAAACAGCTCATTGATGATGACACCAATGATAAACTGCTGCTGATGATGAAACATTTCAAAACATAAGTAAACCACCACCATACATACACACACACACACACACACACACACACACACACGCTGGAATAGCCGCTCCATTGACTGTGGTCAGGAATAGCGTCCGTCTCAAGGCTGGAATAATAGAGGGCCATAGGGGACAAGGACATGGAAGTGCTCTCCATGCAGCCCCACACAGTCTCTTCTCCTCTCCTCTCCGCTCCTCCACTCCCTTATGCCAAGGACCCAGATGGCTTGCCAAGGCAACAGCCAATCAAACTAATGGCTCGGCCCCAGACAATGTACACAGAAAGCTTAATTGCGACTAAAATAAATACCATTTTGTATTAGAACTGTTAATCAATATACATTAACTATACGCGGTCAATCACATGGTGCTATTTTAAGATCCCTCTTAAAAACGTTCATGGTCTCTTTGGGACACGGTGAGCGACTGTAACTGTGTGTGTGTGTGTGCGCGTGCACGTGCACGTGCACGTGCACGTGCGTGTATGTGTGTGTGTGTGTGTAAATGTTTGAATTTAATATAGTTGTCCCTAATCCATCGAAATATGCTGATACCTCTTAGAAAGTGGCATTACAATGAATGAGCATTCCTCGATCATTTACAAACAAAAAATGAATAGAAAAAATAATAATCTTTCTGTCTGTCTCTCGGACTCGCTCCCTCTTGCTCTGTAGGATTCATTCTCTCTCTTCCTTGCTCGGTCTGTGTGTTGTTGTTTGCGTCTCTCTCTCTCCAGACTAGATAGTGAGGAGATGGGCGTGTGGATTCCTGTGGACCAGCGGCCACAGCCCCATGCCTTTAAATCTCCCCTAAACACCCCAGGCTGCAATCACCCTGACTGGGGCGGGCGGCCAGCGGGCTGCCAGCGGGTGGCACCGCCCGCGTTCGCCCATTAAGCGTTACGGAATCCGGAGGGAGTCCAGAGGGGCTCCGTGCGGGCGCAGATTCCGCGCTCCGACCACAGGCCACAGGAGATGCTGATTGGGCGCTTTTGGTGAGGGAGGAGATGAGCCTGGTCAGTTCCCTCGTCTAGAACGCGGCGCTCGAGGGTTGTATATAGTGTCACTAATTGCAGCCACACCCTGTGTCAGTTAAAGGGTAAGAGAGAGCTGTTATTAAATGACTACGCAGGGCTGAGCAGAACGCTTCACCAGAAATGAGGAACCTACACAGATGTCAGCTTGAAGTGCCTGGGATGTTTGGTTTCCCCTTGCCATGCCCCTACAACATGACTCCTCCAAAGGAAACACTCGCAAAACAGCTCCAAAAACAGCCAAACTGAAGCCAAAATACAGGCATTGCCAGCAAGCCCTATTGTGGCTGTGTAGAGGCCTGCTGTATTTGCCCTCTAAAAGGTAAAGAGCACCAGAGGGACGTCATGTGACCTGAGGAGCTCCGGCGTGTTGTTTTGTCATCCCGAAAAGGGCTCCAGCCGCCTGCGGGCCCGCCTCGCCTCCTCTCCTCTCCTCTCCTCTCCTCCCGGAGCCCATGATCCCGCCGCTCACCGGGCCGCTTCCTCTCAGGAGATGGGCTCATGGCATTTACGCGGGGCCAAAAAAATGTTAATGGGACACGGGGAGCTCAAACGCCACGGAGAACACGAGAGCAGCTCATCAATTTTCATGCTTGAAGAACGCTATATACAGTTCACAGTCGTCTTAAAGGTTTTCAGACCTAACTTAATGATAAAACTCTTAAAACTCTGAAAATACGTTACTCCGCAGTGCTTTGGCTCTCATTTCATGCTTTAAATGCATTTGTTTTCATATTCCATTTCCAGGAAATGTAATAAAAAAGTAATGCAATAACTAAAACAGTTGGTCAAATATGCAGAAGATGAATGACCTCAACTATTAAAAAGACGAGGTTTTAAATCACGCCTTCAGAATAACATTATGCTAGATCCAGAAGTGCTTTTGTTATGGAGAGCCATAACTGGATATTGCATTCTTAAAACCACATTATGGCCTTGTGTTGGGCTAAATACTAAGACATTGCATGGGAATGTGAATAAGCAAACTGAATTCCACTCCAGGAATGACAGAATGCAGATGTTGAAGGAATATAGATACGTAATTTTATATATTTTTTTTTATGTTTGGGGGGCACGGACGGACCTGTAAATAATATCTTGCTGAATAGGAGAGCAAACTTGTTGAGAAAGCCAATCATCATAAAAAGTCAGCGTGCATTCACACCAAATGCTCCTCTCCCACTCCAGCTATCTGCTCCCACACAAGCTTCACTCTCTCTCTCTTTCCGATGGCAAAAATCAATGGATGCTCTATGTTCTGAGGAGACGTAAGGTCTCTAATGAAATCCTATCTCGGCATGAGTCATCATCGTCTGTCAAATAGGGACAAAGAGCGCAGGAGAGAGTCTCTCCCAGGGCTGGATACACAAGGCCCTGCTGATTCAGACCCCTCCTGCAGCTTCTACACTCAAGTAATGCCTTTTAGCGCTACAGCACTGGCCTGGCTCATCAGGTAACCATCCACCAAGCACCCATAAAGAGAGAAATGACACTGGACAGTCCAGTCAGCCATTAAAGTGCCATACAGTGTCGTGAGGGGAGTCCTGAATGAAAAGATAATAAAACCAAATGGCTTCCTTGTAACAGCCAAAGCAAGACTACAACATGGCCACAAGGCCACATTTAACCATGGAAACGCTCGACTGTGACAAAATGCGACCGACTGTGAAACAAAACATGTCTTATTACAGCCTCTACCTGTGAGATATGAGGCTTGTGACCAGAGTGGATGAATGAGTAATGAGGTAGCACAGATGAGCTTGCTAAGCCTCTGGGCTAACAAGCTAACAAGCTAACACGCTAACGGTCTCACTGAGGCCAAGTGTAAAGCCTCTCAACTCTTATGATGTCTACCATCGGCATAACAACAGAGCCCACAGCCAATATAGATGAGTCACCAGCTCACACACAAGCAGGACTCCAACAGCACCTTCACATACATTCACATACACCATGATACGGTGAGAAAATGGCAGCGATTTCCTCCTTGGTCGTTGCGATACTCCCTCCCTAAGCCTCTCACTTGCTTGTAAGCTCAGATCCTTCTCATATTCACACTCTGAATTCCTCTCTCAGGTCACAGAAAACAGAGAATCAGGAGAGCCAGTTTCAATCCCTCCGTCTCAGCGATGCCACTGTTCATTTGCAAACTGCATTTACACAGAATCCTGTGAATCATCTCTCTCTCTTGCTCTGTGTGTGTGTGTGTGTGTGTGTGTGTGTCTGTGTGTGTCATAAGGGATAGGAAAAGAAACAGAACAGAATGGAAGAAAAGAAAACAAAGGGGAAGAAAAGAAGACAAGAGTGAAAATGAGTGTGTCTGATGATGACAACTGGATTGCCCCGCTAAAAGATGTCCCCCATTCAGGCGGAGAGACTCTCCCAGAGATTCACGACACAAACATCCCAATAGATCCAACTGTCATCACGCTGGAAATCTGGAATATGCCCCACACTTCACAAAGCACTCCAGTGCACAAACAACCCAGCCGGAGAAAGGAAACATCTTCTCCCCACTGGGAGCAAGTCAAAGAGGGGCAACATTTTGCTGTTTTCACTTATGCTAATGTTAACTGCCATTCAAACCCTTATGAAAAAGAAGCTGGCAGCTGATTGACAGGACAAATTAATATCCATGAGTAAATTGAGTCGCTCACTCACTCTCTCTCTCTCTCTCTCTCTCTCTCTCTCTTACAGACACACACACACACACACTCTGAGTTTCTGTGTCCATTAACACACAAAGGCTCTCACACAGACACACACACACACACACACACA
This sequence comes from Sardina pilchardus, assembly GCF_963854185.1. Classification (NCBI taxonomy): domain Eukaryota; kingdom Metazoa; phylum Chordata; class Actinopteri; order Clupeiformes; family Clupeidae; genus Sardina; species Sardina pilchardus. Next base: position 10,768,069 of record NC_085008.1, read on the forward strand.
CTGACTTTCTGTGTCCATTAACACGAAAGGCGCACACACACACACACACACACACACACACACACACAGACTTTCTGTGTCCATTTAACACAAAAAAGCACACAAACACACACACACACAGAGAGAGAGAGAAAACAGCTGATGGTCAGTGAGAGAGGTGAGATGAAGTTTCCGTAAATACTTTGTGAGGAGGCTAAATTAGTAATAAGGGGATTAATAAAACATAAACAAAAGACATCACCCATCCCTTGGTACCTCCCTCTCTTTTGGACAAACAGGAAGCAGCAGAGGTGTGTGTGTGTGTGTGTGTGTGTGTGTGTGTGTGTGGGAGTGAGTGAGTACAGGAGAGAATAGCTTCTCTGTGAAGAAAGGCTTAATCAGTGGCGTGCACAGTGAGTGGGCGCTGGAGGAAGTCAATATTAGACTTTAGGAGCACATGGTCGCTGAAGTCTCCTTCAGTATGTGCACCTCTGAGGTTCCAAGCACTGAAGTTTGCATCACGCTGGATGAGTATGACGACTGCATTTCAATCTGCTGTTAATGTTACAAGACGGCACTCACCAGCGATGCCTCATCACAAAGCATTCTGGGAAACTGGAGGGCAACCAGTCGGCTTGGAGTTATACTGTAACTACAGGTTTACTTTAGGTTTGGCACACAGAGCATCAGCAAAAGCATGGATGGCAAATAGAGGCAACTTTGAAGAATGAGGAATCAATATTCAGCTGCAATTGATCTGTCCACTCCCACCCCCCCCCCCCCCCCCCCACGCCACGCCACTCTACATGAGCCAAGACATGCCCTGTGCACTATTCTAACACCCCAACACACCTACACAGCCCCAAAACACCCTCTTTGTCACCCATTTTGTTAATCAAGAGCATGTAATGCATGTAAGACAATAGAGATCCATATAACCACGATTCCTAAGATTTCAGTGTTTTTTGAAGACGTAGGCCGCCCTGGCACTATCCTCAGACAAACTGGTTTACTGTACATCAGCCATATCCACTTAGTTCAGTTGTTCTTTAAGTGATCACAAGGCAACCAGGCAGAAATGCAAAGTCTAGTCATTTTAGTGAAACTACAGTATCAATACAGCTAATGGAAATCATTTCAGATCTTGTTGTATGACTAAAGCAGATTATGTCCTCAATGCATTCGAGCAGACAGTCAAACCAGCTAGTGTAAATGGCAAAAATAATCACTTTACATAAGAAGAGCTTAATTCTTATCATCAAGTTCACTCCTACCTTTACAGTATGTGGGTTGCAGATATGAGACTGTCTTTAAGTAGAATTAGAGCTGAATGTTTTTTTTAATATCTTTTTCTGCATTACACAAAACTAATGGAAGCTCTGATGTCAGGTGTTGCCTTCAGCAAGAAAAGTGCAGCAAACCCTGTGGTGATGATATATCTGCTTAAGGACATAAATGGGAACATGCGTCTGTAGTGTTTCATGCCCCCTGTACGGTGGCCATATCGAGTGTGTCAAAAACACAAGAGCAATGTTATGAAGAGCCACACACAGACCATCTCTGATTCGTCTATGAAATCTCATTTTGGCTGTCTTCAGCAACCATTGTTCACGCTGACAAAGGCCTCCTCACCCCGAACAATGAGGGTATCTTCTGATGCCACTTCACTGCTCAAGACACAGTGCCCAATCACAGTAAATCCACCATTCTCTGATGCTAAGGGGATACTCGTTTCCCTTCACACACACACACACACAAACACAATCCACATAAACGGGCACACACACAAATCATTTCCCCCCAAACTCAAGCAAACCCATCAACATTAAAGGCATACTTTTAAACTCAAACCACTGGTATGATACAATTTGGAACCACTACGGGACCACACACACACACACACACACACACACACACACGTTTCTGTCAGCATTCCCTTGCCATGTGTTCTGGTCTTCAGCCTTGAGTCCGGTCCAAATGTGCGCTTGAAAGCACTCTTTTGGATGCCACGGAGAGGATTCCTGCATACTGGGACAGTGAAGCCATTTCCTCCCCAGTCTGCCAAACTGCTCCGCTACTGTTGACTTAAGCACTCTGCATCATGCCGAGCGGCCCACCCTGTTAGGTGAGGCCCTACCACCACGCCAGTTACACAGCACACCCATCACAAGACAGGGCAGCCTCCAAACTGAGGTGTAAGCATTATGCTAATGGCTTAGCATTAAAAATCATGCCTTTATTCATCTCAGAACAGCCTCAATCTGTCTTTCATCGCACCCATTGAGATCAGTAGTGCGATTTGTAATACTGACATTGTGAAATAAATACATAAAGTGCAATGCTTTGGGGTGCTACCATGTAATCAACCTCTCAAGTGCACACATTTCACATTTCATTTGAGTCTATATATTACTGACATGCCGTTTATTTTCTTAAAATACACAGAATTGTGATTCCTTTAGATTTAACAAAACTTTGTGCCATCATTCCCTCTATCTCAAGAAGCTGATATCATTGCTGGCTGTTTTTACGTGAATGTATTCTCCATCTTCACTCCATGACTTCAGTGTGCACAATGTTGCCCATGCTCAGATTTTAAGGTTAACAAGTAGAACAAATTCTGAATCCTGCGGCAACAGCTTCTGGGGTGGGGTACGCTTGGAAGAGCCTTAAACTAGCCACAGGAAACTAGTCACCGACGCCTCTATTTAAAATACTGTGTGTGTGTGTGTGTGTGTGTGTGTGTGTGTGTGTGTATTGTACTGTACGCCCCTCTCCTGGTAGCCAGTTGGTGAGGTGCCATCCAGCCCATCAACCCAACCCAAGAGGCAGCGAGTGAGTCAGCGTACTGGGTCCATCTGTAATCCTGGCTATCTGAAACAGACCACTCGCTTCTGTTTGCAGAGGCAAGCAACTTGAGCAGGTGCTCGTATACTTCAATTAGCGAGTTACAGTACCACTGTGCAAGAGATACTCCGGTGATGAGCTCCCAACACCCAACTGCTGTGCTGTTTAAAGGCTTTTGAGTGAGGAGCTTTAACGTTACAGCATGTCATAACGTACCACTTGAATGTAGCATGCCGTTATTGAGTCAGGTCATGAACAAAATGTTTTTTTTTGTGATTGTCTTTTATTCTGTGATTTCATGTAAGCTAAATATCCAAATCATTACAGGACAGCTAAATAACTGTGCTCTTGTGGATAGTTGAAGAATGTCACAATGCATATTTCCTGATATTGTAAAGTAGGCTACTTCCTCACAGTCTTCTGCTTCCCCTGCTCAGCCATTTTAATGTCCTACCAGTCTTATCCTCAATAGCATGCAGCCAAAGGATAACATTCACTTCTTTACAGATAGGATCTGGATTTAGTCATTTACTTCTCAACATGTCAATAGGATATTTATTTATAGTGCCAAAAAACTAAAAAAGGCCTGGTCTATTTTGAATATTTAATAGGATACTTAATCATTAAAGGTAGGGTATGGAATTAGCTTTGTTGGCCATTTTTGCAAAATCACTTGAAATCCTATTCCTAACCCACTTATAGCCACTAAGTTGGAAGCACTGAACTGGAAATTAAACACGTCAATCATCTGCGGAACGGGCAGGGCTCGAAAAACTCCAGCCAATAGAATTCCTCACCCCATACCATCATTTCACAGCTCGTTCGTCAATCTAACGTCTTACTCCTCTTCCTCCTCCCCACCGCGCGCGACCCTTTCGAAAGCTGGTGCGAGTCAGTGCTGAAACGAAACCAACTGCCTGCTGCTGCACGTCCATGTTCCCCTCTTGTTGTATGTGTCACTTCATTTCTATACTAACTAAGGCAGCGGATACCTACGGAAACTCAATCACCCACGCAATAAATAAGCTATGTAGCAAAAATTACATTTTACCGTCACCATGACACGAAGAGTGCTGTAAACATGAAATCGAAACTTAACAGCTTGGAGCTACGGTGGAATAGGCGAACCAACGGGCCAGCAATAAACTCGGATATTTCAGGAGATAATCGCCCTGGTAAGAACAAACCAGATTCTGTTCAAATATACACACCTATGGCTACTGAACCATATGTACTACAACCCTTTGGAGGTGAATAAAGAATGTAATTGGGGAAGTTGATGTGAGTGATTGTATGGAGACTAGAGCTCATAGTGCTGTAGACGCATTTCATTTAGCCTGGCTCGCTCTCGCGCTGCGCATTTGAATTGTCGCTCGTGCATGGAGGGCGGGACTTGAGGTTGTATATGTTCAAACTCTGCCGTCCGTTTTGCTAATTCCGTACCCAACCTTTAAGTCCGTGTCCATCTTATACAGAATGACTCATGTCCTTAGTGTTGATATGACAAGACTGCTATGACATGTGGCATGTTGGGTTTACAGTTGGGAACAATTCAAATGTATTCTCACTGATCTATAACCCTTATGTGATCAGTTCATAAAATGTAGGAGAGGTCATACAAGACGAAAGCCAGTATAATTTAGCCTATAAGCAAATATAGGCCTATCTCACAGAAACTGTGAACTGATGTGCTAACGTCAGACAGGAAGCATTAAACAGCTGGAGATGATGTGCAATATAGAGTGAGGCCACCACATATATATATACACACACACACACACACACACACACACACACACAGAGAGAGTGCACGCAAACTCTGGTTTCATTACAATAGGAACCTGGGTCAAAACCTCCAGGCTCTAAAAATAATGCTAGGTGGAGGAGCTGGCACAAACAACGGGCCAACACGTCCCTTCCAAATCCCAGATTAAGTCCCAATGGTGAGAGAAGAAAAGGAGAATACAGAACAAGGATCCTTTGCAGATTGATGAGAGACCAACTGTCTGTCTGGCTCAATCAAGATGCATCCTCTTCCACCGCCTCTTTCTAGTTGATTTAACAGGTGCATTTCTCATGTTTGTGATGAGGTACTATTGTTCCGCATTTGTGTTGATTTGGCTTCCTTGTTGCACATTCTAGATTATTTGTCAAATACTGAAAACAATCCATCAAGCATGACATGAGTTTCATTATTTGCACACCTCTATCTGCATGTCTGAAAGGCAGCCCATGACCCTATGGCATGGCCAGTGCTCCTTTTGACCGAGAAGAAAGACAGCACACTGAACTCAGGCAGTCTTGTGCTAGCGTGCAGAAACAGCAGTAATCTATGATATCTAGTCGTAGCATGCCAGCAAAATGGAATTCCTCCCTCTTAAAGCCCTCACTAGATAAGGAAAGCATCCTCAGGAGGCAAAGCGGACAATAAGCCTAAGATTCAGCAATTGCTCACATCTCCCTAAAAAAAATAAGAAGAACAACATGACATTTCAAGTCACACCAGCATATGACAATCATTCATGAATAATCACTGTATGGTGGACAACCTTCAGTGAAATAAAGCTAACACACACACCGACTAACGTGCCTGCCTGACTAATAAAGCATGCTACATCAAACCCTGCATCTCAAAATGCAACCTCAAGGTCAGAGGCCCGGAGAGTTCAGCTGGGAACTGTAGACGAGAGGTTTCACCTCATGGCTCCACTCTCTGTCTGTCTTCACTTCCGAGGGCGGGCCGGTCACTGCAGAGAGTGTCCAAGGTGCTCGTTGGGGAAGGGCTTAGAGTCCTATTTTACACCATCTGATAATCCAGACACCACTGAGCACGAGGGTAAGCCAGCACGAGTCGTGCTCATGGAGCCTCACCCCGGTGTCACGATCCGTTACGGCCCTCGGAAAGCCTGCTCTTGTTTACATAAAACGCCATCGTCAATAGTAGCTATTAGCATTATCAGTCCAGATACACACACACACAAATCAGAGCCACTTTTCTACCCATGGGCACTCATTCAGAACACATCAGTATATCTGAGAGCGTATTAGAAGCGTTGTGTATGTGGAGTGTTTTGCCTAACAGAAGTAAGTGGTTAGGAGGCACCACCTCCAAAAGCAAAGACAAGGCATTTTAAAAGCTCTTCTCTCTCTCTGCTAATGTGCAATAGAAAGGTGCGAGTGGATTGTGGTGTAATACGTCTCGCGTTGATTTGTAATTCTGACACACATAAAAAGAACGAGCACACAGAGTCCAAATGACAGCTGACAGCTCACCCAAGCAGACAAATATGAACCCCACTGAATAGAACACCAGTATGTAAACTGCATTGAAAACAAACACCCGTCAGAATCCCGCCATAACCTCATTCAGAAAGTTGCATTATTCAACACGTATACAAACACACCACACACACCCCATTGGCAAGATGTGAATCAAACCAAATCCTGATATTAAGAGTCAACGCCAGGGCCAATCATTAACGCTTGATCCATTGTGTGTCGCTACGACAGCGCAAACAAATGTGACAGGCCCAGAAACAGAGGGAGAGATAAGATGGAGAAAGACTCCTTTCATAATGTCATGATTGGAATAAAGAACAGCAGCGTGTCACTTAGACACACACACACACACACACACACACACACACGTCTAAGTTCTTAGTCTTTGCCAAACACACAGCCGGTCGGGCACTTGGTGTGTGTCAGTGTTTTTAACGAGGTACAGCCCCCCTAATGAGCGCAGGGGGGAGCACATGGGGGTACGTACTGAGCGGAGAGCTCGGAGAGGACGGCCGGGCCACAGACAGCAGCCCAAGCAGGCCTGGATAATGCCATTACTCATGCTGCAATAGCGAGACGTTTCACTTGACGCGCTCCCTGTGCTTCCTGCTAACGACGCCGAGCAGGAGAGGGAGCCACGGCCGTCACACGGGGACGCCACCGTCTCATAAAAAAAAATACACTGCAGCAATAACTACCACATTTCGCTGATAAAAAGCTTTTATGCTGCCCTTCATAAAATTGGCCCGCAAAGAAAATAACAAATAAATTCAGGTGCATTGGGAGGCCAAGAACATGTTTGCACAAAGCCCAGAAATGCACTTAGATTGCCTGCCTGCACAAAGGATGTGTTACATAAAAGCCTGAGCCAGGAGTCACGCGTGTGAACGCAACCGAGCATCCATTTCCCCTCGCTGCTGAAACACTACTGACAGACCCATCCACAGGATATCACACACACACACACACACACACACACACACACACACACACACACACACAAGAATACACACACACACACACACACACACAAACAGAAACCCTCCTCAAGCATGCTAAAACAAACACATGTCCTGAAATGCATATAACATACACGACTATCTGATTTGAGTGAGTGAGTGAGCGTGTGTTCGTTCATATGTGTGTGCGTGTGCGTACTCCGTATACAAAGAGAATTCAGGCAGGCAGGGCCAGCTGGGCGCATAAGCCTTACGGCACAATAAATCCAAATAATCCTTTACCACAGGGGTGAGAGGAGGGGAGGAAAAAAAACAGCAATTATCCTTGCCGTTATTGTGTTTGTGCAAGGATGTGTGTATGCGCATGTGTATGTGTGTGTGTGTGTGTGTGTGTGTGTGTGTGAGCATGTACGGTAGGGTGCGTTAGCTATCTGTCGGCGCATGTGTGTGTTAAAGATATCCAGGAGCACCACTCCTCTGCGGGAGTGACATGCAAGTCACCGGAATGCAGGCACTCAAAATAGCTAGCCAGCTTATGGCATTTAAAGCCACATTACACACACCCACACAGAGTGGAAGTGGAAGAGGGCTGACAAGAACAAGGACGGTATCAGACAAATAAAAGGCACACACACGCACACACAGATACGCACACACACAGACACACAATAATAAAAACATCAATGGATATTGGATGATGAGGAAATTCAGCCTTACCTTCCATCATGATTGCAGATTTGCATTCCTCTATCTCCAAGGAGCCTGAAACGAGAGTGTTGGGGAGGAGGAGGCCCCAGTTAGCGGCGGTGGAGACACACAGACAGATCCGCCTCGCTAAACGCCACTAAGCTCCCAGACGCCCACAGCCCCCTGGCAAAAACACACTCCCCCAGTCCATACAGCACGGTCAGCCAACAGAAGAGCGAGCGAGCGAGACAGAGAGAGAGAGAGATGGAGGAGAGGATGGAGAGAGAGAGAGAGAGAGAAAGAGAACAGACGGCCCGATGCTTAGGCCATGGATGCTACTGCTACTGCTGCTGCTGCTGCTGCTGCTGCGGTCGTTGGTCTAACCTACACAATCAGCAGAGGATGCTGAGGGAAAAAAGCTACAGAGGGAAAAAAAGACAGAGAGAGAGGGAAGGAGGGAGGGAGGGAGAGAGAGAGTGGGCGGGAGGCTTCATGAGGTCACAGCAGCAGCTGGCCAATCACAGGCTGCATGTTCTGCATCACATGGCTTTCAGCTTACATCTCCTGACACCAGGTCTCCAGAGAGACGCAGACAGATACACATCCAACACAAACAAACACACACACACACACACACACACACACACTGCCCCTGTGCTCTCCTCCCACCACACACATTTGCCACATGGCTTCCTGCCCCCCCCCCCCCCCCCCTCCATATGTATGTATACAGCCCCTACCTTGTAATGCGGCAGTGTGCTGTGTACCTCGCCAGAGTAGAAGTGAATGAGACTAATGATCTCCTCTGCTCCAGAATAATGCCACGCTCTCAAGATAGGGACTGTTCATGCTCCATGCAAGCGCTCGCGAGCGCAAACACTCACACACACACACACAAACGCGAAACATACATAAATACACAAACAGCCACACAGGCTAAAGACTGTGCCTTTGGCTCGTCAGGGCTGGGAGCTGCTGCCGCTCTCTGAGTAGCTCTAGCGGTGTAGCGGATCCAGGTCTGTAGGGAGAGATGGCCGTGTGTTTTCACATGTAACGTGCCCAGAGTGTGCGCCTGCTCTCCCCGCCCCTCCCTCTCCCTCTCTCTCTTCCTCCCTCCCTCCCTCTCTCTCTCTCGCTCTCTCGCTTCCTCCCTCCCTCCCTCCCTCCGGGCTGCTTCCCTCCCCCTGCCTCACTCGCCTCGTTTGAGTGTGCGCTTGCTTCGTGAGGTTCAGCTGGCAGCTAGTGAGTCTGCGCCTGCACCGCTCTTTCCCCCTCCCTCTTTCCCTCCCTCCTTCCCTCCCTCCCTCTCTCTCCCTCCCTCCCTCCCTCTCCCTCTCTCTCTCCCTCGCTGCCTGTCCATCTCCCTCCCCCCTCGCTGCCCTCCTTCAGCTGGGCAGGGTAATGTTACCAGTGTGACGTCAGCGTGATTGATTGTTATCTCAAGCGGGACAGGAACACCATGAGGCAGGGAGAGAGAGAGAGAGAGAGAGAGAGGGAGAGAGAGAGAGATAAAGAGAGACAGAGAGAGAGAGAGAGAGAGAGAGAGAGAATGAGAGAGAAAAGGGGGGGGGGGACTAAAGCTGATGATTAATTAAACATGAAGGCGTGGATCAGTGCCAATGGGCAGGATGGGACAGGGATGACCACTAATCAGGCTGAGACAAAGGAGCAGAATGACACAGGGGGACGAGAGAGAGAGCGAGAGAGAGAGAGAAAGAGAGAGAGAGAGAAAGAGAGAAAGAGAGACAGCAGAAGAAGTAGAAGGAAAACACCAGTGTACCAGTGTAGAATGACAATTAGCTACTGATGTTCACTCAAGCAGTCCAAAACAAAGACAGTGCCATCAGCGGTAGCAGTAGCAGTAGCAGCAGCAGCAGAAATAAAACCAACCACGCACCATGGGAGACCGATTCATATGATAATGCTCAATGCTAATTGCTCTATGTATTATAGCTTGTAGAAATCTGGTCACTTTAGTTCAATGACCTTTTTTTGCTTATATGTAGGAGGCCTACAATATCTACCGTTTATCCTTACATTTGCAAATATACAATATAATGCTACGCACGCTTCCGTCTACAACCTACAAATGAGAATACATTCAGGACATTTCATTTGACACTTAACTCATCCTGGTGTTCACATTATTCATATCATCATTAATAATGAGTCATATGCTTGTAGTCTATGAATGGTAGTCTATGAAATGCTGATCATGTAGCACCCAAATAAACTCCATATTTGATTACGTAGTGAGGTGGTGTTTTGCGGTCTGTCTCATGTTTTGAGCTGTGCCCGTGTGCTTTGGCGTGTGTTTGCGAGGTGCCATCTGATCGCTCCCTCCTGCTCTGCAGCCCTGCACGCTCAGCGCTGACCCGTCAGGAGACGGACGCCACCTCGGCCCCGCTGGTCCAGTCCAGCACAGTCATGCTCTGACCCATGTGAGCTCTCTCTGTCTCTCGCTCAACCCCACACTCGCATGCTCTCGCTCTCCTGCTCTTCCGCTCGCCCATGGCACCATCTAGTGGTACTATCAGTCATTGCAGTTGTGACTATTTCAATTCATTGCTATGAAGTGGACATTTTAGTCTGAAGCACAAATGCTGATTTTTACAACTTGAACAATGGCCTAAGAGACTAGATTAAGGTTTACGTCAGATTTAAGAAAGACAGAGATAGAGTTTATGGTATAAAATGATCATGTGATTATTATTTATAAATATACCAGTCATATATCTTTAAATAGCCTCATATTTGGGTATATCCTGTTATTTGTTTTTTCTCAACCAAATCTTAGCCGAGGGAGAAGGAGATGGCAGCGGTCCTAGGGGTGCACATTTCTGGAGTGTCCTGCTGTGGATTCCAGCATGACTAGGGGAAGGACTTACTGCAGTCCCTCAGTCTGCCTGTGTCTCTCCCTCACACATTTGCACACAGCCACTGCACATGATCTCAAAAGTCAAGGATTGAGAAATATTGAAAATAAGGTATTCGTTATTTGTCATATGCGATTCATATTTACACTAATTATAAGAAAATGAGGGTCCTACTTATGTTTAGCAACACTCAGACGATCAACTACAGAAGTGATGCACCGGTCATCTAGCCCAATCTGCATGTGTCAACCAGATGACCCAAGCCCTTCACACCAGGGTAGCATGTTAAACACACAAGCCAAACTCTCTCTCTCTCCCTCTCTCTCTCTAGTAATTTGTACATTTGCTTTGGTGTGGAGGGGGGGGGGGGGGGGGGTGGCTGAGCCAAGTGCTGCATTCTCTGCTCAAACTAGCCGCCTGACCCAAATTAGCATCTGGCCGACCCATTTTTAATGTATTCAGATCTGGCACTGCAGATAGATCCTAGAGAATTAGCGGCCTAAGTAGTTGATCAAGGTGCCTTTACTACTGGTGCAGCTCAACAGAGAGAAGACAACAAGTGAAGCAACTCTGTACAAGCAGTCCTGCACAAAACAACTTCAGGACTGAGATAGACGTATACTCACTTAGACACATATGCTCTTCTTGTACTTCCACTGTGCAAACATACTGCAGTTACCCAGATACACACACACACACAGACTAAAGAGGTCCTCTTACCGGCAACAATCCGAAACCAGCCTGTGACGAGCTGCTCAGCCATCTACAGCTATCTCCATGGGGCGACAGAGGCTCAGGCAATCCGTATGAGAGAGGTGGATGTTGCAGAAAGAGAGGTGAGATGGATGCTAAGGAATCTGAGCAGAGAGAGAGAGAGAGAGAGAGAGAGAGAGAGAGAGAGAGAGAGAGAGAGACACACAGAGAGAAGTATGGAGAAAAGGAGGGAGGGAGGGAGAGAGGGAGGAGAGGTATAGATATCAGAGTTTTAATACTGGGTAACTGTTTCAGGGATTCTAGAGCGACAATTCCAGAGACATTATTACACAGGTGACTAGCACTGAAATCGCAAAAATACAAATGCAGGCGCACACAATCTGTGCACACACAAGCACACACACTGGGTAAAACAGAGAAAATAAGGAATGGCTGAAATTACATCTAAATCCTTTTCAAGGGACCTGTATTCATTTTGCTCAGTTTAATGTCTGTATTCTATGGAATGGATACATCAATAAAAAACTCAAATCTATGACGACATGCTGCTCAAACAAACAGACAAAATGGCACCACCTAGTGATGGACTTATGCTACTGCATAACCTCTGTGAGGCGGTGACAACTTGTGTTGTGAGGAGTTGTGAACTAATCGGAGAGGTCACTGAGCTTGGTTTTCACAGTGAGGATCTCTTATATGATATGATTATGCAACACCAGGCTGTCCTAATATGTCAGGTGGCCAATGACCGTGTTTGGCCATAGGAGTTGCTGCGCAATTTCAGTATCAAATTAAATGAATCCAATACCCTGACACATGAATGCACATTTTAATCAAGTTACAGCAGCGATGCACACAGTAAGCAGATCCACTTGAAGCAGACTGCTGGACTGGTCAAGTCATAGTGGATTATGCAACATGAACCAAGCAGTCCAACCAAATCATTCTATCCTACTAGAAATAAAAAATAAAAGTCTGATTTCACTAAGATCTGATAAAAAATACAGCTAAATGAGAGTAAAGAAAGATCATAGACTGTATACAATGGGTTAAGATTACCTTCAGTCACACAACCACGGAGGTTAGCATCGTTCTTTTAACAAATGAACGCCCTCCACAAGAACATGAAAACAAACCTTGCTTATAATGAATGAGTCTTTACAGCCTGAAAAACACATGCAAGTTTGTGCAAGTTTGACATCATATTTTGCCAATAGTGCATGCACACTGTGGTCAGAGATCAGAGTTGAACTCTGGTTACTGGTTGCATGAGAGGGCATAAATATTTAGAAAAGTATTATTCATGTTTAGCCCAATTTTTTTTTTTTTTTTTTTTTTTTAAATATATTTTTTGGGCTTTTATGCCTTTAATGTGACAGGACAGTGTAGAGTGACAGGAAGCGAGTGGGAGAGAGAGTAGGGGTGGGATCCGGAAAGGACCACGGGGCGGGAATCGAACACGGGTCGCCGGCGTGCGGTGCAGGTGCCCCAGCCAGTCGCGCCACGACTGGGGCCTATTTTATGTCAATGTCAATGTCAAGAACAACAGTTGACCAAAGTGCTGTAAAACAAACAATCAGACATACAAGAAACATACTGTACATCAGACAAAACAGGCTGGATGGAGCGGCGTAGTCGCCAGCGTGCCTGTGACACCAAGACAAACAAACAAATGTAAAAAATAACAAATAACAAGTCGCTACACAAAACAATATGTATGTAGAGTTACGTTTTGTACCAATTTGGTATCAAACAATTAATATGAATCTTTTACTCTTTACAAACCCAAATGTATAAATGTGCCAGTATTTGAGTTCTCCACATACAATGTATTAAGGATAAAACAAGGAAAGGTTACAATTTCCAGTGATTTTCAAAGGGCTAAAAATTTTATGGTTGTCTAGATGGCTAGAGAATGAATGAGGGCTACAAAACTACAAAATCTACAAAACATACCTAAAAGACTAACAACCTGCATTAACCAACATCCAGATAAATGCAGCGCCGAAATATTCTTCCCTCTCTGCTCTCCTCTAGCACCCTCTCCTCCTCCTACATTTGGACCAGAATTATCCTGTAGGCAGGCCTACTCCTAGCCTCTAGTGAGAGTATTGACAGATGCAGTGGGAATTCCTAGCTAAAGGGCCCATCCCATTTCTAATTCCTACCCCTTCCCCTACACCTTTCCCCTTGCCCTTGCTCATACCCCTCCGTCTGAAGTGTGCCTCTGAAAAATCTTCATTTGTCCCAATTTGGAGGGGTATATAGCCCTACCCCTCTGCCTTCATGGAAATTGGGACATACATACCCCTACACGTGAACGCGCAAAGCGGCGGGGTAGGGGAAAGGGGTAGAGCGAAGGGGTGCAATGGGATTGGGCCAAAGTCTCCTCTTAGCTGTAGCTTGAATGTTATTCTCTTGCTGTGAATCACTTTGGATAAACGCATCTGCAGAATGAATAAATGTAAACGTAAATCCTTACAGTGAATTGAGAGTTGAATAAAGACCACTTGTGGTGAAAGATGTATAAAAAATATTACATGGAACATAGTCTTTTGACAAGAGTTCTATTGAGAGAACACCTAAAACCAAGCAAACCTCACATATGATGGATGGTTGTTATTCTCCGAGATTACAGGGCAAACCCTTGGCATCCTCTAGACCAACCTCGCGTCTCGGGAATGACCACCACTGTTTCCTTGTGATGTCATGAGGATGATGGCAGAGAGGTTTTCGGAAAGCAGACGGCAATATTCCAAAACCAAACTTCTGTTTATCTAGTCTTGGACTTTTGTAGCCGTTATGGGTTGTTTTGTAGCCGTTAAGATTTTTGAATAGTGTGCGTGTGTGGGGGGTTAAATCTGCATTAACTAGTGAAATGGCCATGCCGATAAAGCGTTGATTCCATTTGTAATGCAATTTTGTGGGGCATTTCTGTGGCAGAATTCTGGTTCGAAATGAGAGGGCTCTCTGTTGCTCAGAGGTTAACCCCATCGTCAAAGGCCTTGGCTGGACAGTGGGATAGGGCAGGGCAGAGCCAGCGCAGCTGTAACTGAAGATATTAAACACATGTATCAACACGGCCATTTCCCCACACAGACAAGCCACACACAGAGGAACCCCACCGGTGGGCCCCGTCTATCCAGTCCTCCATCCATGTCAGAGGTCTGTGTTCACTAGCGGCCATCTTAAAGTGAAGTGTCCCAGCACACCATCTTATCTTTTTATTACAACAGGAAATAAATGACATGTCTTTGGTCAGTCTTCGTGGAATTGGTTGCACTCTACAGAGACATACAGTATAGTATATACTATTTTCACCTTAAACTACAGTGCAATCAAAGATCCTTGATTACTCCGCTTTAACCCTCTCTTGTGCAATCCTGTGGAAATCTGGCCAATTGGGTGGGCGAGATGTCCCAATCAGTATCTCTAGCCTACTAAAGCCCCTGGCTGAAGAGTTGGCAGTTCTGGAACGCAAATAAGATTTAGCGCCTGTAAGACGAGACCTTGCTATGCGTCGGCTGACCGTGTCAAGTCTACCAACAACATGAATGACTGCATTGACCATGGTGGTCACGTAGACGCCCGTTGCCATGGTGACAGACGTGACATTCCAGTAGCGCACAATCAGTTCACATAAATTCCACTTGTCTGTCTTGGGTGTCATGGCAACAGCCGGGCCTCAGCCTGACTCTGTGAATGGAGAAGTCTGCTTGTCTAACTAACTCAGTTATTGTTTTTGTGTCTGCACAAGAGGAGACAATGTCTAGCCCAGTCTCTCTGTCTGGCTTTTCCCAATAACTGCTAATACACTACAGCTCCATTGCTATAGGCCTACATTAGGTGGTGAGGTCCAAGATCTGGTATCAGATTTTGGACCCCACTGGTAGCACTGGTATCAGCTGCTCCTAAAAAATAACCTGGCATTCTGACAAACTGGGCCTGACCAACACATTCATTTTAGATTATTAATACATAAACAATCTTTCATACTACATTTATGATCAAAATACAACACAACCACTTTTATTGATTTACTTTCTCAAGGTAGGGATGTCCTATTGCGCTCTAGATGATATTTTAAACAGGTGCGTCAAAACAAAGTCTCAGTACGAGCATTGAGAACAGGCTAACGGCTGAAACGTCTGCTGTCTTTCAGTAAAAATCTTTTTCAGCAAAGACTTATGTCTACAATTTCTTCAGAGGGCAACATTTTCCTGCCTTTTTTGATTTACTTTCTCAACAGGACCGGTAGTCTGTGTAGCCATCGCCTACTCTGCTAAGTGAAGACACCACTCAGTTATTAGCACTCTAAACATAACAGGTAGCACAGGGGGTCAAGTTTTGCTTTCTTAGAATGATTCTTATTGGTTTCCTAGAAGCACGCTGAATGTCAAGCCCATCAAGCAGCCACGACAAGAATCTGTTTTTCTGTGGATGCTAAATTTATGCATCACTCAACAACGAGCCAGTGCTAACACACACATACACACACCAGCCAAACACCAGTGTGATAATCTCCGTCACTTTGGGCATTGAATGACACCCTAAAAAGTATCACCAAGTACTTCATGTGCAGTACTTGGTGCATAACTTATGTCTGCTTGACTGAGAGAGCCAACGCATGTCTACTGCTCATTCACCATCATCCAAGATCAGCATCAAGCAATCTGTAAAGATGTATTTTTATTCCACGTACACATAGGCCAGGGCTCCCGTCAATGGTGCCCCTGTCCAGTCAATTCACAGGGCATATTAATCCCACTACTTTATGCCAGACAAAGACAGACCTTGCGGTCATCATCATGTGGCTACTTTAAATCCTCTAAAAAAAAAAAGTGCTTCCCCTCCACAGTGTCCATGGCGATGGCAAACATACAGTACATGTGGGGAGCGGGGATGGCGGCGCTGGCCCTTCATGCTGCCCGGGGTCTGTGGCTCATCCACGGCAGCCATCACCCGCCGCTTTTTAATGAGCAAAACAGATGCTCGCGCTCCTCGCCTTCCTTCCCTCCCTCCCTCCCTCGCTCCCTCGCTCCCTCCCTCCGCCTGGGTTTGACCTACTTTTTCGGTCCCCCTCTCCTCCAGTGGAGGGCAGAGCTAGACTGCAGGAATCAATACGCACTGAGTGCACTGCACACACACCTTCCATGTCCCGCTTGATCTCAACCTCGGAGAGCTGAGGCTGAGACACGAACGTCGTGCCCCAGGGCGTCTGGACACTGAGAGTGGGCACTGACTGAGCAGAAAGGAAGTAAGGAACTAAACACATCCTCATATTCATAATGTAGTTCAATATAGGCAGTTTTTCCTTCAAGGGTTATCATACAGGAGAGTGATGTTGACTTTCAAGTGATGTTGACTTCTCACACACACACACACACACGCGCACACGCACACGCACACGCACACGCACACGCACACGCACACGCACACACACGCCAGTTGAAAAGAAAATCACACAAAGCAGGATTCTCCCCATGAGGAGATCTGCTTGGGTATGCTCTAAGGGCTAGAATGCAGTTGGTCTGGGCCCAACTCTAAAAGCCTCAATCAAAAAGCAGCCAATGAGAGACGCAAACGAAGATAAACAGCAGTGGGCAGCAAACCAGGGCAAGAGCGCACACAACCTAAACCAGATGCAGCGGCACACACCAAGCCACACATTTCAATGAAGACTCTCATTCCTCTAAAAGGGCTGAACTAACTAATCTAATGTGGTTTTAACTTCACATCACAGTCAATCAATCTGATCCTCTGGGCTTTGGAGGAGGGGGGGACGGCCCACATCAATAGGTCTGTGGCTCAGGCGCAGTCCAGACATCCAATCATGGGGCCCAGTCGCTGGCAGCGGCGGACACAGCGACCGGCTGCAGAGCCGTCCACCCCCATGGGCAGTATTGTATGGAGGGAGGGACACCGAATGATCCGTTTGATAAGACTCCCTGATTACAAAGAATGCATTTCTCACTGAATACAAGACACGGGTGCGGTGTACATGCTTAGAGAAATCCATCATCTTCATCCTGGAACGTGCATGGAAAAATCTGTCACCATACACTCACTGATCTGGATAAGAATTAAAAAAAAAAAAACTACAGCGAATGATCCAAAATGGCTACTTTGGTTTTTGGTGAAAAAAACTGTTTTGAGTCTCTTCTGTCCACACCAAAACACAGCAACATGGAGTGAGGAAATAGATCCTAATTACGCTAAAAGGCCTGGACTACATGTACATAAAAATGCTTTTGCCAGTAAGGGAACAGGAACTGAGTTAATGAGGGTCTGAGTGAGTGAATGTGTGTGTGTGTGTGTGTGTGTGTGGCAGAGGGGTGGCTGCCCGTGACGGTCTGATGAGGGCTTCACTGGACAAACAGCACGTAGGCACAGCAGAGTAGCAGACAGACCGGGAGCTAATCTCCTGCATCGCGTCACGTCGCAGGCCACCGCAGGAATTTCGCCCCCCGCTTCTTCGGGTCGCTCCCTAATCAGCATCCCTCATCAACCATCACCCAGGGCAGGGCAATGAGGTGGGTCGCCGCGGAAACGCGAGACGCGGGGCACATCGTCTGGCCCCGTGCAGGGAACCGTGCGCCTTTCTGTGGAAAGCCCAGTGCAACTGGGTGAGCAGGCTTCGGTGATTAGTCTCATCCTGGAATTTAGTCAACCGTTGAGAGACCAAAGATTCTAAATATGGACATTAAAGTAGCTGAGGGAATTGTGGAAAGCCTCTGTTTGGATGAACTAGCTCAGAATGCATGTAAAATAAGCGCAGAGCAGAGTAAATGATGATGAATCATAGACAAACATAGAAAAGTGGTGGTGGTACATTATCCAGAAGTTTCCATGCACTGTGCGTATGGCTTTGAACATCTTTTAGGTAAAGAACCCTACGTGCAAGCGATGACCCTTCAGTAAATTCTAGTCGTCTAACTGAAAAACCTGGAACTGAACACAGAGAACACAATAACACAAACTAGTATTTTCTTGAGCCCGTATTGTGTCCGAGATTAATATCTGTGGTCTGAACCAATAGACTAGAAGCAGGAGTTCACCCAGTTGTTTGAGAGAAATGCCACATTGTTGTTTATACTTTAATGCAGTTCAAACAAGTCTAAATCTTAGCTGTTGTCAACAATTCATTCCCCTGCATATTCTAGATATCTAAAAAAAAAGCTGAAGTAAGTGCCCTAGTTTCATAAAGGTAAGAGACAAGGCTTACATAGCAACTGCTAGTTTCCACAGCAACTGCTTCTGCAGCGAAGATGTCTCCTGTTTATTAAGCCAGACCGTTCCTCGAAAGACCGTCCGATCTTCACTCTACGATCTGCAGTCTATGTGTGTGGCACAGTTTGCCCTAGTTTTGGTCAGTTTCATCTCTGGGCCAAGTTTGTGTGGATTTGTATGTAATATGGGGGTTGAGGCCTTGTCTAAACTAATTTGGAGCCAAGTGCCTTTCCTCAAAGCAGCAGATGTCAGGAGAAAAGGACACTGGTGTTTTATATGCACTGTGAGCCTATGGAGAGAGAGAAAGAGAGAGAGAAACACAGAATGATAAAAAAGAAAGAAAATACAGAGCATGGTAATTGTGAGAGGCTATAGGGGAGTGGCAGTAGGCAAGAGTTCAGATGCCGTAACCCACTGATGTCATGGCACTGTTATTCCTCCCATCTACCATATCCACAGGGAGACTCAGACCTAAATAAACAGAGACAACTCACTCCGCGATCAGCAGCAGCACATCTCCAAACATCTCGCCGCCACTCCCAAACCCACCACCGCATGACCCTGTGTGCATTTCTCATCCTCTCTCCCCCCGCCTCCACTCTGCCCCTTTGCAACAGATCCCATGACACTCTTACGAGGTTTCTGGAATCAAAATGAGTCCATCCTGAAGGAGCACACAATGAGAACCAACACAAAATCAACCCCCGCTCATCCTCGCACCTCTCGATTTCCCTTCTTTATGCAACGGCCCATTCTTTGTAATTTGGGTTGCGCGTATGCAGTGACGGTGCCTCAGCACTCTAGAGGCGAGCGAGTGACGCAGTTTGGTGGCAGGTCCTGGAAATGGGATGAAGAGCTTTTTTTTTGGTCTCCATTCATCAGAGCTGCACCCATACCTGGGCCCGCATGCCTGCAAGCGATCGACCCCGGACTGGACTAGATTGGCTTCCCGCAGCACAGGTGGGGGTCACCCTGAAGAGGCGCTCCGGCCCTTCTCACAGACGAACATGCGCGGAGCGGAGCTAACGCTATAACCTGGAAAAACACACAGGCGGCAAGAAAAGGGGATTGTGAAATTGGGGCACTCCTACACACTCTCCAAACGTGCGCGCATCAGAAACAAGAGCTTGCCGGGATGATCCGCTTCGCTTTCCCTGCCGGTGGAACAGCAGGAGAGGACATGTTCGCATCCAGCAGCACTCCCAGCCTTGCAGCCAACACATCTTACTCACCACCAGAACACACACACACACACACACAAAAAAATCCCACATCTGTCAGACTGCATGTCGGCATGACGCACTACCAGACCTCGGCTCACCCACAAGGGTTTAAATGAGCCCTAATCCCCACTGTTCCTGGATTCCTGGCTGGGAGGAGGCTCAGCTCCAGGGACAGTGCTTTTCGAGGGTGCTCATCCCAGACCTCTCGGCTCTCCTGTGGCCTGGGATCACTCATTGGGTTTTTTTCACCTGGGCGAAGAAAAAAGCCTTGAAAATCCCACAATATAAAGCTGCTGGGAGTACACTGGTCTCATAAATAAGCTAATGATGCGTCAAGGGGATTCTATTGTACTTGTATTGTACATCATGTACTGTACCTTTTCCTGAGGAGTCTGCCAGGAAAGACCTCCAATTCCTCAGAAAATGGGACCGACTATGTCCCAAGAGCGGGCAAGTGCATGGAAAACATAAAAACACATGTACTGGACATGCCAGGGAGGGGCGTCATCAGGAGTAATCAGGCTCCATCCTAAAACAAAGGGCGAGGGACCTTGTTTCTCTAGAAGGAAACCAAATTCCCGATGCAACAGATCAGCATTCATATGCACTGTTACCCGTTTCAGCTGCCCACTGCTCTCTCGCTCCCCGTCCCTGTGAGTCACCCTGTCCCTACGGAGGGGGGGGGGGGGGGGGGGCATATCTGCTGCGAATGCCTGTCCTGCACGTGCACCAGTCTGAGCCAAGGCTTGTTATTGTTTGTCCACATGGAGTCACGACCCCTCACAGATCCAGGTCAGCCTAGTGATAGGGTGGGGAAAGGGGGGAGGGTGCCCTGCCTAAAGCTCCTGACGCTCCCTCTTGAAGGTTGGTGGGCCGGGGGGCAGATTTAGGAGGTATGCAAGAGGGCACGCAAGCCCCAGCAGCTGTTCCTCTGTGGGCTATGACAACCCGGTCATCTGCATGTGGACAGTGACGCCAGTCAGGGATCAGGTCCCCTCAGCTATCCCCGCTATCCATCCACACACACACACACACACATACATACACACACGCACGCACACATGCACGCCAAACTAGACCAAAATAAGACGAATCAAATGTCAGCCAACATTCTAGGGAATTTCAAAAGAAAGACTAAATGGGGTACATCAAGGCATGGCATGCTGGTGGTGTTCTGATAACATAGTACTGCTTGACTGCTACACTGAACTTTCTCAAATCCAGAAACCACACAAAACTCCCTTGGAGTGTATGCACACACACACACACATGCACGCATGCACACAAACACCCTTCTTGACAGTGTCTTGCGATCCCCCCAGGCCCTTTGATGTGGTTCAATAGCGGGGATGTGCAATAAACTTTAACCAGCTGCTAGATTCCCTCCAGTGGGTGTGAGTGCCTGAATCACTCATTTGCTGACTTCACAGAGCGCCCCACCTCTGGCTCGAGTTATGATCTTGCATCAAGTGAAAAAAAAACCCAAATGGACTGAAAAGAATGAACACAATTCTGTTGTAATAGACAGTGGACCATCACCTTGTCAAACTGGCATCAGATTATACACAGTACACATTTTATCAACCAACAGGAACTTGTAAAGACTTGTTGTTTGGCTGTAGCTAGTAGCAAGGTAGACTGTATGCGCATTTGCTGTGAGAGGGTAGGACCAAATAGGTCTGAATCAATGAGGGTCATAAGGATCACCGCAGACGGTCTATTTTGTGAGAAGACAGATTACACATGTGGATCACTCCAGCCTGTGACTCATTTAAACCCACTGCACGTGACAGCACAACCAGCAGTGAGACAGCTGCCATTTGGTGTAATGAACCTCAGGCACCCTCAGTCGTCATGAGCTAAACACATCTGAGCATCTGTATGTCATTCACAACCTGTTTCACTATTGCACAGTTACCATCAGTCCAAAATTTCCCCCATTCTCAGGTTTCCCCCCATTTGTCACATAAGGGATCTTTCCTGTGTAGAAGTGTGATCCAAACACCACCTCACCCTAGGTTTTCCCCAGCTTTGTCAGCCAAAAAACTCAATGTACGCGGCCCTTACAGGATGACTCCCTCCAGTTCCCTCATGTGCTGTAGCACAGAGACAAGTCATCAGCCATTTCAAGGGGGTCGACCAAAGGGCCTGCAATCCACAGCCAAGCCTTGACTGAGCTCATTCTCCATGTCACGACAGCTCCCTCCCTCCTCTCTGCTCTCTACTCAGCTCGTTTTTCCCTTCAACTTATCCTCCCTCTAAGCAGCCAACAGTAACTTTTATCTTAAAACATCATTTTTTTTCTGTTTACTAAATTAAATGCATTATCTGATGCAGCTTGCGTTAGTAAAACGTTGCAATTAACGGCCTTTATTGCGTCTAAGATATCAATTAAAATTCTACTGTAGTTGCAACTGTTGTGAAATAATTTGATTTCCCTTTGATTGCTGTACAGTTCTTTCTATTCATCTTTCATTTCGTAGGCTATAGCAGTGGTAGGCTACTTACAGTCGATATGGTTCTAATCATTCAAGTGCCTCTCAGAGGAATAATAGAAGGATACAAGTCAGCACATTAAACACACTAGGCTACTTCTATAAAATGCGTCATACTCCTTTGTACACATCTGCACACAACCTGTTTGTTTTATTCAAAATGTAGAAATCCTTGTGACGCCTTCAAACCGCCCTGTTACATAATTTCGGAGGACCGAAAATCCCTCATGGTTTCGTTAAGCGGCCATAATATATTGACTTTCGCTTGAAATGACAAATGTTTGACATTCACACAACTTTGTTAAGGGATTAATGTCTGCACAAAGCATGCACACAGATAATTTGTTAACTTTACGCCCTCCTGATTAGCACATACTGTAGTGCTTGCGCAATATAAACACGGAAGCGCGTCTGCGTCTGACTAGACGGAGTACTTTGCCAACTCAAATAAAGAAAAGAGAGTTATAGTCACCTCTCTGGCATCGGGTCAAGTCTTCTCTGAGGAAAAGTTAGTTTGATCGCGTGTCATTCAAGCAAACGTCCGCTACCAAGTAGACTGCTTCGACAGTTAATTCGATGTATTCGCTTCATAAAATGGTCAATAGTCTAGTGATACTCACTTGTGCCTGACTGTCTGTCACGAGCTGGAGCGTGTGTGGACGTTCAGTGACTTTTCCTGCAAAACCACATTCACAGAATTCACTTAAGGTGAAGTTGTTCAAAATAAAGTCATATATCAGTGTCTCGCTATAGGAAGAAAATGTAGATAAAATTAACCATGTGGTAGGCTAGAGAATGTAATGGAGATCTTAAGATTTGTAGGCCTCTTCCTTAAGTCTCGGATGAAAGAATCACCACAGAGAAATTGAGCACACCTGTTGTTTTTTTCCGAGGTCTCAAACACTAAATTGCCTAAAAATGTCTGTTTTGCATATCTAACACCTTTAAAAAAAATTCCTTATTTCAATTATTATGTCTTAATTTTAACTTTTTAATATGACAATTATTTATTAATTTCATTGCAGGCCTACGTTTCATTCATCTAATTTCCTACCGCTGATCATTGATAGGCTACATAGTGATCAATATTAAATGTTAGAATTATGTAACAGCTTTCTGCCTATTTTTTCTAATCATCAAGCAGTCTGTCTCATAATCAACCTTTCCCGTTGACACAGTGTGTCTTTGCCAGCATTACTGAAACAAAAGAATCAATTTAATTTGCCATGTAACCAAAATATAACATGCAGAATACTGTTCAAATTGTCTGTGGACTTGATTATTATTTTGTTAAAAAAATGTCTCTGTACACATATGTTTCAGCATAATGTCTTCTTCAGTATTTACAAATATATACAAACAGTTTGTATGACAAGAGGAAACTGTGAGTTTTTTTTACATTTTTTTTAATTCCTTCTTTCTCCTTTTCCTCCTTTTGATATCATGGTTGTCCAGCCATGGCATACTGTACCAACTGCTGATGCAGTCAAATATTTTTGAGGACTAGATATGTCCATTTATCAGCATGCGTGCGTCATTGCAAGGATATCTCATGCACACAGCTGCTGATTTCATCTCTGTAGTAGCAGAGAGGGTCTGTGCACGTGTCTGTAAGGAAGCAGTCTACATGACAGCATGGAATGGAATAAACTAAGTACAGTAAAGTCACAAAATGGAGGAGCTGTCTGTTTCAGTTCATCTCTCTCCCTGACAGTTAGACAGAGAAAGTGTGTCTGTTTGATTGTGTGAGTGTGGTGTGTGTGTGTGTGTGTGTGTGTGTGTGTGTGTGTGCATGACTGAATATGTGGCAGACAGACTGAGAAAAAAGAGAGCCGGGGAATGATTTGGTTCATATTCAGAGAACCTTTGGTCCTGTGTGGCCCTGGTAATGCCTACTTTAATCCCCTCTGCCCCTTCCTCTCCTCTTCCTAATGGCTCCTGTCCTCGCACGTCCCCGTCCTGCTGTGAATCTGCTGACAGCGGTCCATGTGAGGCTAGCCACACGCTCCTACCAGCAAATGTCAGAGTGCCTCTGAGTTCCTCAGCCATGGCAGCAGCACTGGCAGATTCATCCTCTGGGGAGAGGGTGGGAGAGAAAGAGGGAGAGAGAGAGAGAGAGAGAGAGAGAGAGAGAGAGAGAGAGAGAGAATGAGAGAGAATGAGAGCTCCCCTTCCATGTTCACCCTTCCCTTCCCCTACTGCAAGCTTCACTGCACCCAGAGGACTCCCAGCGCTGCCATTCTTACTCCCACAGCAGCTCAGCATTGCATGAGTGTATATGGGGCTACGTGGGTGGAGAGAAGTTTGTGGAAGAAGTGGAGAGAGAGAGAGAGAGAGAGAGAGAGAGAGAGAGGGAAAGAGAGGGAGGGGGGACGTTTAAAGCAGAGAAAATATGGAAAAGAGAGAGAGCTCTGCAATCACATTTTGAAAACAGCTTATGTTGCCATCAGCCAGAGGGCAGATCCTGTGCAAACAGGGCGAAGGGCCCCGCCTCGGCTCCGCTGGTTAGAACCTCTGATGTAATGTTGCCATGCGCACGGTGCCAACGAGACCCTCAAGAAACAGAGGAAATTCCGAGCAGGGTCGCTGCAGCAGCAGCAGCAGCCGAGCGTGACCAGCTCCAGACAGATGCTCCACGGCCAACCAGTAAGAAACCAACGGTGACCGGCGACCCACTGAGCCCGAAGAGCTATTTATGTTTGGCCTGGCGATGCCGTGAACCCCACCCGGAGGAGGAAGGGAGAGGGATGGATGCTGGGTGGGAGAAACGGGGTGAAGCAAGGGATAGAGAGAAAGTAGGGAAAGGGAAAGCTGAAGAATATCCCTTTTTGTGCACACAACACAAATGATTGTGCGGAATGTGTTGCGCCAGGTAGCAACTCCTGCAGTTACACACTAATTAATGAGCTAGAGATCTCAAAGCACATACTGTAGGGAATGATAAGAGTGATGAACGAGGCAGACAGAAAAGGAGAAAGGGATGAATTACAATATGGCATTATGGAAATATAGGACTGAGTTCTCTCGTATGTGCTTGATGAGGTCTGACACAGTTTGACAGGACCCTGGTACTAAAGAGGGGGTGCTTTCACATTCATCTGAAACTTTTCTAGAAATGCATCATAAAAATTGTTTATAGTTGTGGGTAATTGAGTCTGCAGTTGTTATTATTCAAGCTGTGCGTCGAGCAGTGAGACGGGCGAGTCCGAGCTGAGCTGTGGGGATGCCTCATAAGGAAGCTCAGACCGGACCAGCCCTGGCTCCTATCCACTGCAGACCGGGGCTCGCCTGAACACGTCGCAGACTGTAAAACCTGCACAAAAGAACTTGGCTCGTTCATGGCAAAGTGATCCCTGACTGAAAGAGGAGAGCACTTTCTTCAAGAGAGACTAGACAGACATTACTCACATCATCTCATGTCCAGACAGACATCTGGACAATCTATCATGCATCTGCGTTACTGGAGCCTTAGTCGCCGTCACTGTTCAGACGAGGACCACTCACTACAGTTCAGCTGACCAACCCTGTCCCCCTCATCTCCAGTAATGTCAGGCTATTCCATATAATAGATTAAGTCATACCAAAAGCTTTAACCTTGGAGGACAATAAACAAGGCTGAACATTTTACTGTTCAAACAGTTATTATATTACATGTATTTTACCACACAATCTGAAATGTCTTTGGGTGGAAGGTTTGACCCTCATCCTGCCTGTGGAAATGGCTTAGAAAATATGAAAGAAAGAGAGAGGTCCTCTGAAGGGAAGAACAGAACTACAGTAGGAGTGTAGGCGAGGCAGAGCGAGAGCGTCACCAAGCTCCTCTCCTAATTGGCTGGTTTAAAAATAGATCCGGCTGGAGATCACCCTTCCTGATTTACTGTCTTCATTTACAAGAGTAATATTCTCCAGGGAGGGGTTAGGAGGTGTGAAAGTGTGTGTCTCATTATATGTCCGCTATCCACACCATGCACCAAGAGAAGTCTCCCCACTCCTCCCCCCCCCAGAAACTGTCACCATGCGCAGGCATTTGATACAGGGGCCTGTGACTGGATTTTTGCGAGCGCAGCGGCATGTAAATGTGGTGACGCACAAGTGCGTTTCAGGAAGACGTGGGGACATGGGACGTGGTGGGGGGGGGCGGTGCGATTACACACAGGGTTCGAAGACGAGTCAAGGGAAGGGCGGTGAATCGCGATATAACGGAGGAGGAGGAGGTGGGGGCCATGCAGGAGTCAGCGAGATCGAGCAGGCATATTTGTAGGACGAGCTATGCTAAGCTACACCATCTACAGCTGATGCGCCTCTCCCAGAGCACCTGTTTATACTTAGCACATGACCCATTACTGGGATGGCTCCTCACCGGCCTCCCATCGCCCCATTGACGTCAGGGAGCTGGTTAATCATAGCAGCATGCAGGCCAAGACATAACCAGTCTCAGGTCCCAGCGGCCTGTTTGTTCCCTATACCTGCTCAAGGACTTCAAGGGTTATTTCAGAGATTTCAGATGCTATATTTTGATGAAAACAAATTATGCTTTATGTGAACAAATCAGAGCCATGTTTGATATACTCTCTTTGTTGTGAGTGATTTCTTCACTCTTGTTCAGCATTTCAAGCCAATTTCAAGTTTAATATCTACACTCTTAAAACAAATGTGTTGTCCCTATCTGGACACAGAGATGTGTTTAAAAACAACACAAGTCGTGTTGTTTTCAACACGTTGTGCTATTTTTAACACATATTGTGTAACAAAGGAAACAACACAAACTGTGGTGTCCCTATCTGGACACAGATATGTGTTAAAAACAACACAATTGCACCTCAAAGACATCACTGAAGCATCTACTATAAGTCGAAGTAGATCACATCCCACTGACTGTATTTCAAAGTATAACCTCAATTAATTACAGTGCATGAGAATGCAGTGTATACTGTTATCGCTGGACTTTTTATTACTATTCTTCCGACCACTTTTTCCGCAATTAATTCAGCTCTAACCATTTAACGTACAAATTTTGTTCAACCATCGTTAGGTCTCTCAAACGACAGGTGCGATATGTAACTTTGACATTGGACAACTTTATACTTTTTAAGATATTTGCCATAAACGTACAAAAATTTCCCCATTGTAAGTCAATGGGTCGAATGTTCGTGTGTTAAAATCTAATGACATCACGATGCTTTCACACCTCAAGTTCAACCAAAGACGCCAACTTGCTTCCAACAGCCAATCAGATTGCAGGATTCTGGGAGCCAATCAGATTGCACGATTCCAACAGCCAATCAGATTACAGGATTCTGAGAGCCAATCAGATTGCAGGATGCCAACAGCCAATCTGATTGCAAGAATGCAATCAAATTGCAGGATTCTGGGAGCCAATCTGATTGCAGGATTCCAACGGCCAATCAGATTGCAGGAACTCTAACTCTATGTCCAACTCCTTCACTCTCTCAGAACTGGGCTACGCGCCAAAAATTATATTTTACATTTCATTTTTGCCATTTTCATGCACGGGTAATTCCTTGGAATTGCATTTCTAGTTTACCACTGATACCACTGTCTCTATTTCTAGATGTTAAAAAAATAGATGACTCCTTTAACCAGAGGCAGACGCATTTGTGGTTGAGGATAGAAAGACTATGAGTAGAAGTGTCCTATTATGAGATAATGAGGCAGGAGAAATAAAAGCTAAATGATGAGACAGCCGAGGCAGCTAAACCAAATCTTTATATTCAAGAGCGAAATTGTGCCGCATGTGTCAGTCGCGATCGTCACGCCTGCGTAAGCAGAGGCCTCGTGAAACGGACTTGATCGCCGTCTTCATTTTCCACCAGGGTGGAGTGGCCATGGGAAGTGAGTGACAGGGGGAGGACTGAGGCGGAGGGCGCCGTAAACAGCGGTGGAGAGATGACTCAGCCCAGGCCACCCAGCTGCAGCCCGGCCTGGTGGACGTGATGGAACATGTCATTAGGGGCAGTGCAGTGGCCAGGGCCCTGGCCTGGGGCACACATGCTTCTGCATGCGCAGGAAGAGCCCGGAAGACCGATGCGGTTTTCATCAAGGAGCCTTGGCTACATGAAATACGTTTCACTCATCTTAAAGGAGTGGATTTGCATACTGTTCTATAGTTTTTTAAGTCTGCTAAAAATCATGAATATGATTTTTTTTTTAAGGAATCACCACCGCAAATGAGGTTGTGTTTTTGAGATGTTTGTTTCCCTGTTCGGTTGTCTCTGTTCAGGACTATCTAAAAACGACAGGTTGAACAGAACATGGTGGAAAGGTCTATCATGGGCTAAGGACAGGACGAACCTATTACATGGTGGACTGACTCTGACCCATGGGGCAGGTCAATGGATTTAGTTTCATTAGTGTGCTAATGTTGCAAGACATGACATTTGCCCTTGGTCTGCACTCTCAGAGGGTCATTTAAGTTTCTTTTTTCTTTCTCATTTTAGTTGACTTCAGACATATCTACGAAACTCATTAATAAAGTGGTATTTTTCATTTTATGCTATTTTATTCAAACATTATTTGGTAAATTATGTCAAATTTGGTAGTTCTATCTCATTTCTGATCAAAGGAACTCTAAAGTGACTATCTCAACCCCATGTTCATTCACAGAGTGCAGTGCTATTACTGAAAGGGGAACAGTTACCTCACACGCTTTACATCATCCCTCTGACTGGAGGAGGTGACCTGACTGGCACTGTGGCTCACATCAAACTAGCTCAAGGTCAGGAGCTTGGCCCACTTGAACACACACACACACACACACACACACACACACACACACACACACACACACACACACACACATCTTGTTTGCTTCCTTACATAAACCCATTTGCCCCTGAGGAGCGTTGGAGATGAGGGGTCGCACTGACAGTTAAACACAAACAAGCAAGTCATTCAAGGCATCAGGTCACCAAAGGGCACGCAACACCATCTTGGAGGGGAAAGGAGAAATGCCTGACATGAGGCAATCTGGCTATGTCATGGAGTTGTGACATTGATGCAATGCACCACTCTTACGAGACCCCTTGGTCAACCAGCAAGTCAGTTTGCCAAATGGACACACAATCTGGTGTTCTTATGATCATGGTCAAACACTTGAAGGGCTACCTACCAGTGGGCAGAATTGGCCTCTGCTAGACAATTATGCAAGAGACGTAGCGGCAACTGCCTAAAGTGAAGACAAGCTACGTTTAGCACATGCGACACAGTGAAAGAGAAATAACAGAGGAAATGTTCCATTTTGCTGCACATGGATATTCCTAACCCAACTTTGTAATCATCGACTGTTAAAAAAAAAAAACATAGTTACACAGTTACCATGGTAAAACCATAGTAGTACCACAGTCACCATGAAGTGCGATGGGGGAACCATGGTGGTACCAAGCTATGCATAAACCATAGTAGTTCTGGTTAGGAGCATGGCGATCATCACCATGAGGTACCATAGTAAACCCATTTAACTTCATTAAAACCATTGTAAACCATAGTGAATTTTTAAGTGTCGCAAACGCGCCACATTTTGAAAACAGAAAACAAACACAACATCATGAGCATTTCACTGGAGTAATCAAGGAGGCGCCTTTCTTCATTATGTTGAATTAGGCCCACAACACCACCAGAAGGCTTTACAGTGGTGTCTGGCATCCCAGACGCGCCTTCCTCCACACTCATGCATGAGTTGGGACATTACACTCATTGACGTCAACAAGCACCACACCAGAAAGCAACAGGATTTCGCATATCTTTTTGTCAATTCAGGCATGACCCCAAGTAATCTGGGAGAGCCTCAGCATTACCTTTGGCTTACCTTGAAGCTCTTTTCAGTGATAGTCCTTGAAAACCACAATCTAACAAAGTAGTCATTGTTCTTGCTGACTTTGCTACAAATCCTGTCATACCTCCACTGGTCTTGTGTGTGCTTGTCTGCTTTGTTCCATAGCTACTGACTACCAGTTCTTCACTTTTAATAATACACAATTGGCCTTATACCACAAATACCACATATATGCGTCTGAATGCTAGCCTGGGCATACCCATGCTGCATTGTGCACGATTTCACGCTGTTAGGCAGCCTGGATTCCATGGACATCATTTTCACCTCAGCTAGGGAACCAATCGTAGAATGGGGGGGACAGTAAGACCATGACAACATCTAAGCAACACACCGAAGCTTGTATTTTTAAGAACCATACCAGCTTCTGTTCAAATCTACACACCTACAGTATCACTACTGAAAAACGTAAGGCTAATTTATCAAATGTTATTTTGAAGTATTAACATGCTCTACATATGTCATCTGGTAGGCTAATTGATACAACTGGCTAGCCTATTAACTACACACAGACACATTTGATAGACATCCGTAGCACCCAATAAACGGCTCTGGGCCTTCGTAAACCATGCCTCAAAGACGGGAACCTGAATGTTGGTTCCCAGACCACATCTCATTGAGATGTGGTGGTGTTAGCCAGGCTATCTGCATGCATCTTTTGGAGCTAATAATGAAAAGACAGATGTCTCATTTATCTTTTTAAATTCAGTGTTAGTCTAATTTAAGGCCAATGTACTGTATATAGTCCAGGCAACAGGAGCTGCAGCCTGGCTATCACCAGACCAAGCTCAATCTTTTTGAGATTGAGAATTAGTCTGGGCACAGTATTTCTAAAACAAGAGGTTTGATCAATGGGCATAGTTCAAATGACTCTGTATACTTGGATAGTCCTTCAACCAATCAGACCAACAATCCAGGTGTGCCAGGTGGATACGTTTGTGACTGGACTCTGCAAATGTGTAATGGAAGCAGGAGAGATAAATGCGCAGGTTTCCAACCTGAGTTGCTGGGCGAAATCCAATTGCTGGTAGATCGGTCTGGTTCACCCAGTCTACAGAGGCTGCTAAATGAACAGAAATACTTAATTTGGGCAGACAGTGTCAAAGTATTGAAAGGGTGCATCATTTGTATCACTCTTTCTGATTGGACGATAAGACATGTTGTGTATGACGATGGTCATTTACAGTAAGCACTTCCTCATCATGACACAGTGCTTTGTGAAACTTCCACTAAATTGTTTACGACGAAAAGTGGTGGTTTGGGATGTCATACTGCCTTAGAAAAATATGTTTGTATTCTTAGAATAAAAAGAATATTAGTTATTATTATATATTTATTCATATATACTGTATGTCATGGTTGCTGTATACAGTGTGTGGAGAGAAGATAGGACCAGATAGATCCCAATCCCGAAATGAGGAAGAAGGTGTAAAGCTACATTTAAGCCATTTCAAGGCCAAGAAGGGATTTTTTAAATACAGAAACAGAAAAGAGATTTAAGGGTGTAATAAATAGATATAATTAATCTTTAATTTACAGTTACAGTATCAGTGAGTCAGTGAGTTATACTGTATGTCAAGACCAGGAGGCGATTGAAAAAATATATCAGCCATATCACTGCTGTTGATACCAAAAAACATGAAATAAAGAGCCAGAGAGGAGGGATATATATTCATGCTTTCTTTTTTAATCACTTCATAGAAAAGTAGTTTCAGATTTTATTGAACACAATATACAATATTATACCATACATTGTGTGAAACACTAAATATCCACCTGCAACAATGCGGGATTTTAACAGACATAGAAAACCCTTCTGTCATGCAGATAGTGCTAACTCGGGCTAATCGTTTGGACACAACTTGGACCAAAAGATTGAACATAGATTGAACAACGTTATACTGACAATTTGAATTTCAAAACTGCTAACAAGTTTGGTCAGAAAAAATAGTTTCACATTAGCACAAATAATTACAGATAATCACATTTTTGTAATATATCAATTCACATTGGTGCTCTAGAAATAATGTGACATGCTGCCAATATGTCCCCTCAGTCTGACTGATGTGGAGCTGTGTGTACGTTTAAGGAGATTGCCGTTTTCATTTTCAACCTGTTTTCAACCAAAACTCTATCAGCAGTCTGCATTCAAAATGCGTTCTTGGACATGCTGGAATGCCTGGGCACTCCAGCTTTCTGTCTTTGCTTAACACCGAGCCACTCTGCACGAAGCCACTACCTTGGCCAGCGTTGTGCAATTCCAGCCTCTGGGTAACTTATGCCTTTAAATGCTGCTGATCGAAGCAGTCAGACATTGTGCGATATATTCATATATATATATTTATATATATATTTATTTATATATAAAACGAAACAATATATTACCAAATAAAAAAAAAAGGAAAAGAAATTGGACTCAAACTCTGAGTCCACTACACATATAACACCACCACTCTCCGGTAATGCAAGTGCATATAAATTAAAATAGATTTACAATGAAACATCATTCTTATTTACAGCCTAGAATAATAAATATACTGTTATAAACAGCAACAGGACCGATGTGAGCTTGAGTGACAAACCGGACAAAGTTGAAAAATACATGGGCTGATGATTCATATGGGGTGAAGTCTTGTGCGTGAACGCACGCACAAACAAGCAGACACACATGCACACTGTGCTGTACATGTCCACACACATTCTCACACACACACACACACACACACACACTTTCTCTCTCTCACACACACACACACACACATATACATATCGGTGACAATTCAGTTACTTCTGTTTGAGTGAGTTAAGAGTTGGGTAGTTAAAGTACCATGGAGCATGAAAGCCACATCGAATTTGGATTGAATCATGACAACGACCTCAATGAGGTCCAAAAATGAAAAAAAAAAGGAAACTCCAGTATTGAACTCTGATCTCTCTTTGTTAACAGTCAACTAATAGAATAAAAATGTAAACTGAATAGAATATTTCTTTAGCATTAAAGGCGATGGGGCTATTTATTTGATTTCGATTTCTACATTAAAGCATAGTGTGATCTGTAGTTTCATTTCAATGTCTTGGTCAGTCTAGTCCAGGGAAAGCATAGGCCAATACATGATAATGGCGTGAGTAACAGAAGCTATTGTGACCGTTATTTCTTACATCAGTGCATAGACGCGGTGTTTAACCCTTTCATGCGCAACGTCCACATGCGTGGACAGTAACTTTAACTCTGTTTTCTACTTATGTATCATGTTGATATACACCAATCCACTTCAGGGCAGTTTTAGTAGGTCCTTGGCAATATATTAACAATATGTACCATCTTATATTTGGAATATTGACTGCTTGATGACATCATCAATTCAACATGAGTGACAGTAATGGCCATATGCTGAATGCTCCAGGCATATCTGTAAAAAGCTAGTACTCAAGAAGGAAAAATCATGTAAAAAAAAATATTATGCTGTACAGGAGAGTGTGTTGAACAACTCTATGTTTTCAGAAATTAAATCGGATGTAAAATGGAGTCTGTAGACCCTAAAAAGCAACTGTCCACGTATGTGGACGTTGCGCACCAGAGGAGTTAAATGGCCAAAAATTAGATTTTGTAACTAGGACTTTTTTTTTTTTTTTTTTTTCAAATATGATTTTAATTGCTTTAAATTACAAAGAAACAAACATTTGGTAAACATATTTATAAATAATTACCTAATTACATGTGGTAATGCCAAGGTGGTATGGTAATATGGGGGTAGTAGAGGGTTGGGTGGGTAGTAGAGGGGTGGGTATGAGAGTACTAGAGGTGTGGGTGGATTAGTAGTAGAGGGGTGGGTAGTATGGATGTAGTAGAGGGGTGGTTGGGTAGTGGTGGTAGTAGAGGTGGGTAATATGGGGGTAGTAGAGGGGTGGGTGAGGGTCGGTGAGCAATAATGGGGGTAGTAGAGGGGTTGGGCGGGTAGTATGGAGGTAGTAGAGAGGTGGGTGGGTAGTATGGGGGTAGTAGAGGGCTGGGTGGGTAGTATGGAGGAAGTAGAGGGCCATAGTTTCCACATTTTCTGTCATTACATTTTATTCTTTTTTACCCCTTTGTTGCGCACTGTCCACATACGTGGACAATAACATAACTTCTATATAAAAGCATATTTTTAAAAAATTCCAACTGATTTTCAATATTGGGCTCATATAGAGTACTAAAATCAATACTAAAAAAATCTAGACACTTTTTTTCATAATGCGTGCATGAAAGGGTTAAGTGTTCTCTTCCTGGAAGATCTTTCATAAGACATCTCAAGCTGCCCACCTTCTTATGCAACCAGGGCCTTTTTTTTTTTTTTTTAGCCAATTTCCTTTTAGTGTGAAGACAGCTGCCTCTTACCACACAAAAGGTCTGCTCTGACAGTTAAGATTCACTCTGAACCCTTTCATCTGGACGATGATAGAGGATTCTGAGTGGGGGCAGCTGGACTTGAATCATAAAATCTCACCAGGGGAGGGAGGGAGGGAGGCATGTGTCTATTGTTTTGGACTAACAGGATAAGTATATAACGGCGGAAAACTTTGAAGTGAAAATGACTTTGGCCTGACTGATGCTGAAGTGCAGATTACATGATTAGGCTGACCTCTCCCCAGCCCTCCTGCCAGCAACTGATCTCTGCCAAAGTGGTTTTGTTGATTAAGGCTTTCCATGGTACTGGGTACTGGATCAATTGGCGATAGATACTGTGGCAGTGTGTGCATTACACAACACTTGTGACCAATCAGACATTTGGGGCCTTCATTTTGAACAGGCAATATGTCTGCTGACAGAGGTACTGAATTATACAGATCTCTACACAAACAAGTATTGTGTACATATGAAAACACAGACAAAACAACAAAAAAGGTGAGAGAAAGTGCACGTCTCATGGGAAAAATTGGACTTTGACCGGTTGTTTGATGTTTGGATCATTCTTAATATTGCCTAATATCGTAGGAAGACACAGAGTTCTCTTTTTCTGCTGAAATACAAAACAATTCTACTCTGAAGCTGTTTTTCCTTAGAAAACAAAAACATTTCACATACATTTTTTACTAAAGTGTGTTCAATAAATAAAAAAGACTCTTAAAAAGACAATAGTAAAAAAGGCACACAAAGTCTGTAGACAAATGGTACAGAAAAAAGTAAACAGTTTCTGTCTTTACAAATAACGTGTTTGTCAGTAGTTCATTTTGCTACCTCCTGACATCCCGTTAGCTTGATAAAAAGTCACTTGGTACAAAAAACATCCTCTCTTTCAGTAGTGTCAACACGTCTAACGCTTGTCTGAGTGAAAACAAACGTCATTTGGTTGGCCCCGATCCTTCATTTTCCCCAAGTCACCTGTCAATCAATCAGGTCCAAAATGTCTGCAGCATTTTTTTCCTGAGAGCTCTGTGGTCGTTCCCACGGAAACTGTCCATCTCTGGCTCCAAAAGCAAGTGCATGGAGGGGGTGTGACTCTCACCCCCACCAAAGGGGACTCAAATAGACGCCCCCCTTTTGGGCTTCTCAAAAAACATTGCCTTTAAGCAAGATTTCCTTCCCTCTTGATAAAGGAAAACGTGAAAGACCCGTGTCGGCCATGTTTAAGCGCCTGACAGGTAAAGAGCAGGTCCTATGTGTCCACGGGTGAGGCGTCATGCGTGACGATCTCGATGTGCGTGGTGGCCGGTTCCATGGGCTCCTCCCTTTCCTCCTCCTCCCCTTCCTCCCCCTCCTCCTCCTCCTCCTCCTCCTCCTCATCCCCCTGACTCTGCTCGTCTTTCTCCGTGCCCTCTGAGTCCTCCTCCTCCAGGGTCATCTCGAACTGGAACTTGTCCCCCGTGCCGCCGCCGCCCTGGCCCTCTTTGTCAGTCTCGTACGGGGGTGAGGGGCTCTGAGGGATCATGCTCTGGTACCAGTTCCTGTTGTCCTCCAGCGTGTCCAAGATGTCCTGTGCGTCGGGGTGGACCAGGTCTGCCCACGTCTCCCACAGAGGGTGGACGATGTAGTCAATGAAGCCCACCTACGCAAACACACGGGGGAGCACAGTGTCAATAAAATGCCATTATCACTCTAATATAGTCCACAAAAAGCTACCAGAGCAACTGTAATTTCCCAACTATTAGCCGCAGCTTATACACTGAAGTTCTTCCGCTATGAGGTTGATACATGGGGACAGTTAATATGGTCTTAATATGGTTTTGGGTCTTTTAACTTGTATAAAACACTGCCCTGCGGCTTATACACAATTACTGTAGTCCACACAAAGCTACCAAAGCTAAATGTTCCGAACCAACTGCCACTGGGCTGGTGTTATGGGAGGCTACAGTATGCTAACCTGGGACTTCTCCACAGATGCCGTGTGCTTGTCGCACATCGGACTGATCTCCATGCCCCGCTCCCTCTCGCGGTCGCCCTGGTGGAAGAACTCGTCCATGATGCGGTCGGTCCACTGCCGGTACAGCTCCAGGGACTTGGTGGGGTTGCTCAGGTCAGCACAGTGCACCATGTTCCGCAGGACCTATTCAGCGGAAAAGAAAAAGGGTAAAAGTGGTCGTTAGATGAGCTTTGATCTCAGAGTGGGTTTCGCAAATCAAGTCGTTTGGAGTGCCAGTCTCAGTGGGAAATGGAAAATGTAGCGAGGGAAGAATGAGAGGTGGTAAGAGGGAGAGGTTGCAGACTGTGGTCATCACAGCAGGCAGTGATTCTAATGATCTCAGGCTGCTTCAGTGCTCCCCAGAACATGAATTAGTTCAATTAGTGTAAGCAGAGGTGGAGAAATGTCAGTCGAGGTCTCTCAAACACATCGACACACACACACACACACACACACACACACACACACACACACACACGCATAAAGAGGAGTAGGCGATGGTTACCTGTATCCTGTCAGTGTAGTTGTCGAGAAGCAGTACTCCAGAACTCGTCACTTTCTTGGTCTCCACCATGGTCTTCAGGTCTGCCAATAAGCTCATGTGCTTGGACATGTCTGTGGCCAGTACCTGAAAAAGAGCACAGGCATAATGTAAATAAGCAGCCTTGGAATTCTCTGATTGTAGAATGCTGTATCTGATCGGTCTGAGCAGATGCTGCCTCTAGCTAAGGATGGCTCACCATGTCGATGACCATCTTCCTGAGGGACTGCCTCTGCTTCTTGGTGAGGTTCTGGAAGATGTCGCAATTGTCCTCCTGTAGCAGCTTAAAGCCCACGGCCAGATGATGGTTCTCCAGGACCGACTCATCATTGTACATGAGGGCCAGCTCAGAATCTGCAGATGATTACAGAGAAGGAAGTGAGCTCACTAACAGCCATGATTCTGCCAGGACGTTAAAATCCAACGCCAGGGAATTTGGCCACAATAAAGAGAAGGTTACGGTGAGGGCATCCTGAACTCACTTGTATTGATGAGGAACTGGTTGGACACTCCTGGATGGTCCACATCATGGATGGCAGCAGCGAAAATGGCAGCGAGGATCTCGAGGTCTGTGAAGACGGCCTGGGGAGGAACGCAAACAAGGAGAGGCTTTTAAAAACACAGTGTCTCGCCAAACAAATGCACCGCAGACAGCAGAGAACTAATCCCAAGCTGTAGTCCTCCCTGAGGGACCATTAGTATCCCCCTGGCCAAGCACAAGCGCCTTACGCAAACAGCAATTAAGGCATGATTAATCGCTGGCCGAGAGGCAGGCCTTAAAGGGAGAGAGGGAGAGAGAGGCACTCTGATGCTCCAAAATGGCAACTCGGGACTGCTGCTGTTAAATGTGATGGATGGTGCTGGCTGAGTAAAAACGAGCCACTGGGTTTGCTGTCTTACTCTTTACTGATAGTGCTTTATAGGAGCAAAGTAGCAAGACAAACAGTTTTCCATTACATTAAAGCAGCATTGGAAAAACTGGGGCGTGTAAAAATATACTACAGATAGGTCAGTAGGACAGAGACAACAGGCTGTTGTGCAGCATATGTGCCGCCATATGTGTGTCCATGTGTGAGAGAGTAGAGAGTTAGCCCTTACGTCTAGCGCAGGCGTGGAGAGCAGGATGTGAGTGGACTGGGCCACGTCGGCGGCGTGCAGGCTGTTGTGGTAGGCCACGTCTGAATGGTAATGGTCCTCCAGCGTCATCATGTAGGCCACAAACGTGTCCGCCGGGATCTTGAACGTCTTCAGCAGATCCCTCTCCTGACACACACACACACACACACACGCACACGTCGTTTAATAATAAAGGTCACAGACGGCCAAGGGAGCAGTTCTCTACTCTGATCCATACGGGAATCTGTCTGTGTAGTATCTCCGTATCTCAGGACTGAAACTCACCTGGAAAATGGCGTACATGATGCAGGTGAGAGGCCGGTGGTGGGAGTATTCTGACACGGTGAAGATGTTCAATCCCCATTTATTTAGGTCTTCAAGTTCCTGGAGCAGAAAGAGAGAAACAGTCAATTTATCAATCAAATATCCACTACGGACTCCACTGTCAACTGTCAAAGTTATGATTTATACCAACTTGTAAAACTACAGTATTCTATAAAAAACTACAGTACAGTATATGTCAAATTGCTCATGCCCCACTTTCACGGTTATACAGTAAAGCTCTAGTGAAGATGGAGGTGATGACGCAAACCTCCTCTCAGAAATCATGAAGGCATGAAGCCAAAGCTGAGGCGAAAGCCTGCATCCGAGGCGTTGGAGTCAGTGGGTTACCTTGGCAAGCAGGTCCTCCTTGTCCGTCTTGACTCCAAAGCGGGCGATCACGCTGCAGTTGGAGAGGCTGGGTCCGTGGGACACTTTCTTCACACCGCTGATCTGAGTCATCAGCTGCTGCTTCTTCTTCTTCTCCCGGGCCTTCGGCGTGGGCGACGGGATCTCCACGTCGTTCTGCTTGTCTGCGTCAGAGAAGGGGCGAGAGAGGGAGAGAAGAGAGGAGATCAGTCCCCCTGCGTCTTCGCTACACCACGAGAGCTTCATGGTATGTTTCGACGCGCGCTTTAAGTATCGCAAACGCATTACAGCCGCGTCTTAGCGAACGAGCGCCCACGGACCCCTTCGATGCTTGCTGTTCCGCAACACTGTTAGAAAAAAGAAAATCTGAACGTAGCTGTTACAGTCGGCGCCCTACATCGTTCATGTCGGATAGAGGAGAAAAAAAAAGCAGACCGAATGAAAAAAAAAAAGAAAAGAAAAACGGAGCCTGTATCGTGTTGCCCGATGTCCTGCCTCTGTGCAGCTGTCACGCAGCCCCGGCAAGACAAAAGGCCTTTGTTTGAAATCGGGCGGCCAGGTCTCCTCTTTCCCCTAGTGACGTCAGTAGAGAGAGCTGCTGGCCCGCAGAGCGAGCCCAGGTGTGCTTGGGAGGGGAGGGGGGAGTGGGGGGAGGATGATGGGGGTGGAGGGGTCCCACCTGCACCACTGACTACAAAAGAAGGTGGGGGAGAGCTAGTGGGGAATAAATTAGGGCCGAGCTCCATTTTAGCTTTATTTCACTCCACCTCCATTCGAATGGAAAGCTTGCTCTCCGTCCCAACTTTTGCCCCCCTCTCTGTGTCTCTCTTCTCCCCCCCCACCCCACGCTCTTTAAAAGGTCAGCCCTGGGAGAGCACTGGACACCTACACGGCCGTCTTAGCGGGGGCCCTTTTCCGTCCCGCGGCGGCGCGCCTCAGTGTCTCCTCAGTGTCTCCGCTGCTCCAGTTTGAGGGGGCTGGATGGAATTTCGCTTCTAATCTCTCGCTGGTCTCATATCCCCTCCACCCCCCGAGGGCCCCGGCGTGAGTCGTGCGCAGGAGCCTGGCTCCCAGTTCCTGCTGACTGCCACGGCGCAGGCAACCTTATTCAATTACCAGCGCGCCAGCGCAGATAACGACCCCCCCCCCCCCCACCCCCCACCCCTCTCTCTCTGTCTCTCTGCACTCGCTCTCGCTCAGCCTCCCCAGACTCTAATGGATCGTGAGTGATAAAATGCGAAGTAATGTCACATCCCCAACCTGGAGATGGGAGCGGGAGGGCGATGACGTGCGGTGGGGTGGCCAGTTCATTCATTACGGTCATTATCTGGTGCTTTCAGTTCTTCATTATTCAGAGGTCCGCCTCATTATGCCATTATCGCCAGCGATGTGATAAGGGGGAGTAATCTCTACTTCTCTCTGTCTCTCTCTTTTCTCTCTCTCTCCTCCGTTTGTCTGTCTCTGACTGTCACGCTAGTCCAACTCATCGAGGGAAACACAACACCGTGAGCAGGGGCAGAGCCCGTGTCTTTTTGTCAGAGCACTAGCGGAGCTCCCCAAACAGCTCCCTCACAAATCCAGATAGAAGAGGAGGAAACCATCCGTTTCAACATCTCCCTCTCTGTCTCTCCCTCTCTCCCTCTCTCCCTCTCTCCCTCTCTCCCTCTCTCTCCCTCTTTTTTCCTTCTCGTCTCTCCTGCTGTTCCCCTTCGCCGGTGCGGCGGTGTGGCGGTGGAGGCATGATGCGAGCATTCATGTGTGAGTTCCCATCGCATGTCTGGTGAGAGACAGCACTGCGGATGATTCACTGCACTTGTGGGGGCAGCAGCCCCATCTCTCTATCTCTCTCTCTCCCTCTCTCTCGCTCTCTCTCCCTCCCTCTTGCTCTCTGTTTCTTGCTCTCTCACCTTCCTTCTTCCTTTTCATCACCCCTCTTTTTTTTGTCTCTTGCTCTCCCCACATCACATGTCTCCCCCACACCAGCACTTTTCTCTCATGAATAATGAAGCCACCTAAAGTGCTCTCCGTATGGGCTGAGGGGAAATCCAGCTGCTACGACACTTTGGGGGAGGTAGCTATGAACGGGGAGCATGCGCGCACGCACACACACACACACACACACACACACACACACACACACTGTTGTGTGTTGGGGGCGAGAGGCTGTGGTGCTGGAGGGAAGGCTTCTCTCTGGTCAACTCTGATCTCATTAGCCGTGGCTCTGGCTCTCAGCTGGGCTGGGCGACCCAACCAGAGGGACAGTGTGGGCAACACACGTGAGCGCAGGGGAGGAGCACGGGCTGAGTCACATGTTCATCTGCCAGACACACACACACACACACACACACACACACTCACACACACACACACACACTCACACACACACACACACACACACAGATGTACACAGGCAAACACGCTCCCGTCCACCCCTGGAGGGAAGCTTAACAAAGCGCGGCGCGCGTCTAAAGGTTTGACCCCTAATGGCCAGGCACAGGCTGTAATGGTCCATAGCTGATCATTAGGGCAGGTTCTTCCACGACTGCCAATGCTGCCTGCTCCCGCATATCACGCTCATTAAAAGCTCTCCCTCTAACACTGGCGTGTGGGTGTGTCCGTGTGTGTGTGTGTGTGTGTGTGTGTACGTACGTGTGAAAGTACTGCGTGTACTTCTTGTGCGGGTTTGGATTGTGCTGGTTGGATGATGGGGATGTTCTCATGCGTCTGAGTGGGCACATGTACTGAGTGAGTGAAGAGAGCTGCATGTGTTTGTTGAACGTTCCCACATCTGCATGATCAAGCATGAGAGAAATGTATGGGGGTGGAAGTGTTCTTGGGGAGGGGGGGGGGATTGGGGGCTTTTTCTTAGTCAGGATGAAAACTGACAGGATGGGGGGATGAGTCATAACAGCAGCTGGGATGAGGGGGGTTCCATCGCTCCTGAACTCCGCAGTAGGATCCCCCCCCCCCTACCCCACCCCACACACCCCAGTATCAGCAGCAGCAGCAGAAGCCCCCACCGCCATCTTCTGAGCTATGCAGCGGGGATTTCTCCCCCTCCCTGAAACCGCCACAAACAACAACACCAGCTCTCATGCCTCCACGTCTGTGGACTCCAGAACAATCCGTGGCATGTTGGCATGCCTTTTCGACACACGACTTGTTGTTAGTGTTGGGAGTCCGTCTGATTGGTTTCTTTTAGCCGCCACTCATTAGTGTTACCCTCTCTTCGTCTCACTCCACCACCACCTACCCGCCTACGCATCTCTCCACCAGCATCCCTCCATCCATCCATCTCTCCCTCTCCATCTCCAGCTCAGAGTCTGCCATTGTTCTCCAGCAGCCAGGCGTCCTCCCTCTCTCTCCCTGGCGGTGGCACCTCACGGGGCTGCTGTAGAGACAGCTGAACGCCCACCATGCCCACCGCCGAGCCCCAGTCACCTGGCGCTCCAATGTGCGCACCGCCCGCCCGATGTTCTCGTCGCCATTTTATCGACTCGAAAAAAAACTTAAGAGCTTAGCGCGCCTACCAGCGCAGTTCCCCAAAAGCTGGGCTACCGTGCAAGATCGAGACCGAGAAGACGGAAAATGGAGACCGTTTGTTTTGCTGTCGCCAGAGCTCAGCGCTAGACCACAAAAACGATCGCAAAAGATCAGAGAACGCTTATCAGGAGTCAGGAGAGTTTCAGTATGTGAAGTATGTAAAAGGTAGTCAGGTGTCTTTAAAGATGATCTGTATCTACGGTATGTGTATGCGTTTACAGATAACATTTGCCTTCCTACAGTACGTGTACATGTTTGTGTGCAAATAGGAAGGAGGATCCTGGGTGAGTGGGTGTTTCACAAGATGAGCATCCGCATGATGTGCAAGCATGTGGAGTGATCTAGAACAGGGTTGCCTAGCATGTGTGTGTGTGTGTGTGTGTGTGTTTACATATGTATGTACTGTACATGTATGTCTATATCGTTAACAGCAAGCAGTGGTTACCTAAGAAGGTGTTGGAGATGAACTCGGACACCTGGTTGCCAGATCGGCTCATCTCGGACAGGTGCGTCAGCTCCCGGTTCAGCATTCTTTTGAACTGCGGAGAAACACATGAAGACACACACACATTAGACCTAATGCAGCAAAGCCCACATCTGACCCATCAGCAGACATCAGCAGGGGATCCCCCACCTGCCATATCAGCTGCAACAGCGCTGTCTCTTGCCCTCGTTTTATTCATGAGAAGTACATTAT
>NC_085008.1:10818670-10821170 GCF_963854185.1 Sardina pilchardus
AAATCTGCTGTGTCAATAATTCCCGTAAAGGCTTCCACACAAGCATGTTTTAATATGCAAACGACACCAACACAAGCAACAAAAGATTTGCACATCCATACTGTTGCTCAACATCAATGCAAATAAAGGCAAGACATGATGCATACGCAAAAGCTCCAGATCTCTTGCTATGAATTCTGACTTTCTGAAATGTGCATACAGACATTGAGGCAAATGCACTGCAGACGTACACAGGCAAAGTTCCTACAGATTGTCTCTCTTGTCCCAAAGCAAAGCTTGTCGTTTTACTTATATAATCTATTGCTTCATATAAACATTTGGCAATGGCATCAGTGAAGCAGAGCCAACTTATTTGACCTTAACACACATACACACACATTCCAGCATATAAATACGCACACACACACAAACAAACACACACACACACACGGATTGGCAGTAACACAGATCACCTTAAAGAGTCACAATCTGGCACACACCTCCTATCAGGGTCATCAATTCATCACACTTTTGACGGTGCAGCTTTCTTCTCCCCTTAACTGATCTGGCTAGCTGGTCCTCCTACTCTAACATTAAATAGGCCATTGCACTATGAGCTTAGGACCTGTGAGCATGAGTGGGTTAAGCGTTTACCTATGCTAGTGCCTCACCTTAAAAAGAGACAAAACCTGAACAGGAGAGTGTGTTGGTCTCCATTTGCCTACTAGATGTGTGTGTGAGCGTGTGTGTGTGCAGCACCAGGTTGAAAGCAATGTGTACCTCCCCGCTGGTATGCGTTGATGTCTATGTGTGTGTGTGTGTGTGTGTGTGTGTGTGTGTGTGTGTGTGTGTGTGTGTGTCTGCGTGTGTGTGTGTGTGTGTGTGTGCGTGTGTCTGTGTGCGTGCGTGTGTGTGTGCGTGTGCGTGTGCGTGTGCGTGCGAGGCTCTACGGTACCTTGTTGGACGCCATGTCGCTGACAGAGCGGTAGGTCTGGATGGTCTCCAGCTGGTCCAGACACCAGTCCAGCTCCTCCATGGTCTCCATGGCCAGCTTCTGGTAGGAGTCATCTGGGAAGAGACACAGGGAGACGGGCACGGGGTGAGCGGGGTCGGCTGGAGGGGGTAGCGGCCGCGGGGGGCTCGCGGCGCCCCGAGACTGCTGTTGCAGGGCTCCCCGGCAAGTCGACAGGAGCTCCTTCATCATGGGCAGGCACTCATACACACACTGGAGGGCTGTCAGTAGGGCGCTCACACACACAGCAAAGTTTCAGAGCGCGTCAGCAAGAGGTGGGGGGGGGAGGTGGGGGGAGCAAGAGAGAGAGAGAGAAATAGAGAGGAAGGGAGAGAGAGAGAGAGAGGGAGGGAGAGAGAGAGAGAGAGAGAGAGAG
The DNA here is from genome assembly GCF_963854185.1 of Sardina pilchardus. Lineage (NCBI taxonomy): Eukaryota > Metazoa > Chordata > Actinopteri > Clupeiformes > Clupeidae > Sardina > Sardina pilchardus. The sequence continues at coordinate 10,820,038 of NC_085008.1, forward strand.
AGAGAGAGGAAGAGAGGGAGAGAGAGAGGAAGGGAGGGAGGGCAGTAAGCGGCTGCTCAGAAGCGTTCTCTCACTGGCTGCTGCTCTCAGCTCAGTGAGCACCTCCCCCCTGCTCCCCTGTCAGCTGCCGCGTCAGACAGAGAAGGAGGTTCATAAACACTCAACTCCGACCCGCAGCCCCCCCAACACACACACATGCACGCACACACACACACACACACACACACATACACGCACACACACAGGCACACACGCGTGCACACACATACACATACACACACACACACACACACACTCTCTCTCTCACTTCCCCCTTCTCTGTCCGATTTACAAAAAGTCTAGCTTCAGAGCAGGAAACACTTTCATAAACAGAGTTGATGTGCACTTTGAGGTACTCAAATAAAGAAAACTATGAAATACTGAAGAAAGAGAGAGAGACAGATAGAGAGAGAGAGACAGATAGAGAGAGAGAGATAGACAGAGAGGGGGAGTAACGGTTGCTTCAGATTGTTCAGTAATATTGTAGTATACTAATACTAACACAACACTACACCTTACAGCACTGCAAAGCACACTAAGCAGTGTATTGCAACTGAAGGCAGTGCCTCGTCAAAGTGTAACACACACACACACAAACACACACATGCACACACAGTGAGCTGGAGTGATGACGGGCAGTGTGGGGTGGTTTGGAGGAGGACAGGGGAGCTCTTGTGCGGCGTCCCTTTGGTGTGGTGGGTCTCCTAGCTGCAGCCCAACACAGCCGTGAGCCGCAGCCCCGGCCTGGCTTAGCACGCCCCCGCCGACCCAGCCGACCCAGGCCCCCTCTCTCTGATGTGCCCCGGTTCAAAGAGACGCCCGACTTTGCCCTTCCAACACACCGCAGAGAGCAGAGTTGGGGGGAAAAAAACGCAGAGAATTTTCTTCCTCTTTTTCTTCTCTCCTCCCCCTCCTCTCTCTCTCTCCCCCCCTTCTCTCTCTCTCTCTCCCTCCCCATTCTCTCCCTTCTTTCACCCCTCTGAAGGAGACTCAGGCTCCTGCTGACTGTTTGCAAACTCGATCAAGTCCTTCCCTTCTGCTGCTGGTGCTCGGGGGGGGGGGGGCAGGGAGCAAAACCTGGAGTGGAGCAGTGA
>NC_085008.1:10828670-10829726 GCF_963854185.1 Sardina pilchardus
CACACACACACACACACACACACACACACACACACACACACACACACACACACACACACACACACAGGAGTGGGTTTACAAATAACAGAGATGATTAATCATGGTAGAATCTGATAGAGCTCCTTGTGTCCTTGTTTCCTCAAGCGCAGGAGTGTGAGGCTCTCACAGGATGTGGGCTAGAGTTGTTGGAATGAGACCCTGCGGGGGCCGTCAATGCCATGGTCATTCTCATTTTCTGTATGGATATAAGATTGTTGTTGATGTTATACACACACCCACTTACAGTATGAGTATATTGCTGCTGTGCCGTGCTTACTTTCTTGAAATACAATAGCATCCATGTCAGTCATATCTCATTTTCTCCGGTATAGAGAGTATATGATTACACTAGCTTATTGTAAGTTGATTGTCTGTGTAGCAATCTTAATGTTTCTTTTTCTGCATCTTCTGTGAGGATGATTTGTGTTAGGTAATCAAATTCAAATGTATCATATCATTGAAACATTGCTTATTACACATAGACAATGGCAACCGGATGTGAATATTTCCTTTCTACCCAACACGTGCGTGCGTGCGTGCGTGCGTGCGTGTGTGCGTGCGTGCGTGCGTGCGTGTGTGTGTGTGCGCGTGTGTATGGGTATGTGTCTGTGTCTCTCTGTGTGTGTATATGTGTCTACTGTGATTGGTGAGAGCCTGTGGGTCCCTGGCTCTGTTCTGCAGCCACTGAGCCCGAGGGGTCCGTTTGAAGGCGCTAGGCCCGGGGCTGATGTTCTAGCACGGGTGTCTGTGTGTGTTCCAGAGTTTGAGCTGATGTTCTACCGAAGCAGGGGTCTCAGCGCGTATTCCATAGTCAGGGCTGGTGTTCTGCCAAGCGAGGGGCTCTGTGCGTGTTCCGTAGGCAGTGCTGGAGTTCTACCAAAGAAGTGGCGTCTCTGCAAGTGTTCCACAATCGGGTCTGGTGTTCTATAAAGCGAGGGTCTCTGACCATGTTCCGTAGTAAGGGGCTTGTTCTGTACGTGTTCCACAGTTGCTACTAATGTTCAATGCGGGGGTCTC
>NC_085008.1:10829926-10842426 GCF_963854185.1 Sardina pilchardus
GCAGCCAGGCGGCACTGAGTCACATTTCATAACAAAGCAAAGAGTGGGCAGCGGGCGGCAGCGGGCGGCAGCGGGCGGTAGCGGCCAGCGACGACGTGTGTGGCCAGAGCGGATGGCACATGTGTCCTCCTACATGGGAGGGAGGGAGGGAGGGAGGGAGCCACTGCGTGCTGCTCGACCAGGGAATCACATTTAGCCTGTTAAACCACCGCAATGAATCATGACAGAACGCAAGCAAGAGAGAGAGCGGGAGAGAAAGAATGAGAAAAGGTAGGGTAGAGATGGAGAGAAAAAACAAGAGGCACGGGGGAGTGAAGGAGAGAGAGAGGAGGAGAGAGGGAGAGAGAGAAGGAGAGAGGGAGAGAAAGAAGGAGAAAGGGAGAGAGTGAGAGAAAGAGAGAGCGAGACAGAGGGAAATAGAGATAGAGAGAGAGATGGAGAGAGAGAGAGGGAGGGAGAGAGAGAGGGAGAGAAAGATGGAGAGAGAGAGAGAGGGAGAGAGAGAGAGGGAGGGAGAGAAATGGAAGAGAGAGAGAGGGAGGGAGAGAAATGGAAGAGAGAGAGAGAGAGGGAGGGAGAGAAATGGGAGATACGCTAAGCCCCAGTGGAGACGAGGCCAGAGGGATGACGCCACACGGCGCAGCATCACATTAAAAGATTTTTTCTTAATAAATATCTTTAACAGGCAGCCATAAACTGCTCGCAGGCGTTTGAAGTCTAACAAGGGAGGCATTGAGCCGCCAGGGAAACGTGGACTGGGTGACCGCCCGCGAGACCACATGAATGGCCGCCCTCCCTCTCCTCCCGTTCCTCCGCCAGCCCTCCGAGCGCAGCCGCTCGTTGAGATTCAAGAGGCAGAGCGGCCGACCGCACGAACGAAGAAAACGCGCGGCTCTGGCGTGTCATTTGGGTAATGAAAACTACAAAGGGGAGCTTCTGGAAGGCTCCTCGCTGGATGTAAACACGCGATGGTGGCGGGGGCAGGCTCTGCGCTCGGTGTTATTGACAGCACGAGAGGAAGGACAGACTCGTGTGTGTGCATGTGTGTGTGTGTGTGTGTGTGTGTGTCTGTATGTATGTCCATGTGTGTGTGTGTGTGTATGTTTGTGGGCAGTGGCATAGCACACACTGTGCCTGCCGGATCGAAAAATCCGTTTCCTCCATCAAAATCGCTCAAATAAACCCCCTGTGCCCCCCCCCCCCCCACCCCCCCTGTCTCTGGTCCAGACGGGCCGTCTGATTTATGGAGCGCAGCAGGCCACCTCCCGCGCCCCCTCGAATTAGCCCCACAGATGCGCATTGACTGGCCCGCACAGTCCCCACTCTGTCTGGCCCGGAGGAGAGGCAGAGAGGCGGGCGAGGAGGGGGAGGGGGGGGGGGGGGTCTCGGGACAGGAACGCCACACGCCAGCCTCCGGGCTTCCACAGCCTTCCGGCCGTCATCTCACAGAGCCTCCCCCTGTCTTCTCCCCACTCCGCCTCGGCGCTCCGGAAAAATATTCCACACGGAATTTACGAGGGAACACCTCGGACATGCAGGAGAGAGCGAGGTGAGGCAGAACATACCTTTTTTTTTTTTTTTTTTTTTTTAACGCCACCCAACGCCCCCTGTACGGCAAAAAAAAAAAAAGGACGCTACTGTCGTAATCGGTTATTGGTTGTGACATTTAATGAACCTTCTTCTCCAAAGTCACGCAATGGAAGTTCACATGATTCCCCATCAACACAAGCCGTCTCAAACCCACACCCCCTCCACCCCTAACATGCCAGAACTGACCCGGTCCACACCTCCATGCCTCCTGAAGCCGTGGCACTGGAGATGGCGCTGGAGCTTTGCTCCCCCAGTGAAGAGTGATTGTGAAACTGGCACCAGCGCTGCCGCATTCGCTGCTCCATTGAGTGTGTATTGTGTGTGTGGATGGGCTTGTGTGTGTGTGTGTGTGTGTGTGTGTGTGTGAGCCTAGAGGGAGCCGATGCGGCACGCTGCAAGAGAACAGAAAGCGCTAATTCCACAGGCTGGATAATACTGACAGCACTGATTCAAAGGAGGCTGCAAGCAGGTATACACGCATACTATGCACACACACACACACACACACACTCGCACACACACACAGCACTCACTCACACACATGCACACCCACACACAGCACTAACTCACACACATGCACACCCCCACACACACACACGCACCCACACACACACACACTCACTCACACATGCAAACACAGACTAGCCTTTGTCTCTTTACCTTATTTGAACCTTGCAGCCCGGAGGCCGGACGGTTGATAGGACTCAATGGGGTTGTTGTTGGACCGGCGCGCTGTTTCCCCACACAGCCCCTTATTAACACAGATCGCAGGGGCCACGGGCCCCCATCAGAGCCACAGGCCCCCCCCCCCCCCCCCCCCATTAGTGCCACCTTTTTGTTGCGGAGCTGTGTGGATGTGTGCAGGGGGGCTAGAGATGGGCAGAGAGGGCAGTCAGGGTCCAACGCAGGGGCTGGGAGGCTGGGGGGGGGGAGCTGGGGTCACTGGCCTGCAGACCCACAGCCTGCTGATAAGGAGGTGGCACGGGTTCAGGGCGCAGCTGATTTAACACATGCCAGCTGGAGTCAAATGGGATCTGGGCCGCATGCCCGATACCATCTCCGACTTGTAACCTAAGCCCCTTTTCAAATAACACATCAAATATCCCAAAGATGGAGCCACAGAGTGGAAAAGAGACAGACAGAGAGAGAGAGAGAGAGAGAGAGAGAATGACAGAGAGAGTGGGAGGGAGGAATAGAGAGAGGGATAGAGACGGGGGAAGGCTGGAGTTACAAGAGGCATGAAAGAGTAGAGAGAGAGAGAAATCAGAGAAAAACAGACACACACAGGAAGAGAGAAAGAGAAGATGAGAGGTGACAGATATAAACACACGGAGAGAGAGAAAGAGAGAGAGGGAGAGAGAGAAAAAGAGGGAGAGAGAGAGAATAAATAGAGAGAGGGAGAGAGAGAAGGAGAGAGAGAGGGAGAGGGAGAGAGAGAGGGAGAGAGAGAGGGAACACCCTGGGCTTCAGGATGAGAGCGATTAAGTGTGGGTTGAAAAAGAGAAAAGAAACACAAACTGTGGCCGGCCACAGCTGACGCTGACGCAGGGCTGAAGCAGAGCTGCACGGACAGGCCCACCACAGCCAGTTTGTCTTTCCCTTCATCCATCAGGGCCAAGCAGGATGGAAAGGGTGTGTATGTGTGCGTCTGAGTGTGTTTAGAGAAAGACTGTGTGTGTGCGTGTGCGTGTGCGTGTGCGCGCGCGCGTGTGTGTGCGTGCGTGTGTGCGTCTGTGTTCGGAAACGATTACAGACTAGAGCAATGATCCGACCTTCTGTCCGAGAGACTCACTGTCTGTCAACATGTCTAGGACCAATCTACTCCCCAACCACACACACGCACAACACACACACAACACACACACACACACACACACAAACACACACACACACACACACACAACACACGACCCCTCCCTACCCTCCTGCCCTGACCTCCCATGATGCTTTGGAACAGCTGCTGGTTTCCTGTGCTGCCCGATGCAGCACTCTTGCAGCCGAGAGATTCTTCAAGCTAATTTCACTAATGAAGCAACTGGCAAACGACCACAAAGACAAACAAGCGTGCTTACTTCTCAGCCAACGGCTATTTAGGGTCCTTCTGGATTGAACACAATTCAAAAAACCTGATTGTGAGCTTATTTCGTGGCTTTGAGATTTAACTGTCACCATGAAATCTCCAGCTGCCAAAGCACTTGGAAAGTTTCATGAAATGTATATCTTGATGAAAAGGCAGCAAAGCAGAAGCAGATGTGCGTACGGCGCATCATTAATGAAAACAAGGCCACATAAACGTCGGGGTGAGGAGGCTCCTAAATTAAACGGATCGCCTGCAGCGGCGTTTAATATCTAAAAGGTGAGGCGTGTTTAGTCGCATTTATTATCATTCCAAAAAAAAAAAAAAAAAAACGCTTCCTCATTTTTATTACTAGAAGCAGGAACCGAAAGCCCTACTTAGTCAGGTCACTCGAACTCGACGGGGCTACAAACATTTCAATAGCCAGATTTTTCTCTCACAGTTTGTGCAAGGGCCTTCAAAACACCAAAACAAAGGAGTCTCTCTATCCCCCTCTTTCTCTCTCACTCCCTCTCACTCACCCCCCCGCTCATTCGTTCAGCCTGTTTGAGAGCTTGCAGGCCTTTGGCAAGGGAATACTTTGGGGAAGGGCAGTTGTCTGCTTTATGGCTGTGCTGACGTCAATAGCATAATTCAAATAGTTACCAGCTTTCAGGCCGGGCTGCCTGACTGTGCCGCAGTGAAAACCCGGCGTGGACTTCCCTCTCCCAGGAGCGCGGAGCGGACTCTCTGCACTAGAGTCTCCTGCCTGGACGCTGGAGTCCCGCTCTGCACTGCTCCTCTCACAGAGAGACCATCCATCTAACCAGGAATGTTTTTCCTCGTCTGTCTTTTATGGGCCACATATTTCCTGTTTTTAACATTTATATTACTATTATTGTTATTATAATTCCATCCTTGGAATGTGGGATTGTTGATGCCCAGGAATTGAACTGCTGATAACGAAAACAGAGCATATCGTCTCATACCCCGGGATTTGTTGTTTCCCATAACGAGCCGTGTCAAGCGTCTTATTTTTCGAGACGAGGAGATGAGAGCTTTGTTTGTCAGAGCGATGAGAGAGTGAGAGGTTTTGTGACCAGTTCCTCAGCTTCAAAATCTGTCTGTGGGCAGTGACGAATGAGCGATGTGACAGCACCCCAGTTCACACACCTGTATTCTCCACGTCCTTTGAGCTCCTGCCCTCTATTCGGTAACTCTAGCTGCGTAGACGAAACTAGTCGCGAGGGCGTGTGAGCCATGTTTATGTCAACGTTAATGACATAACAATGCACCAGAAACTTTATCTAAGCAAGGTCAATCCCTAGGGTGCTATTGAGTGAGACTGTTGATGGTTCAGGCCTTGAATGTTGCATACATCATAGACGACTGACTGACAGGCTTTTATGGCAATCGCATCGCATCTCCATTTGCGATATGACCACACGGCTTAATGATAGCTATTGGTATTCAAAGGGGCAATATCATCAACTGCGTTACGTAACACTTAATGAGGACAGCAGGCAGGGGCGTACACAAACAGATTCAAAATAAACAAGAAAGGTCAGCCGCCAAGGGAGTTACAATTCCACAAGGTGATTCAACTATTTTATTCAGTCAGTGCTCTCCCCATAACAAGTACTACATACACATACACACGCATGCACATCCACCCACACACACACACACACACACACACGCACAAACACACACACACACACACACACACACACACACACACACACACACACGCACCCACACCCACACACCCCCACACACTCATTTGCGAATGAAATTTGAGGTGAAAACTGAAATTAGCAGTCTTGCCTGCCCTGGCCTCTGGAAGGTTCTGCTAGCATAGCTTTTGTTGCGTGCTGTCACGCTCCGCACAGCAGTCAAACAGCCGTGGTGTGTGAGATATGCCCTGTGGGCTGACAGTGACTGGCCGCGGGTAAAGATAGCCGGGTGGTCGCGGGCGCTGGCACGGGCCTGCCAGCGGGGAGCTGTTTGGGCATGTTTGTTTGCGACACTGGAGACGCAGAGAGGGGAGTGTGCCAACTGGAAAGCCACTCTCTTTCATTCCAGCCTCATCTCTTCATCCCCACACATCTCAGCAGCAACAACAACAACAACAATGGCGGGGGGGAGGGGGATGTTGAGATAAGGGCTTTACACATCCACTCGGAAGGTCTTAGGCTGCATTCCTTATCACACACAATTAAGGTTTCTGTGAGACCACTGCATTGCAATGCACTGAGGTGTGTGAAGACTCTCCACATGATCCCATCTCTCCTGGCAAGGGAGGGAGTTACAGCTACAACAGCTACAGTGTGCATATGCACAAGCACACAATGCACATAGTGCATTACATTGCGCATAAGCCGCAGGACAGTGTTTTATGCAAGTTAAAAGAAACTAAACCATATTAATACCATAACAAGTGCCCCCATGTATTATTAATCTCATAGCTGAAGACATTTTGAAAAATCAATGTATAAGCCGCGGCTAATAGTTGGAAAATGACGGTAGGGTTTGTGATGACGTTGCATGAGATACTCTGTGTCTCCAGATGGAGCTCCTTTTTTTCATTTGGTTTTTCAGGTAAACCTGCATGTGAGCATGCCAGTCAGTGCCCTGGCAAAGACAACAACAAGGATTTACACATGATAAATATGAGTGGGCCACATCAATAGGGATTCAGAGCTTCTGGGAAAAGTCACATGAGAATGATGAGGAACCAGGGGCAACTCTTTCCTGAAATCTCCCCTTTAAAACTATTTATGCTAGAGCCCGCGGGTCAATATTGACCTGTAAACAAGGCTCTGTGTCTCTCTGGTGCAATATGGTGGAATGGTTTGACCACAGCTTCCTGTGGCGTGTGTGTATATGTCTGTGGGGGCATTTGTGTGGGAGCATTTGTGTGTGTGAGTGTCTGTGTGTGTGTGTGCATGCACGGGCGCGTGTGTGTGTGTGTTTGCATATATGCATGTGAGTCAGGATGTATGTGTTTTATGCTGGCGGCCAGGTCGCCGCCTGATTATATGACACTGAACCGGCTGACCCGTTGCAACCCCAGCGAGAGGGCCCGACAAACACACACACACACACACACACACACTCCGTCTTTGTTTTGCGCACAACTGATTGCACTGTTTTAACAGGCTGGCCCACGCAGGAGCCACAGCATTCCTTGACAAGTGCCAGTACGCAGGCCTGCTGCTGCGCTCCATCCCCGGTGATTGAGACCAAATGGGCAGCACATGTCTGCAGCCACCCGACGCACAGATGCCCAGAACCGATCTGCCGACTCGCTCACGTTACGCGTCGGCTAGCGATGGGCTAAACTTTGACGGAAAATCACCAAACAAACACCGGGATGCGAACAATGGGTGCTGGGAATGTGTGGTGATTTGGAAAAGTACCTGGTGAGGGGAAAATGGGCCGCTCATGTACACCTGGGGAACTGGCTTTATCGCAGGAGCCCATCACACACACACTAATCAGATGCAAGTTTCTGAGAAACTTTTTGCAGCACGGAGAGGGGATTACGCAACCTGTAGACACACACACACACACACACACAAGTGTGCGCACACACAAATGCAAATATAAACACGCACACACACACACTCACACGCAAACACAAACTCAAACACAAACACAAACACACACACATACAGTATATCATACCTCAGGATACACACACACGCGCACATAGACACACACACACACACACACAAGTACACATGTGCACTTTAGACAGAGAGACAAAGCATAACACCAGGCAGGTGCATGTTTTCAGTTCCAAGTCGGAGCAGCGTAGAGGAACAGCGCTGGCTCTGTTCAGCTCCAGACCCAGCACACGCGGTGCTGAGCCGCCCCAGTCATCAATCACTAGGCCCGCAGCAGACCACAGCCCACCAGAACCGGGACGGAAATCGTTGCGAGCCGCTTATGTAACCCTCCCAGGTGGAGAGAGAGGGGCCCTGGCCGGCCCCACAGCAGTACATCATCAAAACAAACAAGCTGGGGTCCGCATCAGCCCAGCCCAAGCCGAGCCAACCTGCGGCACCTTATGGAAAAGAGAGCCATTTGTTAAAGAGCTTATTTGGGGAAACGGAGGAATCGTTAATGTGCAATGTTTCTGTTATGTAATTAACAGCATCATAGCTAGAAAGATTAATTCACTTCCGAGGGTAGCTGCAGGCTCAGTAAACACCGGCAGACTGACAGACAGGAATGCAAGTTCTTCTCTGTTGCAACCACCTGATGACTAACTGATGGAATGTTGGCAGCTGACAAGACAGTTAATGCAAAGACATAGGGGAATAGGGGTCCAACTATCAATGTAAGGGAGACAGCTGCGACTCGCAGCTCACAGGGAGATATTTCTCAAGGAGGCCTTTCCGTCAATTGCATGATTTTATTGCATGACAATATGCACATTTTACAACAGCTTTTTTATTGTATATTTTTTAGGCTAGCTAGCTTTTATAACACCCTGAAATTCATTTTAATTGTACATGGTCATGCGAAGGGGATTGCGCACATCTGTCGTTGCCACGAGCTGCCCAGACTCTCCACTGTGTAGTTTTGTGGTCATGGACACCAATCCCTACAAAAATGTAAGAACAGCTTTTATGGCACGACAGAGCCAAATATGTTGCCGAATTACCTCAGATATCATGTAAGCCAGCGTTTATCAGTGCCAGCTGTGCTATTGTTGCTGTGTCTGTGCAAGGCAATTGTTGGCTGCTAGCTAGTTAGCTCATTAGCTCAAGATGACAACTCCTCATTGTCACCTTAATCAGCGTCTCTATGTAGAATGCTGTTCTAGATCAGTAGTTCTCAAAATGTGGTACGGGTACCACTGGTACACGGACTCTGTTGTGGTACTCTGAGAGTCTCAAAGATTATCTATTTCAAAATAATCACTTGAAATGATATAAAATATATATATAATGACATTCTGTCGTTCTATCATTAAATTGAATCTAGTTTATATAGTTTATATAGATTTTATTATATCTTTTTTGAAAAAAATGTACTAGGACTAGGAGACACAATTGTAAAACGTTTGAGAAGCACTGTTCTAGACCCTCAGCAGAACACATGCGGGGGAGGCTACAGTCGCTCTACTTGCGTAGCGGTGCTGGGAAATACAATAGTGAATGCAGAGGGGAGGCTAGCTCTACTTGCGTAGCGGTGCTGGGAAATACAATAGTGAATGCAGAGGGGAGGCTAGCTCTACTTGCGTAGCGGTGCTGGGAAATACAATAGTGAATGCAGAGGGTAAGCTAGCTCTACTTGCGTAGCGGTGCTGGGAAATACAATAGTGAATGCAGAGGGGAGGCTAGCTCTACTTGCGTAGCGATGCTGGTAAATACAATAGTGAATGCAGGGGAGGCTAGCTCTACTTGCGTAGCAGAGGGGAGGCTAGCTCTACTTGCGTAGCAGTGCTGGGAAATGCAATAGTGAATGCAGGGGAGGCTAGCTCTACTTGTTTAGCGATGCTGGGAAATACAATAGTGAATGTGGAGGGGAGATGCGGTCATTGTCTGACTCAGACCACTCTTTGAATAATGAGCTCACGTCCCCCCTCCTCTGTGACACCTGCGCTGCGACTGTCCAACACAATGACCACTCCTGACAGAAATGTGTTTGTGTCTGCCGCTGTCCGACAGCTGGAAACAGGAAATCGCACGAGTGTGTGTGTGATGGACAATGGACCACGAGGGAATTGTCCAGACCAATCCCGAGGAGCGGCTTGACAGCCTTTGTTTATGGAGTGGCCGGTGACGTCGGTGGTGACGTGCTGGTGGCTTTACGGCGCTGTTATTCGATAGGATGCTGGACGCTGGGCTACGGGGTGGCGGCTGTGTCCAGCACAACACCAGCCCCAGCCCTGACCACAGTAGGACATTTCAGGCCCTTGTTTCCTTGGCGATGGCAACGGGACAGCCAATTCCCTGAAATGTATTATGGGAAACACTTGGGCCAACACCAAAGATTCAGTTACTTACACACACACACATACATGCACGCACACACAGACACACACACACACACACACACACAAATATACACGCACACACACGTATGTACTGACAAAGTGAATGTGCGTGCACGGACAGAGACACACACACGCACACACACACACACACACACACACACACACACACACACACACGCACACACACACCCACACACACATTTTAACATTCCCTCTCTAAGATACAGAAGAACACAAACATTCCTATACCTACAGAACTGTAACACACATGTTCTGTGATCTCGTTGGAAACCAGGCATGGCTGAAAATATTATTGGTGATGTCACCCTGTCTCCAGGCGTTGTGGTAGGTAAACACAGTGGGCTCCTGTGATGTGTGCGGTGGGCTAGTGTTTCGGAGCCCGAAAAGAGACTTTGGGAAGAGCCTGCGGTATTAGACACCTTCGCAAAGGGAATAGACACACACACACACGGACACAGGCACTCACACACACTGCCCTGCACGACTCATCTGTCAGCGGGACAGGTTGGCCTGGTGTGTATACATTACACACACATTTTCTCACTCACACACACATTTTCTCACTCACATATACACACACTCGGTCCCACACACACACAACAGCATCTCTCTCCTAAGTACACACAGGCGTTTGGACAGAGCTCAAAGAGATGGACAGTGGTCACGTCCAAACAGCACACCCCCACACACGTACTCACATGGACACACATCCACTGAGTACACACACACACACACACACACACACACACACACACACACACACACACACACACACACACACACACACACACACACACACACACACACACACACACACACACACACACACTCATATGAACACACATCCACTGAGTATGTGTCCACACAGCTTTGCAAACCAACGGCCTCCGGTCCACGTACATACTGTAGCCCACACACTCCGTCTTCAGAAAGAGACAACGTGAAGATACACACACACATACACATACACACACACACACACACACGTACACAGAGATACACACACGTATACAGACAAATGATACATGATGACACACACACTCTGAAGATTCTGAGAGCTTGCACGTAGACAGGTCCTGACACACACACTCACTCATACATACACACACTCACACACACACACGCATACTGTACATACATACACACAGACACACACACACACACACACACACATACACAGAGATACGTACACATACTGTACGCATGCAGAAAAATAATACATGACACACAGAGAAGACCCTGAAGATTCTGAGAGCTTGCACGTAGACAGGTCCTGACAAACACACACACTCATACACACTCACACACACACACACACACACACTCACACACACACACACACACACACTCACTCATACACACACACACACACACAAGCCGTATAAGAGGGAGTCAGGCCTGACAGTTTTGAGCTCAGGCCAGAGCTGTGAGCTTAGAAAGGTGCTGAATGACCCTGACCGAGTCGTGACTCCCCCGAGTCCAAACAACAAGCCCAGCGCTTCCCAGGAATCCCATCTGATCAAACACGTCGCAGCTACGGGAAAGGCAGCCGTGTTTGGAGCTCACGCTGTTGCCACGGCAACACGCTCGGAGAGACTGCGCGTTGGGTTATGTCATTGCGTACTGTATGGGCAGGGCATCCTGACTGAGTTGCTGTCCTGGTGTCCCGGAGTCGTCCACTTCCAACCCAGGGCTGAGCCCATCTACCCGGCCACTGATGCCAGGACCTTACTGGACAGAGAGACGAGGTGAGCAAATAGAGAGAGAGAGAAGGTGAGCAAAAAGAGAGAGAGAGAGAGAGAGAGAGAGAGAGAGAATGTGAGCAAATAGAGAGAAAAGGGGGGGGGGAGAAGCTGAGCAAAGAGAGAGAGAGAGAGAGAGAGAGAGAGAGAGAGAGAGAGAGAGAGAGAGAGAGAAGGTGAGCAAATAGACGGGGGGAGGGAGGGAGAGAGAGAGAAGGTGAGCAAAAAGAGAGAGAGTGGGAAAGGGAGAGAGAGAGAGGGAGAGGGAGAATAAGAGAGAGGGAGGGGGATTAAGAGAAAGGGCTGGGAGAAGAGGAGGAGGAGGAGGAGAGGAAAAAGTTGAGTTAGGAGAGACACTGGACAGAGGCCAGCAGATGATGAGGCATCAGGACTGGTTTAGCTGCAGAGGCCAAGTGAGGGTTCTCACGCAAAGAAGAGTGAGCGGGAAAAGAGAGAGAGAGAGAGGAGGGGGAGTGAGACAGATAGATAACTGGAAAGAACAAGATCGAGAGAGAGAGAGAGAGAGAGAGAGAGGGAGAGAGAAAGAGTGAAAGGGAAAGAGAGAATAGGAAAAAGACAAGGAACGCCATACACCACACTGATGAGAATGACAAACAACAGAATTCGAAAGAACACGCGGTCAAGCGGTCATCTGAGGGAATCTGGGCCCTCGGCACGTCCTGAAAAGACCCCTGCCAGCCAGCCGGTCACAGCTCCGGCTCTACGGGGGCCCCCGGTGCCCCATTCAGACGCGGGCGAGAGGGGGAGAGAGGAGAGGCCCCGGCACAAGTTGGCGGATGCCAATTAACACATTTGGGGGCACCCAGTGCCAGGGCATGGGAGGTGAGGCGTGTGCGCCGCCTTTGGCGTGCCTGCTGTCAGAGCATTCACACCACAACAACCAGGAACAAGCGAATCCTGTCAGCGGGAGGTGGGAAAGTGACAGGGAGAGAGAGAGAAGGACAGAGAGAGAGAGAGAGAGAATGAGAGAGAGAGAGAATGAGAGAGAGAGAGAATGAGAGAGAGAGAGAATGAGAGAGAATGAGAGAGAGAGAGAGAGAGAGAGAGAGAGAGAAAG
>NC_085008.1:10847426-10849926 GCF_963854185.1 Sardina pilchardus
AGACATTAGCTATATGGTCTGGAATGAATTCTCATAAGGATATGAATAGGTATAATTCGTTAAGAACACCGATGAGTTATTTGACAGTCATTGGGTTTTACTAGCCATGCTAAATAAATCTCAAAATTTATAAAACACATTACTTTTTGCAATATCTACAAGGGTTGTTGCAATATGAATATTCATCCAGAACCACTATGGTACAGACCTTAAGATGGAATATATGCAGTCATATGGAGCATATACTGTAGAGGTATATTGAGTTTCCCCTAGGGGATCAATAAAGTATCTATCCATCTATCTATCAGGGCAAAAATGGACCAACTTAATGCTCATTTTCATTCTTAGACAGATAGATGGAGCAAAACGGTTTTACAGGAGGAGGACTTCCATGTCACGAGAGCACTGGGATGTGGTGTGGTGTGCCAGTATAGCTCTGGAGAAAGGGTTAGGCTGCAGTGTGTCAGGCGGGAGGGCTCCTGGACCAAGTTCTCTAAGGGCCTCTGGAGGGTCAGGACTGGGCTCTGAATCCTAGTGTTGTGCATGTGTTTCTCTTTGTCCATTGTGCCTAACTCATACCAAACTGTGGTGTCCAAACCGTGGTATGAGCCATGCACACTGTTACACCCCAAATATCAACATGAGCTAATTCCCAAATCCACAGGAAATCTCAGTGTGCCTCAGGACTGAACTGAAGGGGTTTTTCAACCACTCACTTCCTCATGCCTTCTGGCCCTGTGTGAATGGGGGTGGGCAGTGGCAGGAAGTACTTTAAGGTGTGAGGATTACACCTGCTGTTATAACAAACAACAACCCCCCACACACCCCCCCCCCCCCACACAGACACACACTCATGCACAGGGAGACACACACACACACACACACACACACACACACACACTCATGCACAGGGAGACACTGACACACATGTAACAGGAGAACATTACTGGATCCACCCCAACAAAATAATTAATAGGGGAAATCAAAAATGAATTTAACACTGATATGAACACAGACAATCAAAAGGGACATATTTGCAATTCATAGAATAAACCACACACACACACACACACACACACACACACACACACACACACACACACACACACACACACAATATGCATGACGTCAATACACATGTATTTACATAGTCACACAGTCACAGATACACACGCGTACACAGGTCCATAGAGGGCAAATAAAAAAAACATTTCCCCTTCCTGAGAGAGGCCATTTTTTAAAAATCCATAACTCCCATAGCAGCCGTGAGAGAGAGAGAGAGAGAGAGAGAGAGAGAGAGACAGAGAGACATACAGTAGAGAGAGAGAAGGAGAGCGATAGCGAGAGATAGAGTTAGAGGGAAAGACTGAGCACTGCGGGGATTTTCCTCGCTGGTGTCATGACTATGTCACCACCAGTGTGAAATTATGTCAACATCCTGAGCTCCACACACACATACACACACACACACACACACACTGTGTGCCCTGCGTCCCCGTGCCAGCTGGAGCTCTATGTGCTCAACACACTGATAAGAGAAATGGAACTAGCTGTGCGTTTGCACCATACAACATTCCTGCACAGGTATTACACAATGCACCCAGGGCCAAGGATGCTGCCAACAAAGATGGCTATGTGAAGCCCTTCTCTTCCTGTGAAGACAGCGTGTGGGAGTGTGTGTGTGTGTGTGTGTGAGCGGTGTGTGTGGAGAGACAATACCCTTTGTCTGTCGGCATCCTACTTTTCTTTCTCCCTCTCTCCCTCTTCTTTGGCCATTAAAAACACGCAGGTATCATCATCGCCATCACGCAGTCGGACTGAGAGAATGAATCACACACATACACACACACACACACACACACACAAATACCTCTCGGGTTCCGGCAGCCGAGCGAAAAACAGGAAAAATCTGTGCTCCCTTTCCTGTCGGCTGACCCTGTTTGTGTGACACACAGGAAGCAGTTCAGGATGGGACAGGAAGTCAGCTTTTCCCTCTTGCTCATTGTCTCCGCGGCGATCATTACATCATGAGATGGTAAGAGGGGGAGGGAAGGAGGCAATAAATCGATGGGGGGTGGGGGGCCATGGGGGGCATGCCCTTATAGAGAAGCAGCGCTGGGCAGAAGGAGGATGAGAGAGGGGCAGATGGGATGGAGGAGGTGGTAAAAGCCTGATCTCTAACCCCAGTAAAAGGGAGCCAAGGACAGGCAGACAATATGATACGGGGCCGTACCTTTGGCCTACTATAGTGAGCATCCGCATACACAGACAGTAGACCATGCCATTAACGACATACAGGCTGTGGATCTCGGGGTAGTTGGTTCATTTCCTGAATATATTGATGTAGAGATTTAAGTCTCCCCCATGCAGATACAAGCTTCAGTGATTTCTAGTAAACTTAACCTGACCGGAATGCCACTTCCACATTGTTATCATCAGCATATGCAAACAGGGAGAACTAGTTTGGAAGGTAAATTAACCTAAACAACAATATGGCCTC
>NC_085008.1:10854926-10874926 GCF_963854185.1 Sardina pilchardus
CAGTCATTACAGTGTCATTAGAGAAAGGGCTGTGTACAAAGGGTTAATGAAATTACGATGTTGGTGAAACAATGAAACTTATTACTAAATTACTTATTACTTATTACTAAAATAAGACTTACTTGTTGGAGGCACACTGGACATTGGTCAAGACAGTGACGTTATTTCTTACACTTCGAAGGCTTGCAAGAACCTGGTCAGGAAATACAGAAAAAAATGAGTGGAAAAAAAGAGATTAACACACTTCACAAGCCCAAAGGCTGTTGTGATTGATGGCTGGTGTCGGGACTCACCTGAGCGAAAGGTGTGACGATCAGATCATCCCCGTGCCTGAGGGAGAGAGACGGGAAATCACGTCAAGTGCGTTGCAAGACTCAAAGTCAAACCATAAGTGTTACGTAACTCAAGTAACAGTTGCTTGCATCAGCCCCCCCCCACCCTTTGCCTTCGTCAGTAAATGGGAAATGACAACCCAAGGGTGCCCATGGTCTCATTGGGAAAGAATGCACCTCTTCGACGTGCCAGTAACTGGAATCTTTATGTTTTCCCGAACAGTCCTTAAGGCCTCTTGTGCTGTGCTCACAGGCCAGGTTCAAATTAGCGCAGCCGAAAACGCTGCTCTTGCATAACTAAACAGAGACTATTGTGGGGAAATGAGGCAATGACCTTAAATTCCCTCTTTCCCTCAAAAATCGTCCTCTACCTCCCCAAAAAACCCACAGCCGCATCAGGTGGGCGATGGTGGTGGTTTGCGTGACTTGAAGAAATTACAGAGCCGCTCGTCAATCACGACTCCATCACTGGGATGCTAAATTGATGCGTCCCTTGAGGACCGGAGGCCGTGACACACGCTCACTCAGACAAGCATGTCCTGTTCGAGTGCTACACACAACACATGCATGAGTGGCTCATTTACAGTCAGCCGGCTGCTCTGGACAGCAAAACAACAATGATGCACCCTCTTGACTACGTCATCATGGGAATTGTAGTTTTCAGACCACTACACACGCACACACGCTGTTGATCTGATTCATTTCCTCTAGTAAACAATGGCAGGCAAGGCCTGTACTGTGAAGCGGAGCCAAAAAGCACTCACAACTCGGAGGCGATGGAGGAGTTCCGTGACATGGACTTTGGCGAGAGGTCGTAGTCGCTGTCCGAGCGGTAGAGGAAGGACTCCCGCCGCTGGTTGTGGCCCGGGAAGTTGGTGTGCAGGACCAGGCCCGAGCCCGGCGAGGCCTGAGGGTCCAACGGACTGCAGCTGGCAGAGGGGCCATTCTCCACATCGAAACTGTAACAGAAACACACACACACGCACACGTCAGATCAGCCCACTGAGACCAACACAATGATAAACATACACACGCACTTCACACAGTCTCATAAACATAACACGAATATTATGACAGTGCGACAAAAGAATACCAGGAAAAGATTGTAAACAAAAGTTCAACATGTGGTGGCCTTATGACAAGAGTGTAAGCTTAGTCACTACTCCACCAAACGGGACAAAAGCCCTAAATTACACAACATTGCATTCGGCTGACACTTTAATGCCTTCATAGCAGAGATAAGATAAGACAGCCCTGATATGATGACACGAAGCACACACATTCATAACCATGATAACATCACACACCCTGGAGCTCTTCCTCGTCTCTATGCCTATTACTGTAACAATTACCCAATCATTCACCTTTTAGGTTCTTTATGCTTCATTATGCCCTGAAAGGACCAATGGCAGGCCTCCTGGGCTCAGTAGTACACTACGTATCAACACTCCTCCCATAGGGGCAGTGATGGGGCTCACGCTGTACTGTACACAGCACTCTCACACTGGGGACGTGGACATGAACATGTTTAGGGTAATTCAACACAGTTCGTCAGTTCATAATGTTCACTGAGCTGTTCCACTTAAAAATGACCCGATGAAGCAAGCGGCAGCACTTACTGTAAGTCCAAGTGCCCACAGAGACCCAGGTTCCATTTGCTTTCTGTTTCTCTTTACTATTATACTGTATAGCTGCCTAAATGCTAATCTCTTGCTTTCTGTCTCTCTTTACTATTCTATATAGCCTACTGTATAGCTGCCTAAATGCCAATCTCTTGCGTTCTGTCTCTCTTTACTGTTCTGTATGCTGTATAGCCGTCTTAATGCATAATCTCTTGCTTTCGGACTCTCTTTACTATTCTGTATGGTATTGCTGCCTGAATGCTCATCTCTTGGTTAAGGGAAATGTAGTGTAAATACATGTGTAACTATTAGCTTACAAGCTAACTGACTGACTAGCACAGCAGGTAGTCTACCTGCGCTACGTCTTATTTGTGCCTCATCATTAAAGCTTTCGGTCTAATTCAAAGGCAAACCAAATCCAGCCTTCAGGATTTGGCTTGCTGACCTCTAAGCCATTCAATTCAATCTCGTTGTGACCAAGTGACTTGTAATGGAAGATCAGCTGCAGTCTTAAGAGGATTTGAGCTGTTTCATAAGACACGGTTTGGTAGTAACACACATCGCCGCTGGTGTTCATAATCCAAAGAGCAGTGCTTTAAAACCTCACACAGGCTGCTCTTTCACCTGCTGGGTCAACCAGAGAAGCTGTACGTCGCACACACACTTTTGTGAATACAGAGACCATAAGCTCATGTGAAGTGAAAGTGATTGTAGTGAGTTGTGTATGTATATGTGTGCTGAATATATCTAGTGCCCAGGTCGGTGTGTGTTTGTGTGTGTGTGTGTGTGTGTGTGTGTGTGTGTGTGTGTGGATGGGTGATTATCTGATAAGACTTTGAAAGGCTGTGATATTAACGATGAAAAGATACAAGAATGAAACAAGAGAACGGTGAAGTTAGAAGTGTGAAGTGTGCCAAGAGCTACAACTATGTCAGTACAATAGAAGCAGAGAGGCACTGTATATATTGACAAGACGTACAGTACAGGACAGATGACACATACAGTACAGAGTACCGTAACTGGAGAGGAAGTGAGAGAGGTGGGGAGAGAACTCCCCCAAGGGGCGATGGATGATGAAGGGGAAGCAGTCGAGGGGGGGTTGGGATGGGGGGGGGGGGGGTGTTGTGGGGGGCTTCACGAGGGACCCTGATCTGGCAGGACTCAAGGTTTCCCAGCAGCCAGGATGGAGAGTGAGTGAGCGAGCGAAGCCAGTGGCCCTGCGCGGCGCGTCTGGACAGGATGCTGAGACGAGCGGCCTCCTGGCCACATGAAAAGAACAGACCCCCCCGTGCTTGGCATCCAGATAGCAATAGCAGTAGGACAGAGAGCTTTTCCAAAGAGGACGGCCGACTCTCCTTCAGAGGCATTGTCACACTTAGCAGGTTGGCTAACGGCCACCATTAGGCCTTTCAACAACAGTGGGATGTCAAAGAGGAAAGTACAGTATAACGGCCATGTACAATAGTGGCTTCATTACATCTTAAACAAACAACAGAGCTATGCACCTACCGTCAGAAAAAGCTCTGTTTTGTGTGTGACTTTGCACAGCGTTCAAGTGTGTTTTGAACATGAATAAAGGAATGCTGTCTGAACAGAATGAATGAGGCTTTTATCCTCTTTTATCGAGCCACGGCGTTATCGTGCCAGCAGTAAAACAAACACGCCGGTTAGACATATTGCTGCACTCACTCTCTTGATAACACACCACTCGAGAGAAGGACATTGTTGGGCTTCTGCCTGGAACATAGCAGCAAAACACATACACACACACACACACACACATACACTTATGTACTAGCTCTCACACAGAAATATCAGCAACACACGTGACGTGTGAACACACTGATGATGACACATAGACACACACACACACGCACACACACACACACACACACACACACACACACACACACACACACACACACACACACACACACACACACACACACACACACACACACACACACATACACACACACACACGACTTTCCTCATGATCATGAGAGTGTTCTGTTAGACACATCAGCAGCATCTAGAGGAAGGCAGATGAAAATGCTTCAGATATTACGGTGACCTCTAAATTGATGGCTTCCTCAGTGATCACACATGGAATGTTGAGAGACGACATTCCTCATCAGTGTAAGTATATGTCATTATGATAACATGATCTTATCCATTATCCTTTGGGCTAACCCCACACTACCATTACATGCCATCGCCCCATGTTGTGCCATTATCAGTTGCCAAATTTCTACCATATGGTCATTGGTCACCATGCAATTTATAAAACAGCCTGCATATGCACTAGTCTTTCTCCCCATCTGGAAATGTGGAATATTCTAGAAGGAAACAAACCTCTGAGGGAATAAAACTTTGGGTTCTGTGAGGCATTCTGGAAAAGCTCCAGAATTCTGTTATCACAACAGTGTTGTGCTAATGCACTGTGAACAGACCTGTGCCGTGGCTGTAAAATAAGATAAACTACTGATAATAGCATCATAACCTGACCTACCTGTCAGCTACTCTATTGAAATTAGCAATGCAAATAACTACTTTTTGAAAATAACTACTACAACATTTAGAAGAGTTATATTCATACTAGCCAAGCAAGTACGTGACAAATTACATTTTATATACTGTAGACTAGAGACAATAGATATTGACATTCCCATGACTTCAGAGGCACATAAAACTGCACTTTCTTCTGTGTTGCACTTATTCATTAGGCCTCAACCATATTCACAAAAATGTATTAACTTGTTTAACAACACCGTGGTTTGCAAAATCAGCAGACAATTACCGGTATAGAAACATATCACAACACGTCTCAGAGAGACCACTTATTGCCTCCACAGATGATAATTACAGTCTGCCTCTAGAGCCGTCTGCACTTCTTCAGGAAAGACAAAAAAATGCATAGAATATACAGATAAACAGGAAACCCTAATCCGCCATTTGGCTGAGATTCAGGCATGTCTGTCCCCCATTCACTTAAAAGATTAAAAACATGTAGCTTATGGGCTGTAGTGTCAGCATTGCGCTGCGAGATGCTAATTCCCCGTAATGAGTTCCCAGCACAGCAAACCCACAGTTCAAAAACAGTTTCAGGATGGAACACAAGACAGGGTCAAGAGAGAGTGTCTTTATGAATAAAGGAATATCAGCAGGAGTGAATTCAAGAGCGTTGGTCATCTGTGGGGTTGTCCCTTCCTCAGTGGAACACACTGTAGGTCACTCCGTCCCCCCAGAGGGAGACGAGGTCTGAGAATGCTATCAGGAAGTGACCCCAGCAGCCCTCGGTGCTGTCAACACGTCCTGTTCCCAGGACGCTGGCGAAACCCCGAGATTCAAAAATAGCTCTCCTTTTTTTCCGAAAATAGAGGCAAGCGCACAAAAAAAGGTGTTGTGTCAACCATCCAACCAACCACCTCCATCATCTGATTCAAAGCCAAATTCCTACCTTCTCCAAATGACTGTCATTCCTGTCACAGAGATGATTACCAGTTACATGTGTCAATGACAGATGGCAACAAAGTTCCCAACGAGATGTAACGCTACATCCTTTTGGTTGGGCAATACCAGCCAACTCTTCCTTTTAAACCCCAGATCAGATAAATTCAAATAACTGGGTTTGACCAAATTGTGTGTGAGTGTGTGACACAGAACATTTTGATGCAGTGTGTGTTTTGACTAGCCAAAACCTGTATTCACTAAACAAGTTGTTATAGACAACACCTCCAGCAACTGAAGAGGCTTATGACAAAAGTCAGCAATTGGGTAGAGCGTTGCCACAGAAACAAAATGACACAAAGGCAAACAGAGCGAGAGAGAGGGAGAGAGGGAAAGAGAGAGAGAGAAAGAGAAAGGGAAAGAGAAAGAGAGAGAGTCTTTTATCAAGAGATTAAAAGTTGAGGAACGTTAAATACATCTTCAGTAACAGGACGAGTGGAAGGACAAAAGGGAGAGACAGAGAATGATGACACTGTAAATCAGTTTAGTGGTCCATCCACAGGGTCAATACAAGAGTGTACACAAGCTGAAAACTGTTACTGTTCACTTGAACCACCCACTGCACAGAGCTAAATAAATGAAACAGAATGATGAATGAATGTACTTTGGGATCTACTGGGATCTCTACAAACAGCAGATATTTACCTCGCAACACTTCCTCTGGTGCATATCTAACCAGGGAGCTGTGGTACCCTATGAATAAGCAGAAGTGAAGGGGATGTCCTTTCATTATCAGGCGCTAACTGACTCAGGATCAGTCAGCACCTCCTTCCTCTGCTACGCTTTCCTGGCCAGACGCAGCAAAAGCCCATACAGCGCAGGAAACAAGCCGACAAGAGACAACAAGCATTCAGGAGGAGGTGTGGGTGAAAAGTGCAACCACTCCACCCAACAATACAAACACAAGATGACTGGAACAGACGCACTAACAAATGCACCGACTTGGAATGCGGTCATAACAAGTGTGTTGGCAAGACAAACACATATTTCGACTATTTATCTTTTACTCCATGACGTCGTTACAACCTGGCTTCTCATTGGTGACAAAGGTAAAACAAAGGTAAAAGACTTGTAGCTACTAGGCAGGTACTGTATTTACTGTATCTGTTACATGTTACCATTTTCCCACAAAAACAAAACAAAAAAAACTATTACGATGTATTTGTGTCCCTATATTTTTCTTCAACAGTTTCTGCTCTATAAAGACTTGTGAGGCACAATTTCTAAACATACAATTCTTTATGTGCCACATATAACTATAAGACCATAAACCGGCTTCATCCATTCCAGACAGTAAGTAGAGTTAACTATGCTAAATGATGGTGAGGTGAAAACTTTCCATCACTAGAAATATCTTCATCCAGACGGAAATGCACAAAACAAGTGGAAACGCTGTACTACTTACAGTATGCCTGGTGCCAGTGCAAACGTTTCACACAAACTCACAAAGAAGAGGCAACAACATGTGCATGCGCAAGACTGAGCAAGTTTGGTGTGTTCATGGGGTCTGAGAATCTTTTTTTCCCAGCAGAAAAGCAATTTACACTGGCAACCTAGCTAATGCTGCTTGAATAGAAATCATTACTGGGTAAAGAAAAGCATTTGAACGTAATAAACTGAGTGATGGATTGACTGTGGGATGTCTTGTCATGTACGTAGGTATAGGGGAGGGGGCTGCGTCTGTGAGGTTAGGGGTGGGACAGTGACTTCAGCACAAAAGGTTGCACCTTGCCTTCAATGTCAGGGTAGCACTTTGAAAAGTGGCCACTATGACACCTGTTTCCTGAAAAAATGAATGTTTCAGGGCACCTAAAATGCCAGTAGCCTACTGTATACATTGTGTGGACGGAAAGCCAAAACCAAAACGTTTGCACTTTAACCCAAAATATAATTTGTATCGTTCCCATGTACAGGTAGATGGGCCCTAATGATGGGACTATGGGAGAGAAAGAGAAATTCAAATGGCTCAATCGCTCATTCAGAAATGCTCATCCACTTCAGAGGACATGAGTGAAAGACACAAGGAGACACAAGATGGAGAATATGGAGTTGATTTTGGTGGCAGATTGTGGGTGTGTTATGTTGGGTAAATGTCTCCACTATACGCTTCTTTATGCTATTTCAGACAATGACAAATACACTTTACTGATGTGACTTTTCAAAGACGAGGCAAGCTGTTAAATTGTGTCTTGTTCAGAGACAGAACCAAAGAGCTGAAAACAGACAAGTTTGGGGCCGAGGCAACAGCAGGAGAAGAAACAGGCTCTGGCTCTGTTGCTCTAAATGGTGCTTGCTTTGGGATGGCAAATTACAGTTGGGAACTGCATTTTCCATGACATCCCCCAAACTGCATACTTTGCCCAAATTACACTGGCTAACCAGGGTCACATAGCTCTGCCAGCCTCTACCCTCTTCAAAACACTTGGGTACGTGCTAGTATGTGTGATCGTGTGTGTGTGTGCAAGTGTGTAAGCATGTGCATTTGTGCGTGCGTGTGTGTGTGTGTGTGTGTGTGTGTGTGTGTGTGTGTGTGTGTGTGTGTGTGTGTGTGTGTGTGTGTGTGTATGAAATGGATATCGTACACGTGCGCACGTTTCTATGCATGCCTATGCCTGCTTACGTACAATAAGTTCAACTATCTCATGAGAAAGTATGACAGTGACACACGAGAGCAGACCTTTAAACAGGCGAAGTAATACAAATCGGCCCAAATGAACATGACATCACCACGACCCCGAAAGGTTGAGAAAACAAATAGTGATGCTTGACTGGGCTCAGTCTGTATATATACTGTACGAGCCATTAGCCAATTCAGCCTCAATGCTGCTCTCAACACAGACTTGGATCCAAAACTTCCCACACAAACATTTCTCCAGCCCCTACAGAGAGCGAGCAAAACACAAGCAACGTGGCTCAGCAAGGGCTGGTCACCATAGCGCCACATGGAACAACACACTATCACAACACATTATCACAACACACTATCACAACACATTATCACAACACACTATCACAACACATTAAGTCAAAAGGTCATGCCCTACCTATAGGGTAGATCTACTCACACGTACACACACGCACGCACGCACACACGTACACACACACACACACACACACACACACACACACACACACACATATGTATATTAACACGTTAACCAAACAAAGAAAGGAAGCCTCCAGTTTTGTGACTGGCCAGCGGCCCCTTGTGCACACACAGGGAGAATCCCTCCAATCCCAAGACAAACATTTGATCTCCTGCCTTTTAGCACAAATCCGCCTGACAGGGAGATTATCTCTGTTGGCATTTGGTGTCATGGGAAACCTCCACACACATTTAGTGAAAATGCACACACACACACACACACACACACACACACATACACACCCATCCACACACACACACACACACACACAAACACACACACACACACACACACACGCACCTACGCATGCATGCGCACACACACACACACACACACACACACACACACACACACACACACACACACACACACACACACACACACACACACACACACACACACACACACACACACACACACACACACACACTGTGCTCATCAGGTGGATCAGGGCTTTGTCTCTGGGCCTGCCATTTATAAACAGATGAATCTTAGCTAAATTATGTTTATAAAACAACCCCCCCTCCATCCACATGTCCACAGTGCACTTTCCCTCCAAGGCTTCCCTTTTAAATCCAATCAATTTGATGCTGCTGTCGTGCATACTTTAAACTCTCCAACATTACACAAGCCCTCAAATCAAAACAATAAGAGGAAATAAGAGTTTCACATAACAGGAGACACTACTCAACTGATCAACAGACAGCCTTGTAAGGTACTGTGCGAGCATAAACGTAGTAAGCTCTGTGTGAGTACTGAGGGGTATTCCAAGTACGTGGTTTAGTGGTAAGTTACAGTACCTCAGAGTAAGTGGTAAACCTTCTACAACGAAGCCATACAGCTCTTCTATGAGAAGGTTTAGCACTTTCTCTAAGTTAACTTATCCAGGTTCATCACTAAACCACATACTTGGACTACCCCCCTGGCTACCTCATGCTTGTTGTGGTTACCAAATGTAAACAAATCAGACAGACATAGGTTTTGTGTCCAGAACCACTGCATATATGCAATATCACAGACCAAATTAAAAGTCAACATTTCTGAACCTGCGCTTCACAAACAACAGGAGCAAGATGGCGAGGTGAAAAAGTGAAACGTGTGAACCTATCTGAACCAAGGGCAATATGCAAACACTTTTTACAGTGATGCTGAAAGCTCTATCATCACCATAAAATGGTATGAAACTGGAAGTTAAAGATATTCAAATCCAAGGGGAATTTGCACAGAAGATAAACTGAGGAGACAGGCAGACGAGAGAGCCAACAAACACAACAGCAGACACACTTCAAAGCCATCTAGAAAAGTTTGAGAGAAAAGAGAGCATTTAGAAGAAGAGGACTTTTACTCTGATCTTGCTCTGAGCTGTGAACCAAGAAAACGACTGAGTGAATAAAGGAAACGATAGAGAGCTGGACAAAGCCAAGAACTCGGACGTTTCACACAAGGCTGACCTTAGAGTGGTAGTGGCGTGCAGTCTCTTCACCACCTCCTCCGAGAAGTCAAAGTGGACCCTGCCTCTGTGACAGGGTGACCGGTGGTGGAGCATAGCCCCGGTGACAACAGCCAAAGCCAGGATGCTGGAAACCGACAACACGCACGTGTGTGTGTGTCTGTGTGTGTGTGTATATATCTAATGTGAGTGACTGTCTCTGTGAAAAAAAAAATGCGAGCGAAAGCAGCACCTCCCGTCCAGCGTGGCGCCTGCTCGGTCCTGCCGCCGCCGCGCTCTCTCCCACAGTGCTGCCGAGCTGCTGTGCGGCGCTACGCTGCGCGAGGGCTGGGCTGCTCCACTCCAAGCCACTGCCCCGCCACTTCCTCCCCGAGGCCACCTCAGCCACCGGGGCTGCCGAGCGCTCAGCACACAGCACACAGCACAGGCATAGGGACAGCGCCAAGACCCGGGCTGGAACACACACACGGTGGAACGGACTCACCCATGTGAGAGTGTGTGCGTGTGTGTGAGAGAGAGAGAGAGAGAGAGAGAGAGGGAAATAGAGAGAGAGAAAGAGAGAGAGGGTGTGTGTATTGCTATTCACAAATGAACACAAAGAGCTATATGACACTGATTTGAAGCCAAGGCTACTGTATATGGTTACAATGTGGTTTGGAGAGCACAATGTAAAGGAACTGCCAACTCCAAAACAAAAAGACTTTGAGGCTGCCGTGTCAGACACTGCGCACTGTTTCAAAGAGGACAACGCATGCCGTGACGTTTCTGTGAATACTATTTGGAGAACTGAAAGTGTGCAGGATTTTTCCCCACTGTGGTTTGAGATTTCTCTCATTTGCTTTTATGCAGCTCAAATGAATCATTTGGTAACAGCCAACATTAACTATAAACAATGCATCAACACAGCACTGAAAAAAAAGCCAACTTTTTTTTTTTTCAAATATGCAGAGAAATGGAAGGTATATTTCTTTGGAAATATACTCCAGACAAAGCACATACCGGTACTAATGAATGGAATTCTATGGAAGTGACACCCTGGGAACATAGCTCTGAGTGCCGTAGGCTACATACAGAGTCATAATTGTTCTTTCCTCCCACAGATTTCTGTAGTAACTGTGTGATCAAAGATAGTCATCGGTGTGTGTGCCTGTGTGTGCCTGTGTGTGCCTGTGTGTGTGTGTGTGTGTGTGTGTGTGTGTGTGCGTGTGTGTGTGTGTGTGTTGTGGTGTGTGTGTGTGTGCGTTGAATATGAGGAGATGATTCCTTAAAGGGTAGCCTCTGTTCGTGGTGTGTGCTTGAGTCTTTGGCAAGGGGACAGCAGGCCACTTTGAATGCTGTGTGGGACAGCTTGTCCCTCGAAGAGCATTGACGTTGGACTGTCGGAAACACAAATAAAATTAAACAAGAACTCTATGAATAAATCATCTCCGTCAAACATGCCCTCGCCCTCCTCTATCTGCCTTCAGAAAGTCCATGTTTACAAGGACGCACACACTACCACTGTGTGAGGTAAAGCAATACTTCAAACTATAACAGACACAGAGGAGTGCGTTTCCCAAAACCATATCGCCAACCTGTTAGTTGGTAAACTTAGCTGGTTGTCAATGGGAAATTGCATTGCAACCAACAAAGTTGCTAATTTATTTAGCAAAGTTGCTAACTTAGTTAGCAACTATGGTTTTGGGAAACGCGCCCCAGTATAGGAGGTACAGGAGAGTTGTAACAACAATGAAATGGTCTAACACACCAATCTAGAATGGCTCCGGAGTAGAGATAAAGGCCAACAGAGGTTCCTATCAGAGAGCTAACAGGCCCAGTCCATTCCAGTTCACCCCATAAAGTGGACTGCAAGTGCTGCCTGCCACATGGGTAAGCTACTGATAGACAATGTAATTGATTGGTCCGCACACTGGGTAAGCTCCAAAAATACATTTTTTATTAATAAAAAGTGTATTTTTGGAACTTACCCAGTGTGCGGACCAATCAATTACATTGTCTACCACTTTTTGTCCGGCACCTGGATTATTGGTTCTGTGGATGTACGCACCTCAACCAAACGCCTAAGCCACTGATAGACTCAGAAAAAGTTACTGCAGTCTATTACATGACCACTGCATGCTCTTCAATCACACAGAGCAGGATTCCTAGGCTATGAGTGCATTAACGTTAATTCTCATAAAGTATGGGAGAACAGAAAGCAGAAATGGTTTCAGACTACTGTAGAGAGAGGAAGTCATTGTGAATGTCAGCTACATACAACCACTGATCAGTTATGAACATTTTAGCCTTATGAAACAGAAACTTTTAGGAAAACTCCTTCTGGTAAAGAGATATAACAAAGGGAAGTTAATCCGTGTTAGAAACTAGAAAACAAACCATACCAAAAAAATAAAAAAAAATTCCAAAAAGTTGGGAAGCTGTGTAAAATGTAAATGAAAAAGAATGCTATGATCTCCAAAAATGTGAACCCAATTTAAAAAAAAAAACATTTAATTTTTAATTTAACACCAGCAACATATTCCAAAAGATTTGGTAGAGGGATATATGTTGCTTCACCTCTTCTTCTAACAGTAGTCTCAAACATTTTAGAACTGAGGAGACCAGTTGCTGCAGGTTTGAGAATGAAATGACCAATTCTTGCCCAATAAAGGATTTGCTTTACGACACACCAAATGTGACAGGTCTGGACTGCAAATATTTTGCTTTTATTTCCATTTCACAATGTGTCACAGCTTTTTTGGGAACAGGGCTGTACTTTATCAAGTTATCACAACTCAGGATGTGTCAGTACATTGCATACAGATGTAAAATAAACACTCCCTCAGGAAAACACATCTGCAACAACTATTAACTCTGTGTTGGCCAGGGAACCCAGCTCCAGCGTCACAACAGCCCAGAGGTGCGTTCAAGTTCACTCGCAAACAGTACTCCGTTAACCTTTGAGTCTTTGGCGAACGCAAATCGCAAATCGCAAACACTCTGAGGAGGAAGTGCTCCGCGAACATACAGTGGAACTGGACGTGAGTTTGACGAACGCAACAATGCAATTACCGTGAGAATGGAATGTTAACACCAAATCGTTCAAATTTAACCGTTCAAAGAAAACATGTTCACCACACGAACGTTTCGCCACTGTTTGCCAAATTTGAACGCGGCTCGGGCCAGCCGCTGCCACACGTGCTGCCCACTGCAATGCCCTGAGACGTCACTGCGAGGGCATTCCACGCGTGCTTGTGTCACAATAAGTCACTATTGTTCCACTCCTGTCAAGTGCACTGGCGCTCGCACGCTGGATTATGCGTGCCAGTGGCAATTACTCACGCACCCCGATCGCCGTGGTAACACCAGCCTGAGGTTAAGGGGTCAGTATGCAGGACTCTTGTGTGGACTGAGTGTGTATGTGTATGTGCGTGTGTGTGTGTGTGTGTGTGTGTGTGTGTGTGTGTGTGTATGTGTGTGTGCACGTGTGTGTGTGTGTGTGTGTGTGTGTGTGTGTATGTTGGGAGGCTGGGGGTTCAGAGGGTCGGTGGGATGGGTCAGGATTGAGTCACTGTCATGAGCTGTGCTGACGATCCCTCTCTGTCTGCCTTGTCTGAATGGCAGTAGTACATACAGTACAGTAGCCTACTGAGTACTGACTGATCTAGAGCCTGTGAGTCAATCCGGTAAAAAAAACAACCCAGCAGCTCTGCATCAGAGCAGGTGTCCTGCTGGGACAGACTGAGGCTGTCAAGTGATTCTGCTCATGTCACACTACAATTGTGCTTGTTATGCCACAGTGCGACTCACTGCAAGAGCAATGGTTAAAGTCTTTATATCCGTCATGGACAAACCTCTCCATTGTGGTCAGCAAAACTCACAGCTAAAAATGAGTGTTTTAGCACCACACACCTAATTTAGGCAAGGGCGTGTGACTTTTGATCACTGTAATTTAATACGAAAGGGCTTGTCCAAAGTGCACTTGCAGGGAAAAAAAACATTCATTTTCCTTTGCTAGGAAAAGACACACACACACACACACACACACACACACACACACACACACACACACACACACACACACACACACACACACACACACACCTTTGCCTAATCTGATCCAGTAAGAGACAAAGGTGTGTGTGTGTTGGTCATCAGGAATGTTAACAGTCTCTAAATGAGTTCTGAGAAGAGCAGGAGCAGTCAGGGGTCTACCAGGGTGGAGCTGCTGTGTGTCATGGCACTGATGGCTCAGCTGCCAGCCTGAGGTTCGTCAGAGGAGCTGCCACACACACACACGCACACGCACACGCACACGCACACGCACACACACGCACACGCACACGCACATGCACACGCACACACGCACACACACACGCACAGGCACACACACACACACACACACACACAGAGGTATATGGGCATATTACAGTAATACTCAAGCCTATTACTTCCTACTCAAGCCTAATTGATGAGGAAAGGGACTGAGCAGTCTAGTCCAGTTCTGTTTGTCTGTTTGTCAGATATTGTGACACAGTTTTTGTGATTGCTGTGCACATAGAGAGGAGAAATGTTAAGTCACGTCGCTGAAAACTAGAGATGCTTCTGCTCATCTGAAGTCCACTCAGCAAGAGCGGGAGCAGCATCTGGACTTGCTCCACCTCATTTGTGTCACACATCATGATGTCCACTAGAGGGCAGCACCACATTCACAAACGCGCCACACTGCAGGTACATTCCATTTTCACCACTAGATGGAACCCTCATACAACGACTGAACGACCCTCCATCGCCTGAAATCTGGGTTAGTATTACATTATCATACAGGACAGAATACATCTACAAATATGCATTTGGTGCTGATGACCCTCATAATATTTCCATATCAAAAAGACAATTACGATAAAAATAACTTTGCCCACTACAAATCTGCTAATGACGCACTAAGATCGTTACACCAAATATTCAGCGTGGAGGAATAAGGGGGTAGAAACGGCTTTCATCTCTTCACACCAATACAGCCATGAAATCCCACCAAGCAGCACAAGCACAGGAGGCCATGCAGCCATTACGTGCACCGCTGGATCAGACACAGGCTAAGTGTATTACATGTGCTGCTTATTACACTCTGATGAAGGCATTACGTAATGCACTTATCCCCCCCGACGTCATTTCTCCCATTAAGGGGGGACCTCGCTCTCTTGTGGGCATGCAGCTAAACAAACACACTCCGACCTAATCCCACGGGAGACTCAGACACACACACACACACACGCACACGTACACACACACACACACACACACGGACAAGCTGGAACAGGGAAGGAGGAGACGGATGAGATCACTGATTCACAGCGGGTGGGAGAGGAAGGGGGGAGACAGAGAGAGAGAGAGAGAGAGAGAGAGAGAGAGAGAGAGAGAGAGAGAGAGAGAGAGAGAGAGAGAGAGAGAGAGAGAGAGAGAGATGGAGGGGAGAAGTCATAAATAACGTACCCCTCCGTCAGCTCCAGAGCCCAAAAAAAGAGTGCAGGATCAAAGAGTCGTGAGTCACGACTGATGAGGTGCCACACATCAGCTCTGATGGCTATTACACTAAACTTCCCACAGCCAAATGGATTGTGTTTGTGTAAGTGTGTGTGTGTGTGTGTGTGTGTGTGTGTGTGTGTGTGTGTGTGTGTGTGTCTGTGAGTGTTAGTGAGTATGTCTGTACCACCAATATGTGAGACTTTGTGTGTCATTTAGTGTGTGTGTGTGTGTGTGTGTGTGTGTGTGTGTGTGTGTGTGTGTGTGTGTGTGTGTGTGTGTGTGTGTGTGTGTGTGTGTGTGTGTGTGTGCATGTGTGTGTGTGTATGTGTGTGTGTGTGTGTGTGTGTGTGTCTGTGTGTGTGTGTGTGTGTGTGTGAGTGTGTGTTACAGCGTTCGCTTCACTACAATCCTATTAGTTGCACTCTGCTACTTGGCACCCTGTCGGAAGGCTTCAGCATTAAAGTCAGAGCCCGGTTAACTCTGCCCCCATCACTAAAAAGGATTTCCCTCCTCAGGTGCTGCCGGCCGAGCTTTCACTCTGCCCTCGCGCTTAATCCCTCACACTTAACACGCATGGCAAGATAGTTGGAGAAACTTCAACGCTGTTTATCTAAGGAAGCAGACGTATCTGTATCTCAACAGTGTTTAGACAGAGGAAATAAGACTATGAAAAGAAGCAGAGAGGTTTGTGTATTAGTGTGACTGTGTGTGTGTGTGTGTGTGTGTGTGTGTGAGGGTGTGAGTATGCATGTGTGAGCGTGAGAGAGAGAGATAATGTGTGTGTGTGTGTGTGTGTGTCTGACTGTGTGACTCTCCTGTGATGCACAGGGGCGTGTTTGTGTGTGTGTGTGTGTGTGTGTGTGTGTGTGTGTGTGTGTGTGTGTGTGTGTGTGTGTGTGTGTGTGTGAGTGTGTGTGTGAGTGTGTGTGTGAGTGTGCAGGCCCTTGTGATGTGAGTAACAGTGACACACAGCGCTGCTGACTCTGGGTCAGGGGAGGAGAGGCCTACAGAGTGGAGCGGGTTCAGCGCTCCAGTGCCCGTGCCCTCTGGGGGGCTCTGCAGAGATGCCACTCTCACCCTCCCAGGACCCACCCCGCACACCCCCACAGACCCTGTGCCAGGGCGCGCTAGAGAAGCCGCCAGCGGCCGAGAGCGACGACAACCCTCCCTGACGACACGCCCGGCGTGTGAACGCCAGAAGAGTTCAGATGCAAAAGCACTCTAAAAGCCACCTCTGTCAAAACTGAGATCATGTTGCTGAGCGACTGCTCTCCACACGTAGCATGCTGTACGTTCATCAACACATTTCACTATAAAAACCCACTAAATACCACTCTCTTCCTGGTCTGGAATATCGATTT
Source organism: Sardina pilchardus (assembly GCF_963854185.1). Classification (NCBI taxonomy): domain Eukaryota; kingdom Metazoa; phylum Chordata; class Actinopteri; order Clupeiformes; family Clupeidae; genus Sardina; species Sardina pilchardus. Next base: position 10,871,853 of record NC_085008.1, read on the forward strand.
GTAGGCAGAAACCTATAGAAGCTTGATAAAAAAAAGGCTTATTTAAAAGGAAAGTGATCAGACGGATTTAGAGGGGCTTTGGATCTGAACTCTTCTCATAAGTCCACTGGCTGATATGGGCCAGAGCTGGCCCGGAGGTGGAGCAGAGGTGGCCCAGGGGTGGAGCAGAGGAACGCAAGCACAGCTTAAAGACGACGGAGATGGGAACGCTCACTGGCAGACATGGGAAAACCCCGAGAGCTACACCACCCACTCATCCATCGAGTGAGCTCATAGAGGCAGGAAATGATGTGATGTTGGCGCAGGTGACGTCATCGCTGTGGCTGTCCGTACATGCCACAAACACGAGCTCATTGGTGGAGAGTTTGTTTATGACTACAGGAAAATGTGCATTCTCTTGACTGAATCAACCCCGCTAGGGTTTTTTCAAAAAAAGCGTGAGGTTAGCACCAATTATGGCCCATGGCAACGTGTATCACAGGAGACAAATAAACAAGCAGTGCCTGTTTCAATAACAAGGTCTCTGGCTGAGGACTGGGAGCCGAGAGTGGCTCTGTCTGTAGGAAGAGAGTTGATTTGGCGCACGTCGGATGAGTCCTGTATCGGCGAAGCGGCGGAGATGAAAGGACACAAAGAGGGGGAGCAGAGGGAGGGAGGGAGGGAGGCAGGGAGGTGAGAGAACGAAAAAGAAAATGAGATCGTTCACGGTCGGCGGACAGACCCCTTTCATCACTCATCTGTCCCTGAATCAATTCCCTCCTCTTCTGTTCTTAAACCTGACTCTGTCTCTCTCTCTCTCTGTCTCTCTCTCTCTCTCGCTTCCTCTCCTAACACCTTGCCTCAATGTGCGATGCCACATCGCTGGCTGGGCACCAGACCACTGCAGCAGAATGAATGAGCTCCTGATCCCTGGAACCAAAGGATTCTCTCCCTCCCCACCACTCAGGGGCTGCCCCCCTCCCTCAGTGACGCCAGCACTCTCTCTCTCTCTCCCTCTCTCTCTCTCTCCCCCTCCCTCTCTCTGTCTCTCTCTGTTTCACTCTCTTTGTGTCTTTGTATCTCCCTCTATCCTGTCTCCCTTCCTTTTGATGGCCAGTAGGGCTTTGAGATGTCAACAAAACACAGGAAGGTGGAAAAAAACCACAAGGCAAAAGGAAGCGAGGGAGAGGTGGACAAAAAAAGAGGAGAAGCTCAAAGCTCCCATTCAGATTCCATGGGCATGCATATTCAATGGCCACGCAAAACACAACACACAACAGAGAGAGAGAGAAAAGGATGAGAGGCGAGGGAAGAATAAACCAAAATCAACGTATGAATAAGGAAACAATAGTGGTCAATAGCAATAGAAGAAAACATTTAAAAAGGAGGATCAATGAGTGATAAAAATGAAATGTACAAGGTGCCAGTCCATCTCCACACATACAGTAGGACCATCGTCCAGTCATGTCTGTGGGGGACAGAGGGAGAGGACACAGGAGAAAAAAGGACGAAAATAGAGAGAAAACCATCTTAACCCTGATGAACAGCAGAGAGAGGAAAGAGACAGAAAGCTGGGAGCAGACAGAGGAAAAAAAGAAGTGATAGTAGAAAAAAAGGGGGGTGGGGGGGGGGGATGGGGCCAGCGACAGAGGAAAGGGAGAGCTCACAGCATGGAGTCCCTTTCAGCATGTGGCCCCTGGCACAGGTGCTGCTGTTGGTGAAGGGGCTCAGAGGGATGGCTGGACATCCATTTTCATCAGCACTTAAGGGCAGCTCCCTGTGGACTGACCCCTGACCTTACCGCTACCACTCTCACTCTTACAGCAAATGAGCTGGACACAAGGAGGGGGGGGGGGGGGGAGCGAGAGAGAGAAATGTGAAGAGGGGGCTGAAGAGGGAGGGATAGAGAGAGGCAGAGAGGGAATACGAGGAGGACAATGAGGGAGAGAAGAGATGTATGACATGGCCCTGAGAATGGAGGGATGAGAGGAGGAGGGAGGAGAGAGGAGGGAGAGGCCTTGATCCTCTCTCTCCAGAGGAAGAGGATCACAACAGACAGATAACCTGAGCTCTCACCATTACAAACACACACACACACACACACACACACACACACATACTGTACACACACACACACACACACACACACACACAGAGAGAGAGAGAAAGAGAGAGGTTCCTGTCAATACATCCCAACAGGCCATACATCAGTTATAGATAACAGCGGCTGATAACACCGCAGGTTGTGTGTTCATGTGTATGTTTACCCAAGACAGCACTGCTCCTCAGGTGAAAAAGTAGCCAAGGAGCACGCGCATGACGCCGCTTAAAGACCCACACACACACACACGCACACACACACACACCGTTGCTCGGTGACCACTCCGGGCGGTCCGAGCTGACACTCCATTTGTCCGGCGTAACCCCACACAGGTGTGTGCGTGGCCCTCAGCGCCCGCGTGACCCCGTAAGCCGACACAGTGTGTGAAAGAGCCTCTGGAACAGGACACGCTCGCCCCCGGTTGCCGCGCGTCACCATGGCGGCGGCGGCGTGGCAACGGCGGGATACGGTGTCGGTCCCCACCCCCCCACCCCCCCCCCCAGGTTAGGCTCCTGCGGCGCGGCGAGAGAAAGAAAGTGATGACTTCTCGGCGGAAGAGTGCGATAACAGAGCTCGCGCATGAATAAACCAGCAGCACTCTTACGAGGGAGGAAATGAAGTCAACGCAAACAGAAACCAGTGACGTGAACTGTGCAATTAGCTTCTATAGGTCTGTGTGTCTGCATCTGCATCTACAGAATGTGTGTGTGTGTGTGTGTGTGTGTGTGTGTGTGTGTGTGCGTCTTTGTGTGTGTGTGTGTGCGTGTGGACATGCGCATTGGTTTTCTTGACATGTTTTTATCTGTGTGTTGTGCATGTGTGTGAAAGAGAGCGTGTCCAGTGTTTTTCAGGAGACTCTAAACTCACACATCTTGGCTCAATTGCAGCATGTATGCTATGTTTGGTATGTGCGGCATGTAAAGAACAACAGCGGGGCAGCCTCTGTTCCGGGGCCAACTTCCAATTTACATTCCAGCCACAGGCAGTACAGTGG
>NC_085008.1:10882426-10887426 GCF_963854185.1 Sardina pilchardus
TATGTGCCTTCATGTGTATTCTTGAATTCTCCTTACCTCAACATCATATCTCTATGACAGACGTTTTCCACTGGGAGCTGTGTCTGTGTGCGTGTGTGTGTGTGTGTATGAGTGTGCATACATATGCTGTGTTCCTGCTTGGGGGCCCCTCACCACTTACCTCTTTGCATACCTCACAGTGTCCCCCCGCCCCCTTGCAATCCCCCCCTCCTCCTCCTCCTCCTCCTCCTCCTCCTCCTCTCCCTCCTACGTCATCCCCCACCTCCAGCAGCTGTCTGCCCAGCAACTCCTCCAGTCGCCGCATCAAATCACAAATCACAGCTCCAGCTCCACAGAGCTCCAGCCTCCAGCCACCCGGCAGCCCAGCCCAGCCCAGCCCAGCCCAGCCCAGCGCAGAGCAGCACAAGGGTGCGCTGATTATCCGGCGGCCGTAACTGCCAGCGATTTAGCAGCAGGGAGGCTGAAGGCTGAAGGCTGGACGTGCACGCCGACCGCTCCTGCCACTCGGCCCAGAGAAAAAAGGCGCTCTGGAGGAGGCCACTCCAACTGGCTGCTGCCATTATCCTCGCCGAGCTTTTCATTAGCAGGAGGAGTTTGTGTGTGTGTGTGTGTGAGTGTGTCTGTGTGTGTGTGTGTGGTGTGTGTGTGTGTGTGTGTGTGTGTGGTGTGTGTGTGTGTGTGTGTGGGGGGGGGGGGGGCATAAAGGACTGGGGATTTTGAAGAGAGAAACAAGGAGGAGGGGTAGAGGGAAGAAGTGGAGGAGAATAAAGGAAGGGAAAGAGCGGATATCAAAAATGGTAGAGGCCATTGACATGCACCTGGGTCTGCAGGAGAGACTGTCTCTCTTTCTTTCTTTCTTTCTTTCTTTCTCTCTCCGTCTCTCTGTGGTGTGCGTGTGTATATGTTGTGTGAATTTCTGACGTAACTGTGTTGGCAGTTGAAAAGCCACTATCACAGTAATGCTTTGATCATCTCTCACCACCAACAGCCCTCAGGCTTGTCATCTCACTATCTTAAACCCACATACAGTTAGTACACTCTCTCTCTCTCTCTCTCTCTCTCTCTCTCTCTCTCACACACACACACACACACACACACACACACACACACACACACACACACACACCACACAAATCGGATTCTGAATAATGCCTTTAAGGACCCCCAGCATCTCTTTAAACATTTTCTTTAGAAAATCACATACATACACAAACACTCACACTGGCACACTTACGGATACACACACACATGCTCCAGTAAAGGCACTTGGCCTTGAAGGACCCCACTGTCTTTGTCTTTGTGTCTTTTCACATGCCATGAAGGTGCTGCTACCGCTCACACAGGCACTCATACACACAATGGCGCCAGCATTAAAGACCCCCTTAAAGTGCTCTTGAGGATGAAAGGGGGAGGAAAACAGTGCAGGAGAGACAGAGAGAGAGAGAGTGGGAGGGAGGGACAGAGATGGACAAAGGGACAAAAAGAGAGGCACTGACCATCAGAGACATTAGCTGATGTCGCCATGTACTGTAATGTCATAATGACCTGGTACAGTGATTTCCTGTGTATTAGCCACATTGTGTATAAGCCGCAGGACAGTGTTTTATTCAAGTTAAAAGAAACAAAACTATGCCCCCATGTATTAACCTCATAGCTGAAGACATTTTGCAACATCAATGTACAGTATAAGCCGCGGATAATAGTTGGGAAATTATGGTAGAAGGTGAACAATCATTTAATATTTTTTGCAACATTAACAATTCTAATGTTGTTTTTCCATATAGCTCAATACGAACACCATCAGTGACACTAAATAGTTTGAAGTTCGGAACGAGCCCATAGGATGTTTGACGGTCATCACTCCGCCCACTTCCACTTTAAACCTCCCATACCGGTCTACTACTGTACTGTACGTCACACAGTGTTACAAAGCAACACACTCCATTCTCCTTCATGTCACCTGTAGCGTGCAGCTCAAATGACCTCTGACCCATAAGGGCAATCAGTGGACATCGATCACATGCAATCTCTACTATAGGCAATCTTCACTACAGCACCACAGCCAGCTACCAATCTAGTATTCTTATGGATGAACTAAAATACAGTACATCCTAATTGAAAGGTTCATAAAAATATATATATTCAGTGAATGTCCCTTTGGCTGTTTTAAAGCATTTAACTTGTTCAGGCATAGAACAGAGAAGATTCTTAGTCATGCCCCAGTGGTCTTCTGATTAATTTATACTACAAATTAATGCACAGCAACACTTAGCTATAAAATTGAAAACAAAATTATTAAGCTAAACAACAAAGAAAATCGTGCATTGATTTGTGAATCTGTTTTCAACAAAACTGCCTGCTGCATATAAAACATTAAAAAGAGAGAATGTCTCGCTAATAAGCCTTTAAAAAAAATGTAAACTACAATGAATGTGGGGCCACCCAGCTCAGAGAGCAACCAAGAAGACAAAACAATCCCCCAATTGTGGAAACTGCATTTCGTTGTCTTTTTACTCTGAACAATGACAATAACGTTGAATCTAAACCAATCTAAAAAAAAACAAACAAACAAAAAAAAAACAGTGGAAACTGACTTCCTTCACGGTTTCAAGCCTCGAGTCAAACACAGCACCTGTTCTTCCCTGGCGGGGCACCTGGTCTGAGCCAGAAGAGGAGCTGCAGAGCCAAACTACACTACGAGGGACTCGCCGAGGACGAGGACGCCGCCCAGCAAACACCGGCGAGATGATGACGATTGTCATGGAAACATTCTACCTCTTTTTTTTCCACAGCGCCGACTGCAGCGGTGGGCGATTGGTCAGATGTTCCATCTGAGACCCAGTGATTACTGTTTGCGGGGAGAAGGGCGGGGGGTGGTGTGCGTGTGTGTGTGTGTGTGTGTGTGTGTGTGTGTAGGTGGGGTTGCCAGGCACCTTGCGGAGCGGGAGATTAGATTAACGGTGTCTGTACCTCTCTGACCCTGACATTTAGCGTCCAGCCACGTTTTGCCCGACGGACGCCGACACGCATAAAGCAGCTGGCCAATTGGGTTAGCCCGGCACCTAATGAAATGGAGACGCATTACCTGCCCGAGGGGACCGAGGGAAGATAACTTTCCAGAGAAAAAGTCCAGCAAGCCCAATAGGACCAGACAGCCCTTTTCAGATAAAGTGGGTGCTTTATACACCAGTGATGCATTACTGTAGATATCGTGAACTGACAAGTTATTGCCGGATGCAATTCCAGTCAGACTTAAAGCACACAACTTGACTGTTTATTCAGTACATCTGAAATGCAATTGGGAGGTTTTAGTTCATTCATGCTAAAATTCAGACCGAGTTTAGTTTATTTGTGCTAAAAATGCAGAACAATACAACACAATGTACAGTAAACATCCAACATGCGATGACAACAACAAGACGTTGTTGCCCCCCCCCCCCCCCCCCACACACACACACCTACACATAAACAGAGACATCCACACACCATGAGAATCAAATGTAGGAAGATAACAGCTTCTGCTTTACATTTTTCTTTTTTGAAAGCCAAGAAGGACATTTAACAGAATGCGTGACATAACAACATGTGGTCTGCAGTACCTACGCAGTACCTACACAGGAGCCTCCGCCGTGTCATTCTGAGGACTGCTCAGCAGCAGAGGAACTGCTCATTCCTTCCCAATTTCACTGAACCAATAATGAGCTTTTTTTCCCCGCCGAGCCGCAGACATTCTCTCCTGCTCTCACACGGAGAGAGACAGACACCAAGTCTCAGAGGAGCTGAGGGAGGCTGGCCTCTGGCCCGACTGAAATCGAATCATGGCTCGAAAACTCGTTAAGTGATAAAAAGGCGGTGGTAATTTCAGGAAGGTGGTAGGAGGCACCCTGTAATTAAAAGCTCGGCTCCTCTCTCCACCGCGGCGAGAACGTAACTAAATGGGATTCGTAAAAAGATGAGGCAATGAATATAGATGTCAAGAAAATCAAACCTCTCAATCTATGTTTTTCTTTCCTTGAGTCAAAAAGCTCCAAGTCAAAAAGCTAACAAAATGAGTTTTCACCACCATCATAATCAAGATAACTATCTGTGTGTGTATGTGAGAGTGTGTGTGTGTGTGTGTGTGTGTGTGTGTGTGTGTGTGTGTGTGTGTGACAAGGACTCATTTGATCAGTGAGGAGAGGTGTGTGACATGATTATCATTATAAGGTCTGCATAAGATTAAGTGTGTGTGAGAGCAAGCGACTCGAGTATGATGATATGAGAGATTAGTGTGAGTGTGATGATAAGTGTGCACATGAACAGAGTGCTGCACCTCTCTTGCACTCGTTGTTTATCACCCCCCCCCCCCCCCCCCCCACACACACACACATGCGCACACATACCCACACACAACCCCCCCCATGAGGAGCAGAGTGACAGTAGGCACAGATGGTGGCCATTGGCAGCACATTGGGCAGGACTGTGTTGAGTTCCACCAGTGCCATCTCCACCATGTGGGCACGGGATGCCCCCTGACACCGAGGGTGGCCAGGGTCTCCTGGGGTCCTGCTGGGGGACAAGCCTGCCAAGTGCAGTCAAGCCAAGTGCACATCTCCTGAAACCTGATTTTGTATGTGTGTGTGTCATCTGTTACAGTTTGTATGTCACATTTGTTTCTGTCCATATTTTTGAGTCCACCTTTTGCACATGCACATACATACTAGAGACAAAAATATGTGTATATTTGAGATCAAATAAACTACAGTATGTGTGTAACAGGAGTGTCTCTGTGTATTTGTTTTCTCTCTCTCTCTCTCTCTGTGAGTGTGAGTGTGTGTGAGTGTGTGTGTGTGTGTGTGTGTGTGTGTGTGTGTGTGTGTGTGTGTGTGTGTGTGTGTGTGTGTGTGTGTACTGTAGGTGAATCATAGATGACTTCTGAATTCAATGCACTAATTTAAGTTTAAATTCACTGCCTGGTGTCAGCTAGGTGACGTAAACAGAGGAGACACAGCGTGCGGTTT
>NC_085008.1:10892426-10894926 GCF_963854185.1 Sardina pilchardus
AACATACAGTACAAGTACATACACATTCTACTTTTTAAACACAGATATTTTAAAGCACCTTTTCATTTTAACCAGAGACTAAAAGTACACTGTCTGCTCCCCACAAGCAATCTGCACACTTCCCAGACAGCCAGGGAAAGCGCTGCCTCAACTTGCCAATATGTCTTTGGAGGATTAGTCAGTGGATGTCCATGAAATATTCGCATAACTCCTCTGAATTTCATTAGGGCCCGAGCGATATTAAAAGGCCATTACGGTCCGCTCGGCTGGCCTCCCGTCCCTGACATCACATTAGGCTATTACGCAGTAGAGGAGAGTGCTTTTGAATGGCCGCTGAGCGGTGGCACAGGGTCCACCAGGGTACCGCTCCAGACATGGGCAGGGCTGAGCCGGAGTCTAAACATGCAGCGGAAGAGATGCCAGGCCGATATACCTCAGACTCCGTGGGCAGCTAGTAGTGTGGTGTGTGTGTGTGTGTGTGTGTGTGTGTGTGTGTGTGTGTGTGTGTGCTTGGGGGAATGGTGGAGGTGGTGGGGGGCTAGAGAGAGACAGCGGGACACACTCAAACAGCCAATTATCTCCTCTATTTAAACAGTCGATGAGACGCACACGCACTCCCACTCCCCTAAATATAAACAAAGGCACACACACATACAGACTAATCAATTCTATCAGAACAACACATGCCCAGACTATAAGGCTGTGTTTGTGTGGTCTGACTTAATTTACTGTAATTTGTACTAGGACAAATGTATCACACTGTTTAGTGCCTTTTACCAGAGCTGGGCTTTTGGGTAATCTGACATTTAAGTATTAAACAGGTACATTATCTGTGATGATATAATAATAATAATAATAATAATAATAATAATAATAAGAAGAAGAAGAAGAAGAAGAAGAAGAAGAAGAAGAAGAAGAAGAAGAAGAAGAAGAAGAAGAAGACCGACCTAACACAAAGACACACACTAGTATTATGATTATTTAATGTATTCTGTGTTGAGCTGACTGTTGAGCAATATCAATTTCATTACTGATAAATCATTTTATAAGTACATGAACAATAAACTTGAATCTAAGAACTTGAACTTGAACTTGAATAGGCTACTACTACTACTACTACTACTACTACTACTACTACTACTACTACTACTACTACTAATAATAATAATAATAATAATAATAATAATAATCACATTTACATTGATAGTGAAAGAATACAACATTTTTAAATCATTATATTCTAAAATAAGTATAATTATCACTACACCAAAATAGATTATAACAATCTGTCCATTATTTTGTTCATATCAAAACTACAGGAAATATCTTTTTGTTCAAATAAAAACATTCTAAAAGCCAAGTGAAGATTCTAAATTACATCACAGAATTTTAGAACCTTCACCATTGGCAACCTAACCCAAACATAACTTAGACTCTTCACTTTTTATGAATATCGCACACAGAAACGTATTGCTCTTGATTATTTGAGACTTTATTCAACGTTTTTCGGAAAACTTTCCTGACAAACGCTATGGAACCGGTAAGACATTATTCCAAATGGCACTTTCAACACTTGTGATGGATTTCACCTTTTTTGAATGTTTAGAATTTGTTTTAATGTGATATTAAGCCACTGGAAGATTCATAAGTGTAACACATTCTGCTCTTTTACATAATGGATAACATACACCTATTAAATTACAGATATACAACATAGGGCGAGCCACCAGTGGCCCCTATAGCCTCAGAAGGCATGTTGTGCCATCTAAGCATTTTGAGGACTTTTGTCTGGAGACACAACCCGTCTCTAAGAAAAAAGGTCTTCAGACTGGGGAGAAGACTGTTGAAGGCTCTGCCTCCAGCTCTTCCCAGAGTCCTCTCCCTGTGCCCATCCTTTCTGGAGAGATCCTCAGCTGTGGAGACAGTCTTTCAGCTCCACCTCAGCATCACCCTGGATCCTCACTGCCAGCTAGGGATGGATGTCTGAGCACCTGCAAGGTCTCTGGACTCACCCTGTCCACTGCCCCAGAGGCTTCTGAGCATGTGGGTCGCAGGACAAAACAGGCCAAGCCTTGCCGAGTGGAGCACAGACCACAGGTAGAGACTCTTCTCTCATTTCCAATCTTATATGAAATGTCACAAAGAGATCATCTTGCAACCATGTATGTACTTTAAAATAATCATTTTCTCTTACAACCTGTAGGCCCCTAAGCTGAAAAAAGCAGCACAGAAGAAGGAGGCACCACGGGGAAACCGTCAGAAGTCCAATGACCTGATGCAGAGGCTGGAGATAGCAACTATACTGCTGGAATTTGCACAGCAAGTCCCTGACCTGGTCCCAGAGGCTGGATGCAACATCAACATCCAGCAGCAACTTCAGCAGATAAAAAAATTCAGCTCCAAAGGGAACCAAACCAGCTCCGGTCCAAAGCAAGGAACCTTTGTGATAGCACGCGCCTTTCAAGAGGCACCCAGTGACCATGGATACTGCAAGAAGTAC
>NC_085008.1:10899926-10902426 GCF_963854185.1 Sardina pilchardus
CGCCATACTGGCGCACTTCTCACCCACTCCAAAGGAAAGAGGCCTTGGGTTCAACAAAAAAAGAAAAGAAAAGACAAACTAAAACAATGAAGCCATTAAAGTGCCAATAAGTCTTTAAAGGCACAGACAGTCAAAAGTCAAAAGTAGAGGAAACAGAAACTGATTCATTGGATAAAACTCACTAATTCACTAACAAAGCATGGGCTCAATCTGTCTTCACTGTGAAGCGGGTCATGTGTGTGTGTGTGTGTGTGTGTGTGTGTGTGTGTGTGTGTGTGTGTTGTATCAGGCGGTTAAAAGATTTGGGTTCAGCGTTATCAGCAGCGTGTTTGCAGAGAGTGCTGAGACGTGGAGGCTGATTGTAGTTGATCTATGTGCGGAGCAGAGAGACATACCTCTCCCCTTTCCTCTCCATCTTTCTCTGTCTCTCTCTGTCTCTCTCTCTCTCTGGCTGTCTGGCTCTGGGCTGTCGGGAGGGAGAGGAATAGATTTCCCCCGGGGGGCTGGAGTGTGGAATGGTGGGGATTTGCCGAGGGCGAGCGAGAGGCTTCCTATCAGCGCTCGACTTGAGTGGCGCACAGACGCCCAGCACAGTGATACGCAAGGACAGCAGCTCCATTAGAATGTCACCGAGATAAAGAGAAGTAGACGTGCTGACAGGGGATGACGTGTTTCTCTGTGTGTGTGTGTGTGTGTGTGTGTGTGTGTGTCTGTGTGTCTGTGTGTGAGTGTGTGTGTGTGTATGTGTGTGTATATATGTGTGTGTGTGTGTGTGTGTGTGTGTGTGTGTGTGCCTGTAAAGTGTATCATTGTAGTCTCTTATGAATATATGTTTGACACATGCACTATTTTTATATACACATACATACAGATAATGCATTTTTCTCACAAGAGTTTGTCTGTAGGCGTGTGTGTGAGTGTGTGTGTGTGTGTGTGTGTGTGTGTGAAAGAGAGGGTTAGTATGGTCTGCAGCACCCTGGAGCCTCGCCTTTGGGTGGGTATTTCAGCGGCGGTTCTGTGACGCGCGTGTCCTCGATTAAAGTTATATAATGAGATCCTGGAGCGAGCGCGGGAGCAGCGGAGAAACACAAAGACACACATGAGAGGGAGGCACCTACTCTGATAGATCTTCATCAAACCGAACGGACATGTTCTTTAAGAGCAGATCCTCTCTCTCTCTCTCTCTCTCTCTCTCTCTCTCTCTCTCCCTCTCTCCCTCTTTCTATCTTTCTCTGTGCTTGAGCGTTTGTGAGTGTGAGAGAGAGAGAGAGAGTGTGTGTGTGTGTGTGTGTGTGTGTGTGTACGCGTGTGTACGCGTGTGTGTGTGACTGTTCTCGAGTCTGAATGGGCTCCTAATGAACACTAAGGAGTGCTTGAGAGACTGGGGGTGGGCAGCCATTGTGAACAAAGTGGAAGCTTACGAGGGCAGGCTGCTGCTATGTTGGAGAACAGTTAAACAGTTCCATAGAAAGAAGTGTGTGTGTGTGTGTGTGTGTGTGTGTGTGTGTGTGTGAAAAACTAATGAGAGCGCAAAAAGCCGAAAGACAACATGAAAAAGGATGACTCACATAATGGCTGTAGTCGGCAACAATGATCATCCTGAATGTGCACATACTGTACATTTGTGGGGGCTGGAGTATTTGTGTGTATGTGTGTGTGTGTGTGTGTGTGTGTGTGTGTGTGTGTGTGTGTGTGTGTGTGATGTTCCCTCCCTGCCATCTGAAAAACACAGCACGGAAATAGGCCCCCACTTGGTATGAGTGCAGGCTCTCTTAACCAAGCTGACCCACAGCAGAGCATGCATGCCCTCTGACTGCCCACCTGGCATGGGCACAGCAGAGTATCAGACCACACACACACACACACACACACACACACACACACACACACACACACACATTAACAAAAACATTAACGAACACATACAGGAACACACACACACACAAAGTGCCCACAGGCAGACCATCTGCTGGCATACATCATCCCTCTTAACCAGCCCCACCACCAACACCCCACGTGCCACACACACACACACACACACACAGACATGCACGCGAACGCACACGCACACGCACACGCACACGCACACGCACACGCACACGCACACGGACACGCACACGCACACACAAATGAAATCCCATGGCCTCCTTCATACCCTGCACCACATGCATGCACACTCATCCAAAAATTCTGCAAAATGCTCGACCTGAAAAAAAAAAAAAAAAAAAAGAATAGCCGTGCTTGTGCTAATGACCTCCCACCATCTGTTGGTCTTCAAAAAGAGAAACGAATGTTTTGGGGAAGTTAAGCGCTGGTGACGGATGTCTTGTGGCTGTTAATTACAGCTGGGCAAAAAAAAAGCTGCCTGTTTATTCCGCGCCGGCTAACAGTAAGCAGCTGAGCCGCGGCGTGCTTTTGATCTCATCTCTGCGGCACCCGGCGAATCAGCTTTAAGAGGAAGCCAGCCTCAACATGAAACCGGTCCATCCATCCATCCCCT
>NC_085008.1:10914926-10929926 GCF_963854185.1 Sardina pilchardus
GCGAAGCAGCGATGCCAACAGCCAGCCTCCCCAATCAGTCCTCTCACGGCACCACAGCGCCACAACACCGCCCCCCCCCCCCCAGCTCTCTACTCTCTTCCCCCTCTCAGCGCGCGCACACACACACACACACACACACACACACACTCTCTCTCTCTCTCTCTCTCTCTCTCTCTCTCTCTCTCTCTCTCTCTCACACACACACATACACATACATACATACACTCTCTCTCTTTCTCTCACACACACTCTCTCTCTCTCTCTCTCTCTCTCTCTCTCTCTCTCTACTCACACACACACACACACACACACACACACACACACACACACACACACACACAGAGCACAGAGACAGACAGAGCGGAGGCTCTGGAACCTAAAGGTAGCGCAATGCTAACCCCAACAGCCACAGGCACGCACTCGTTTCTCCCCGCATGCTTGGAATAAACATAGCTGTGCTGCTGTACTGACTCTCTCTCTCTCTCTCTCTCTCTCACTCACTCACTCACTCACTCTTGTGCTCTCTGCCTCTCTCTCTCTCTCACACAGAGAAATAGGGACACACACGCACACATTCAAAAGCACGGAGTCCTGGCTCCACCTCTGCTGTGAGCTGATTGGCTGCTGCTGGTGTTGATGTTGGGTCTCTGAATGACGGTGAGGGGCTCGCTGAATTTCAACGATGTGTGACCTTTCACAGAACAGCACAGCCAAAGATGCTCATAGGAAGGATGTAGCAGTGGGATGAGCTCAGAGTGTGTGTGTGTGTGTGTGTGCCTGCGTGCGTGCGTGCGTGCGTGCATGCGTGCGTGCGTGCGTAGATGTGTGTGTGTGTGTGTGTGTGTGTGTGTGTGTGTGTGTGTGTGTGTGTGTGTGTGTGTGTGAAAGAGAAGAGGGGAAGAGGTTGAATGTGCGTGTTCAGTCTGTTTACGCTAGCTTGAACATGTAAGCTGGTGTGGTTGTGAGGGTGTAAGATTGCGTGTGTGTGTGTGTGTGTGAGCACGTTCGTACGTGCATACGTGTGTGTGTGTGTGTGCGTGTGTGTGTGTGTGTGTGTGTGTGTGTGTGTGTGTCCCTGGTCTCAGATTGCATTCAGCGCCAGATTAGCTCGGTTCTCCTACCACATGACTATGCTGTCACATTAATTATACATTTCAGTTGGTACGGCAGCACAATACCTCCCAGTACTTCCGCAGCATATGACTTCCCCTCTCGGCACGCTAGCCGCTTCTCCATTTTACCCAGCGCCAAACACCATATGCAGGATAAACACCTCACCTCCCTCCCTCTTTCCCTCACAGGCAGCTCTGTCAACTCCACTTCAAAAACATCACGCACTGCCGCTCGCACACTGGATTATGTCCACAATAACAGTTTTTATATTCAGCAAGAGAGTAAAACCAACAATAAAAGCAAGATGTCTCCCCCAGATATGTATGGTGTTTTGGAGCCGGTCTTACAAACGCCTGCTTGAACACTGTTACTTACTGAATGACTAATCCCCCCCATAAGACACATGCCACATTCCAGCAGAAAGACACTACAGTCACACAACGTCCCTTGGCAGTAGGAAGCCGTTGAATCGTTGGCTACTTCACTAAAGGAGCCTACGAGGGCGTTCCATAACAGACAGAAGAAAGACAGACAAAATGAAAGGAAGAGAGAAAGAGAAAGGAAGAGAGAGAGAGAAAGAAAGAGAGATAGAATCAGTGACTCAAAGATATCATCTATTGAGCAGACGTGACTGACAAATGACAAGCCACGGAAAGACACACTCACGCCCACACACACACTTCATCTCAGCTGTTACAGTTAATGTCATGAGCAGATTTCTGCCTTTGACATTCACTTTCAGCAATTCACCACCACCAGTGCTTCTGGCTCCCCATCAAGCCCGCTCTGTGCCAATAAAGCACTTTTGAATTTAAATGCGAGACAACCAGCTAGCATGAGCGGGTGACAGCCTGGCTAAGAGAAAGAGCAGTTGAGCGTGCGGAACAAGAGGACCGAAACAGAGTGAAGGACAGACAGAGAGAGAGAGAGAGAGAGAGAGAGAGAGAGAGAGAGGGAGGGAGGATGAGTGCAGGAGCCCAGCAGTCGGAGTGACAGACACTGAGGAGGTGTGTGTGTCTCTGTGTATGTGTGTGTGTGTGTGTGTGTGTGTGTTGACTCAGCGATGACAGCCTGATCACCTCTCTCATCAAACATAGAGGCCACTGCTGCTCCTCTCCATCTCTCTGAGGACACAGACAATGGCCACAACCTGGCAGCATCGACAACTCTCACACACACACACACACACACACACACACACACACACACACACACACACACACACACACACACACACACACACACACACACACACACACACACACACACACACACACACACAACACACACACACACACACACACACACACACACACACATCCCCCACCCTGGACATGGGAACATGTAGTCCTGTGTGTGTGTGCGTATGGCAACAAACGGCCGTCTTCAGAATAACAGCGCAGAAAGAGAAAGTGTGGGATAGAGAGAGAAAGGAGCGAAAGGCTGCTGACGAGAGAGGGAATTACTGTACTGTGAGCAGAAAAGAGGTAATGAAAACAGTGTGGGAAATATGGGTGAGAGAGAAAGCGGAAAAGCAAGTGAGAAAAAATGTGTGTGTGTGTGTGTGTGTGTGTGTGTGTGACACTGTGCAGCGCTGGTTTAGCAGAAGAGGAAGAGGGAGAAGAAGAAGAAGAAGAGGGAGAATAAGAAGAAGAGGGAGAAGAAGAGGGAGAAGTGGAGGCTGAGAGGGTTCACGGAGAGGATGAGTGTGACTGCGAGAGGAAAAGAGAGAAAGAAAGTGAGAGGCTGTGGGGAACTGAAATAGAGATACTGTACAGGGAGAGATGCATGTTTGTGTGTGTGTGTGTGTGTGTGTGTGAATTTCTCTGTGGGAAAGTGTGTGTGAGAGAGCAACTTAACACAACAGAGGCAGAGAGAGAGAAGGAGGCAGAGAAAGAGAGAGAGAGAGAAGTAGGCAGAGAGAGAGAGAGAGAGAGAGAGAGAGAGAGAGAGAGAGGGTGAGAGAGGGGGCGCGATAAGGGCACAGGGGAGATAAGGAAAGGAATGGTGCCACATATATTGTGTGTGAGGAGGCTCTGGCTGCATTAATTGGACAGTGAGAAGAGTTTGGCGAGGCAGTCAGGGACATTTTAGCCCAGCTGACAAGGGCTCAGAGCACAGCCCTTATCTCTCTCTCTCTCTCTCTCTCTCTCTCTCTCTCTCTCTTTCTCTCTCTCTCTCTCTCTCCCTCTCTACTTCTATCTCCTCCACTCCACACACACACCCATGAGCTCAGCTCTCCCTCACCATATTCATCTGGTCAGCTCCTCACTTCCTTCAGATGACCAATCCCTTCTGCGAGCAGCTAGAAGACAACTCCGTCGTAGCCACTGACATTTAAATGTCTAGACTGGGCTCACAATGGCCGCTTTGTGACTAAGTCCTCCCTGGCTTTTGGTGCAGTAAAAAGTACAACAAAAAAAAAACACACACACACACACACACACACACACACACACACACACACACACACACACACACATTGAATGAATGGTAGCAATCTGTAAACGCCTAACTCACTGAGTGCTCTCTCCAGGCCGCCATGCCAAACGCTTCTCACTAATAGACTGCGAGCCCCCTGTGGACGGAGGCCTGTTCACTAAGGGCTGTGTGTTGTGAAGGCAGCGCAAGCTCCAGCTCAAGATGGAGTTGACCACGCAGGCAACCATCAGACGACACACAATACACACACAGCGCACAATACGCACAAAATACACACACAGCGCACAATACACACACAGCGCACAATACACACACAGCACAAAATACGCACACAGCACGCAGCTCAGAGCCCAGAGCCCAGAGCCAAGGGTCTAGACGAGGTAATTACGCACACACAACGAGCTCTCAGTCCGGATTTTTCCAATCTCCAGGGGTAGGCTAGAGTGTGTGCAGTTTTAGACACACACACACACACACACACACACACACACACACACACACACACACACACACAAGCATGTACACACACATCCGCACATGTGCGCGCACACACACACACACAAGCATTTACACACACACAAGCATTTACACACACACACAAACACAAACACTCACACTGACTAACAGAGCACAACTGTATTCATCTTCCTTTCACACCTTCAAGCATCGATATGTCCCAAAACTGCACTGAGTATACACGCTGACACACACACACACACACACACACACACACACACACACACACACACACACACATACATACAACATAACAGCAGTTCTTCAAGTTCAGCAGATGTTCCTTTGAAACCGTAGGTGAGAAAACAGACACAGCATGGAGGTCCCCTGCCTCACACATTCAAACACAGAGACAAACAAACACACACACACACACACACACACACACACACACTACAGTGGGCTTTTCACGCATGCCTGGCCCTGGTTCTCATGGCGTGTGCTGGTTCTTGGCGAGGCTAGGATGCCTGGAGGGAAGCTTATATAATTGAAGAGCTTATGTAAAAAACGAGAGGGGAAAAAAACATTCCACTCACAGCTGACTTGACCGACATGAAGGAAACCTCAGCTCAGCTCCACAGCGTTGCAAACAGGGACCTACATTCACACTATCCATTCATAAAATAGAGAGCGAGAGAGAGAGAGCGCTTTACAGAAAAAGAGAGGGATAAACAAGACAGAGGGAGAAATGGAAGAAGGTGAAGAGGAGAAGAACACTGGAACACGGAAGTCAAGGAGCATCCAGAGAAAAGAGGAATGGCCCTAACAGCGTTCTGGAAACATCCACCTTAAATAAATCACACTTATTCTCTTGCTATTCTCTCTCTCTCTCTCTCTCTCACACTCACAGACACACACACACACACACAGAGAGAGAGAGAGGAATGGGGCACACGCCATCTTCTGTGTAATCTCTCTCTGACATTATGTTGGTGCATGGCTGAGGGAAAAGTGTTATTCTCCTGAAATGTCATCTAAACACACCCAAAGCCCTTGAGCTGAGTAAAAACAGATGCCCACTCACTCAGAGCCACTGAGCAAGATACACACACACTCCATCACAAAGACACACTCTCTCTCTCTCACAGACACACACACACACACACACACACAAAGGGTAAAAAGCTGTTTAAACAGACCCATATCCAAAAACAAATCAATGTCTTCCAAAAATAATAGCCTGGGAGAGATTTAAAAAAACCCTGAAGTCTAAACACATGCATTTATACAATGAAAACCCTCACAATACATTAGCTCTAAAGACTGAACTGAACGTAGCCCAGAAAAGGCCGGCCTCATGGCTGGCCAGCTAAAATCCCCGGTGGAGTCTGTAGCTATGATGTTACGCAGGTGACCGAGCCGCAGTGGACGTCTGAAAAGGCAGCGCAAGGTCAAGAGCCGGGCCGGGCCCGAGTGAAGCTGACCATGAGCTGACCGCTCGGCCAGTCAGTGAGATGAATACAGAGAAGTCACACCGGCCTGGGGCTATGTCCATTACCAACTCCCTGAAGACAACACAGAGACACGGATGCAAGGATACACACACACACACACACACACACACACACAAAACACACACACACACACACACACACACACACACAAACATGTAGACATATTTACACATAAGAAACGTGTGTGTATGTGTGTGTGTTTAGTGTGTGTCTCTTTCTATGTGGTGTACTTCATAGCTGGTTCAGAGACCTGTAGTTGAGATGTGAGTACCCTACGGTCCCCTACTGACAGGC
The DNA here is from genome assembly GCF_963854185.1 of Sardina pilchardus. Taxonomy (NCBI): domain Eukaryota; kingdom Metazoa; phylum Chordata; class Actinopteri; order Clupeiformes; family Clupeidae; genus Sardina; species Sardina pilchardus. The sequence goes on from NC_085008.1 coordinate 10,920,746, forward strand.
AGCGATCCATCTGCCCTTTAGCACAACTCTCTCACACAAAGCCTCTCCAAGCTCTTCCAGGTCAGAGGTCAGCTGTCCGAGCGTCGGCTCGCCTCTCAATCAAACGGCCGGCCCACATGAGAGAGAGCGGCCAGACGGCCAGACGAGACCTTTCAAACTGTCGGCTCACATCTACCGCGGTGAAATATAATGAAAAGATCACAGGCATCGCTCTCTCTTCCTGCAAACACACACACACACACACACACACACACACACACACACACACACACACACACACACACACACACACACAGATACTCTCTTTCTCTCTCTCTCTCTCACTCAGAGAAGGGCATGAGAGAGGGAGAGGGAGAGAGGAAGAATCAGCCTAAAATATTCACACCCCTCCACACAGATTCTCCAACTCTGCATTCTCCAAATCCTTATCCTCAAAATGGAGGACAGACTATCGGCGCGGCGGTAAGACAATCCCGACCCAAGGACCGCGCCGGCCGGGCGGACTGCTGCTCCATACGCAGGGAGCGGAAGGGGAGACAGCCGCTCTGCGGAGACCAAACAGACCTTGACGCGTCCTGGGGACTCAAGCAGCCACAGATTAGACACCCGGAGGCATTACGCAACTCAAGTGTGGCTCAGACAAGGCGCTCCTGAACAAACAGCCCCATACCGTGATCAGGCTGCGAGGCTTTCATCTCTCTCTCTCTCTTTCTCTCTCTCTCTCTCTCTCTCTCTCTCTCTCTCTCTCTCTCTCTCTCTCACGAAAAAAGACTTGGGTACATGTTCGCCGGAAAATAGCCCAGCAACACGCGTCTACAACCTAACCCAGATACATATAAACAGTCAGAGACGCAGTCAAAGTCACGACAAAGACACAGACGCAGATGAACTAACACAAAGAGAGGTAGAGTGGTAGACACACACACACACACACACACACGTTTCTGGGTTTTAATGTCTCTAATGTGGCTGGGTGAGTGGGCCTGAGAGAGCTGGACTCCCGCTGTCCTGATCCAGATTCCGATGATGGCCGGCCCCGCCAGCAACCCCCCCCCCCCCCCCCCCCCCCCAGCCCCACCTGGGAGCAAGCGGCGGGAAGGTATCACTGTCCTCCTCTCCTCTCCTCTCCGCTCCCTCCTCCTCTCCTCTCCTCTCCTCTCCTCTCCTCTCCTCTCCTCTCTACTCCTCTCCTCTCCTCTCCTCTCCTCTCCTCTGTACTCCTCTCCTCTCTACTCCTCTCCTCTCTACTCCTCTCCTCTCCTCTCCTCTCCTCTCCTCTCTACTCCTCTCCTCTCCTCTCCTCTCCTCTCCTCTCCTCTCCTCTCCTCTGCTCCTCTCCTCTCCTCTCCTCTGTACTCCTCTCCTCTCCTCTCCTCTCCTCTCCTCTCCGCTCCTCTCCTCTCCGGCGTAATGGTGTCGCGTCAGCAGGAAAGTAATTGTGTTCCCAAAATAACCCACCTCCCTCCCCTCCTCTCCCCCCTTCTCCCCCCTCCTCTCTACTGCTCCCTCCACATCCCCGCACACAAGACATCACACAGCTCTAGCAACTACAACAAGGCCAGGGAAAGAGAGAGAGAGAGAGAATGAGAGAGGGAGAGAGAGAGAGAGAGAGTGTGTGTGTGTGTGTGTGTTGTTGGGGCGGGGGTGGATGACAGAGAGAGAGAGAGCCTGTAGAAGATGCAACATTAATTACGAAGCAAAGTATTGCCCTTTGAAAAGCCAGACACAAACACACAACAGAGCACAGGCAGGGTGCACACACACACACACACACACACACACACACACACACACACACACACACACACACACACACACACACACACACACCTACACTAGGAAACAGGACATAGGTGCTAACAACCAGGTGTTGAGATCTTAGAGGCTCCATCTGACCCTGTCTTAGCCGTCCAGCTTGTCCAATCAGGAGACGCTTGCTCCAGGGAGGGGGTAGGGTGACTAGTGCCATTGGCTATGATGCCACTTCATATGGCTGTAGACGCAGATAGGTGAGCCACACACACACACACACACACACACACACACACACGAAATCTGAATAACACTTTGAAGAAGTTGTTGTAAAGAATTAGGATTTACACGGGCGGAAAAGGGCTGACGCGCTGCAGGAAAGATGCCGACTCATGGTGCGCTCAGGAGCTCCGCGTCACAGCCATGGAGACCAGCGAGCGAGGAGCTGTGACAGCCAATGAAACGCCACCTGCGTCGCTCCTCCCACTTCAATAAGGCCACACGACATGACAGGCACAGATCCCATCAAAGCGGAGGGCTCATGAATAGTGACATGAGGAGTCGAGCTCTGAGTAGCACACACACACACACACACACACACAGAGAGAGAGAGCTCACCGTGCTGTACTACGGTATAAACATCCTGGAATGATCTGCAGTTACACTTTATTTCAATAGTCCCCCAAAAAAACATCAGATATCATCTGTTGAGATTCACAGTGTAGATTCATCTGAGACTGAACTTCACCTTAACCAAACCCAACTCAACCCCTAATCTTAATATTAACTTTACATTTTAGTGTTTGCTGATAATCTGAGCATCAGTCTAAAGGGGACAGTCCAAGTAAAGTGACCTTTTCGGTCTGATACAAGACTTGTAGTGCCTTGCATTATGACATGAGAACAGCCCAGATGAGAAGAGGAAGAGGAACCGTGGAGAACGTGTGTGCTAGTAGAGTACCGCTCCTCCCATATGGCACCACTGACGTGGAACCGCGCTTCTCCTGCAATGTGCGTTTCAGTCGCACCACACTAGAAAGTCCCCTCGGCTACGAGCACCTGTCAAATGACTGAGTGTAAACGTGAGAGGAGAATCTTCTTATCTGGGGCATGCTCACAATGTCATCAGACAGGAGTGTGTCTTCTCTCGTTTCAATACAGAAGCGAGGCTACGAAGATGCTCACGTTATATGAGAACTCAATGTACAAATGTCACTACAATTAGCATGAATGAGTAAGTAAGGTATTCATGTGGACTCCTATGTGCTCTTGATAAAGAGGACCACCATTGTAAAGTTGAGTTGGATCGAGATAGAGGAGAAAGGACTATAAATGACTTACTGCCCCCCACTGGTGGAACCTGTGAACTGCACTCACTCTATCATGGCCAGATGAAAAATATTTCACTTTCGGACACATTTGGTTTGGAGTCATTAAAAATCTGGAGTCCTTAAAATGAAGTATACATCATGGAACAAAAATAACAAAATGAGTACACAGACAATTCTGTAAGCCTGAATTAGAAAATATCGCTCTACAGTACGAGGTGAGTGGCACAGAACAATGGGGGAGAAGGAGAGCATCCATCACCACAGCGGACTAATGCCCCTGTCCAGCTCCACCTCCACAAGAAGAGCTATAAATTCCCGATTGGAGATGGAAAAGTTCGGTGTTTACACAGAGCAGGAGGGGGATGGAGAAGGAGGGCGCGCTAAGTGGCCATCCATCGTCCACCGGGATCATGGCTGATGGGGTCCCTGGTCACCTGGCAACCCTTACGAGGCAGAGAGACTCCACAGGCACTTTTTTTGAGGGGGTGGGCAAGAAACGTGTGTGTGTGTGTGTGTGTGTGTGTGTGTGTGTGTGTGTGTGTGAGAGAGAGAGAGAGAGAGAGAGTGTGTGTGTGTCTGTGTGTGTGTCTGTGTGTGTGTGTGTGTGTGTGTGTGTGTGTGTGTGTGTGTGCGTGTGTGCGTGTGTGTGCGTCTGTGTGTCTGTGTGTGAGTGTGTGTCTGTGTGTCTGTGTGTATGTGTGTGTGTGTGTGTGTGTGTCTGTGTGTGTGTGAGAGAGATAGAGAGATACAGAGAGAGAGGGACAGAGAGAGAGAGAGAGAGAGAGAGAGTGGGAGAGGTGATGGGCTCAGGAGAGTGAAGCTAGTTAAAGGGTCTTTATGGCTTGCCCACTGGGACAGCACGTCCTGTGTAGTCAGAGCAGAAGCATGTAAAACACGACCTGATGAGGCAGGAGAGTGGACAGAACACCGGGGGAACAAACCAAAACAAACTACAGTATGTGCACGAGCAAACATCCTATAGCAAAAATACACTCCCACACAGGCATACATTATCAGAGACCACACTCAGACACACACACACACACACACACACACACACACACACACTCTCACATAATGTAGACACAACACATACACACACACACACACACACACACACACACAACACACAGTAGCTCAGTGACGCCACTCTGCACACAACTGGTACACCCATTGAACATACAACCGCACCCAGCTCCACTCCACTACATAAACCCACATTTACATGTGCGCAAATACACTTAAAGATTTGTGCACACATTTACCACACAGGAACTCAAACACTCAGCGAGCAGCTCGACAGCCTCAGCAGAGTCTATTCTTCAGCCACCACCATGCTGACCACACCACCCCCACTGTAGCTCCAGCTCACAGGAGCCACTGGTGCAGACAGACACCAATCAAAGCTCTCATGGCCAACACACATCTGTCTGTCGACACATCCCACAGACACACCTAGAGCTGACAACACCTTGACAGGTGCAGAACAGACCAGACCAGAACAGACCAGCTGCAAAAAAGCACTGCTTTTTGGAGCATGATCTTGTAGGGCAGACTCCTCTGTAAACGCTCCCCCTTTTCCAGGGAGAAGAGACATGTGAATGATCAGGCCTGTCATGGCCTCCAACGGTCACTGGACTGGACTCATATTGACATATCTGATGTACTGCTTTATTTGTTCATGGAGGAGGTCAAGCAGGGATGCTGGATGTTGTGCTTGTGTACCCACAGCATGTTAATCTTCCTGTATGCTGTACAGTATGTGGTGTGCTGCCTTTGTACTGTACATTATGTTGTCTACTGTACAGTATGTCTGTTGGTGACCTGCAGCTGCATAGCAAACTGCCCTTTGGAGACAATAAAAGCGGAAAGTAAAGTGTATTAATATATCATAAAAATCCAATTGTACAGTTTCATTAGATCAGATTTTCCACTGTCGTGTCATTGTCACCATTTTCCTTTGATGAATGCATTGTCAGGCATTTGTCTCTGACCTAGCAGGCTTCAGATGAGTGACTAGCCTATTTTTGAGGCTGGGTGCTTTTTTCAGGCTTTCCGAGGCAGCCATGTCTCCAGGATTGGTATGACTTGCAGCTTTTTTGCTTCTTTTGTTTTCACCCTGTTTTTTTATTTTTCATTTATAAATCCTTCTTATTGTTCTCATTCTGTCTTCTCCCTTCCCCTCTTTCTCTTTCTCACTCTCTTATCTGACATTGTTTTAGTGTCAGTTTTATTCTATCGTTCTTTCTATTTTAGCCAACTCCTCGTTTTCTGACATTTCAGAAGGCACTCTTGTCTCACTTGAAAGGTGAGCTGCAGTACATAAACAAGCACATCCCTTCTGCGTCTTCTGAAGAGAGCCGAGGCTCTGAGGCGCAGGATCTCCGGAGGCGGCGGCCGCCTGCAGAGTGAGGAGAGGAGGATGACATTTGTCCTGACACCTCTACACCCCTGACCTTCCAGACACACGGCGCCCGGGCAGCCTGCAGCGTCAAGGTCAAACAGAGAGGAACTCAAGCCCCGGAGAGACAGACACTTTCTCTCTCTCTCTCTCTCGACTTGTGTCCTGTCATCTCACGAGTCACTCAATCACCCCTTTCTGTCTCCTGCAGTCGCACTCTCTCTCTCTCTCTCTCTCTCTCTCTCTCTCTCTCTTTCTCTCTCTCTCTCTGTTCACTCACTCTCTCTTTCTCTCTCTCTGTTTAGTCAATCTACCATACCCCCCTCTCTCTCTCTCTCTCTCTCTCTCTCTCTCTCTCTCTCTTTCTCTCTGTTCACTCACTCTACCTTCTCTCTCTCTCTCTCTCTGATTCTCCCTGGAGTCTCCACACACATCCACAAACACAGACAAATAGTTGACTGTATTCAGGCAAAGCACTGAGGCAAAGCTGAGAGACTAAGAGGGAGCTATATCCCCCAGGCTCCACCATTAGACTCCTCAATATGGACATGCCTGCCACGTTAATGAAAACTCAGCACTTAATTGATGTGGTTGTTCCAACAGTTGTCCTTTTCAGTAATAGCTTACAGTGTGTACACTGAGTACTTTGTAGTGTTATAGTTACTGTTGTTACTGGGTAGTGTTGGAATTACTGTTGTTAGCTGCTGTTGTTACTGTGCATATTATTAATGTATTAATAGGCCTCTTCTTATTTTCTGTTCTTATTTTAATTCTTTAATACTACTTGAATTTAATTATTGTTGACCATTATCACACTTTGTGTCTGTCTAATCTGAGCTGACCCAGTCACTGAGCTGAGTTAACATTGCCCTGTTAGTTGTATAATTTCAACTGTGTGTATTGAATCTTGGAATCTCTGCTTAACCTAAAAAAAACAGTTCATGAAGTGGCTTCTTCAACCATCACTAGTGTGTACCTCACTCAATCAGCCAAATGAAAGTCCAAACCAAGATTTTATGAAGACATAGATGCATCACATACTCATCTTAAACCAAGATCTTATGAAGACACAGATGCATCACATACTCATCTTAGACCAAGATCTTGTGAAGACATACAGTAGATGCATCACATACTCATCTTAAACCAAGATCTTGTGAAGACACAGATGCATCACACACTCATCTTAAACCAAGATCTTATGAAGACACAGATGCATCACACACTTATCACTGACCTTCAGTGACACTCACATACAGTCCCAATCCAACACACACACCAACTCACACATGAGAACACATGCACCACATAAAACAACAGGATTACGTATAGCCACCCACCCACACACACACACACACACACACACACACACACACACAGACACAGCCACAACCCAACACAAAAACCAGCTCACACATGAGAAAACATGTACCATACAAAGCAATAGGATTACGCAAGCTCACATCCTCCAACCTACCAGCCCTTCACACACACACACACACACACACACACACACACACACACACACACACACACACACACACACACACTTACCAGTCTGGGTCTACGGGGGTGATGTCGATGCGCGGGGGGGCAGCGAAGGGCAGCGTGGTCGGCCTGCTCATGTACTCATCGTCAGGTGTGCGTGACCTCTCCGCCTGTCGCCATGACAGCGGGGGCAGCTGCAGGTTGCCCGAGAAGCGGCGGCGTCCTCGGCGCAGGTCCACCCCGAGCGTGCAGGACGGAGAGGTGAAGGACTCGGCCATCGAACAGTCAGGAGGTTCTTTACTGTCCTGAGGACACAGAGAGAGAGAGAGAGAGCTATAATATGGGCTTATATTCACGTATACAGACACAATATATTGTACACCATATCGCATTTTTGGTTTTATAAAATCTACATTTACTCCATGAATGTCTAAGTCAGTGCAAGTCTACACAGACATTTTGATTTCTTTTTTTGCATTTCTTATTCTTACCATGTCTCCTATATAACATCTTAGTGCATCTACTAATGTCCTGTTTCTGGTTGGAAATCACCACTTCAAAAGCACACTTTTGAATTTGCATTTTAAGGGTAAAGAGAGAGGGGGGAGAGGAAAGGGATCACATCCTGGATCCTAAAACAATTGTAAAACATTTTGGCAGCCCTTAATTGAGCAAGTACCAAAAGGAAGCTGAAAACCAGTTACAGCAAGCCAATTCTTTGCTGAAATTCTACTGCTATCCACTAGAGGGCGTAGTTCACCTTCTTATTGGCTAGAGGCAACATTTCAGAAATCTTCCGTACGGGCCTTGAACATATTCACAGTGTAATTACGAGAACACATTTTGTATGAATACAAATTGGCATTAATTCTCAACAGGCAACTCATCAGCACAACCCATCAATGCATCGCCTCTCAGCAACAAGGCTTTAGGATCAGCCATCCATCTAATCAGCTATTAATTAAGACCTGCAGAGAGCTCAGAGGACTCCACAGACAGTCAATGCCTTTAATCACTCAGCTGAGATAGGCAACAAAATAACCCCCTTTACACACACATGAGCACACACACACACACACACACACACACACACACACACACACACACACACACACACACACACACACACACACACACACACACACACACACACACACACACACACACACACACACACACACACACACACACACACACACACACACACACACACACACACATACACACTCCCACAACAGATATAGAGCTAGATACAATGGGCCAAATTGATCAGTCAAGCCAGATTTACTGTAATGTTAAGTATTCTTTGTTGACACCCAAGACGTAACAATGAGAGAATGAATGCCACTGTATGGACAGGATAGCATTGCTTTTGTGAGTTTGTGAGTGAGTGAGTGAGTGAGTGAGTGAGTGAGGATGTTTTCACATTGTCAGTCCAGACTGTACTGGGGGGATATAACACATGTGTCTATGCCTGAGTTAGCCCTTCTGCAGACTTAATCTGATTCCCTCCCATCTGCTCTGTCTGTGATAAATGGACTCAAGTTTCCAGTGCCGGCTAATGGGAGATGCCAGAGCACAGATAGGGTGCAATGAGTGGAACTTCAGCACTAATTCAGGCTCACGTCAGATGCTACAGAACAGAGACACTGGAACACCCTGCACAGTTCCTCTCACAAGTTCCTGGGAATAGCATATGTTAGAAATAACGTTTTTTTCCAAAATTGAAAAGTTAAATCACAAATGAAGGTTAATATTATCCACAGAAGAGTGCAAATATGCCTGACACACAATGTAGTCTACAAAGGGGCACTATTGACTCTTCAGAGCATCTGAGGTGCAGGAACATATCAGATATGAGATTAAAGCTTTCAAAAATCAGATTTAAGGTTGCCATGCAAGATGTTTGATGCAGGCACGCAGAACTAAAACCTCAACATCCTATACAGTACATGCTCTAGAAGGCTAGGCCACAAGTGCAAGCCCTTATATAGAGAACCTTCAAATAAAACATTTCCTACAGCTTCAAGAAGCCTTCGCAGGAAACCAGAGAACCCTTTGTGAGTGTAAAGTAAGGCATCAATAGCACAATGTCCAAACAGAAATGACAAAATAAAAGGTCTGCTGGCTCTTTCATGCTATCCCCTCCTGTGCGAGCACTGAGACTCTGGGAGGTTGAGTGCCCAATCTTGGGTCTTGTTCTCCCACT
>NC_085008.1:10937426-11119926 GCF_963854185.1 Sardina pilchardus
CACAGCTCGTATTGTATTATGCAGTACAGCTCATCCTGTTCATCCTGTTTGTTTGGTGCTTCATTACATCAGGACGTCAATATTTCACAAACCATCAGCAGTGCAGGCGTACCCCAATCCTACTGCTGATTGGGATCTATTCTTTTATCTCTCTCTTCTCTTGCGCTCTCTCTCTCTCTCCCTCTCTCCCTCTCTCTCTCTCTCTCTCTCAAACACACACATTCACTCATACACACAGTCAGACAACAGAAAAAGGAGCAACAGTTCAATTGTTTGGTTTGTTTAAGAGTGGTGCCTGAATGGGAGAGGGTGGTGGAGCTGACATGGAGACAATACAGTTTTTGCCCATTGCTTACACACTAAAATCAAATGCTTTCACCAAAGCCTCAATACCTAAAGTTCTTGTATTATACTTTACACACAGTGTAACCATAGCTTAAACACATTCTCTGCTTTGCACATTGTTTTCAATTCTGCAAAACACTTTTTGCGAAACACTACACACATTTTCTTTCGGCAAAACAGTTTTTGCGAAACACTACACACATTTTCGTTCTACAAAACCCTTTTTGCAAAACACTACACACTTTTTCTTCATTAAACACTTTGTGCAAAAACAAAATCCCCTGGTATCATTGGGAAAACACTTTGTTCAAAATGCTAAACTCATCTGGCAATTGCAAGCACTTACTTATACACCTGAAAACACGTGCACAGAAAACATAACACCAATCGGTCTGAACCTTAGCACTACAAATAGGCCTCAGGTAAGCCATTTTGAGAACTATGGGTGCCTCTCAACATCTCTCCTCGATCCTCGATGCTTGATCCTCGAGGGGTGTTCCCACTGATCTATAACTAGCACTGGATAGACTATCCCATTGTTGTCACCCCATCATTCTTTATCTAGATCAGTGAGGACGAGGATCGAGGAAGGAAGGGAGGATGTATAAAAGACCAAATGAGAGGCACCCAATGAGAGTAAGAAGTATAGGAGGACAAGGAGAGAGAGCTGTCGGACGAGGAAGAGGACAAGGACAAAGACAAGGACCAGTGCAGAGATGTGTCTCAGATGACATCAGGGCTGCTCTGGTCTGAGATTGGTTCAACAACCATATCAATTTGATATATCAAAAGTTGTATACCTGCCCCCTTACAGCCCATTTCTAAATGCAATCGAGGAATTACAGTATTTTCTGCAAGGCGGTTGAAAGTTCATGTGAAGACATTGGGGATCAATTCCCCCAGCCCCCACCACATACACACTAACTTGCACATACTGTATACACATTCAAAGACACACACACACACACACACACACACACACACACACACACACACACACACACACTCACATGCACATACACACTCACAGACATATATACACACACACACACGCACACACACAAAACAAATATGTATGTTTTTTTTTTTCAATCGCAAATGATCCAGTAATTGTTTTTTTTCTTTCGTTTTGTTGCTATATTTGACGTTTCTATTTCTCTTTATTTCTGTAATAATGTTTGTTTTTTGTAAAAACTCTTGATTGATTACAACTTTTGAGTTTTACAGAAGACGAGATCTGAGAAAATGACCAAAAAAGATAATACAGATAAAAAAATACAAAGACAGCAGTGTTTCATGTAAAGCACATCAGTGTGTTACTGGTGATATGTAGGATAATTCAAATGGTGCTTGAGTGTTTAGTTTTGTTGCAAGAATTTAGTTTTTAGAAGGGAGTGTTATGTTTTGATTGCAGTGTTTCATTTTGGCATAGATGTGAGTTGTTTATCCCCAAGTGCTATGTGTTATATAGCTGTGTGTAGAGTTTTGACATAATGAGCCAAATGCTGCAAAACGTGTGTAAGCAATAGGCAAAAACTGTAACATGGCCGACACACTGACAGACAAGAGGGAGAGTGAAGATGAAGACAGACAGAAAAGAGAATGCAGTGAATGAAGGATAATGGTGTGTTTAGGTGTGTCTGTGAGAGTGTGTCTCTGTGTGTGTGTGTGTGTGTGTGGGTGTCTGTGTGCATGTGTGTGGTATCTTTCAATGCCATGTAAGCAAAGCCCAGAGAGAGAAAAGTGTGTGTGTGTGTGTGTGTGTGTGTGTGTATGTGTGTGTGTGTGTGTGTGTGTGTGTGTGTGTGTGTGTGTGTGTGCAATGAAGGCCTTCATCTCAAAAATGCCCAATCTCATCCCCAGTCTCCCCTCTCCACTCTCCAGACAGCAGTTTGCTCAGTTTGATCTCAGCTCCCTGGAGCTACTGGGATGTCTCTTTCCCCATTCTATCTCTCTCTCTCTCTCTCTCTCTCTCTCTCTCTCTCTCTCTCTCTCTCTCTCTCTCTCTCTCTCTCTCTCTCTCTCTCTCTCTCTCTCTCAACATCTCTCTCTACATCTCTCCCCGCTCTATCTCTCCATCTTTCCGTCACAGGATATTCTGTTTTTAAAGCGAGGCCTCGCAGCGCTCGTGTTAAACTCACATTGTTTGGTGACACAGTCAACACACTCCTACTCTTCCTCATCTTAATCTTCGCTGGAGTCTTCTCCTCGCCTTCTGACAATAGCCAGCTCTACCGACACACCTGCAAAGAGAGGGAGGGGTCACAGGGGGGAACCTGTTAGTGTCTCTGTGTGTGTGTGTGTGTGTGTGTGTGTGTGTGTGTGTGTGTGTGTGTGTGTGTGTGTGGGTGTGTGGGTGTGTTTGTGTTTAGAGAGACCGAGACTCTTCACATGAACTGCATGAATTATTGATTGCATTCAGAGCCCGCTCCCCTAAGACCAAAGCCCACCATAAATAACATGTTAACTGGAGACCTCCATGGTCCCCTATGGTTGGCCATTGCCAGTAGAATGCTGATGTATATCTTCTGAGAGGGCAGATAACCAAAAACTCTCTTTTTCAAAAGAAAAGCACCCACGTCTGATAGGAGATGGTTTTGCAACTCCTCATCATGAGATAAGAACTCCTCTATCTGAACCAATCCAAACCATTCCAGCTCTATCTATCTGATCAAAACATCACTGAATGGGAAGGGCTCTAGACTCCCACTAACTTGAAATTAGTATAGAATCAATTCATCCAAAACGCACATTTCATGAAGAACACTACTGATAACAAAATAGATGATAATGTCTATGTGAAAAAACACCCAATAGTTATTACATTTAGCACAGTGGTGCTTTTAACCCCATTCCAATTAGGGCAGAAGCACACATGTATAGTAACCCTTTCTCCCCAATGTCCTCAGAATCAGAACATGACTGCACTCACATCATTAGCTACACCAAAAGACAGGATTTAAATATCAGTACATAATAATGTCATTTTGTTTTGCATAATCTAGTCTAAGTACCAGACCACTGATGAAGTAATATTTTACAATTTTATTTGACCTTTACCACAGTTTGACATAACCACTGCTAATACTGAAGTTCAAGGTTTCAGGCACACTTAAGTCATCCAAGGAAAACCCATTTATTACTGTAACCTGACCAGAAAAGCTTGGCCATCCCATCTAACCACTGAAAAAGATTGCAACAGTCATGTTCACAAATCAACACATGCAACTGCTTTGATGGTCACTGCAATAACATAACCCTGGTCACTACTCAACAATATGTTTCCATTCTCTCCAATCATAATTCTGTAAACAAGTATATGATCTCCCTTGTTTTGAGCTCAAATTCAGTTGAACATACCTCAGTGATAAATGCCTGCAACTACCCCTACAGCAATACAGGGAACCAAAGCCCAAAACTCAAACACCAAAATGTCAACAAGTCCTGCACTTTAGCATGAAATCAAACACAACACCAAAGCATTATCCAGGCCAACTACTATAACCACAATCTGCCTTCTCCTTCACAGCGACCAGATCTGGCAGCTATCCCAGGTCAGCCTGCCCGCCTACTCCTACTTACTCACTCACCAAAATACCAGCTCTCCCCAACCAGGCACTATACTTATGGGCACACCACGGCCTGCTCAGAGAGCTGCATCTGTCTTCTAATGCTCTCTCACAAACCTGCACCCAACAACCTGCCCCACACTGAGCCTGGGAACCACCACGGCTGCACAGCCTCAACTCAATGCCACCCCAGGGTACAGCATGGGAAGGAGGGTCTGTGTGACAACTCCAAACATGGTGGTTTTCAGCAGGCTACCCTTGCTTGTGTTTTTTCCACACATACTGTATGACTCATGAGAAGTTTCCTTCCATATCCACGGGCCAACACCACCTCTGGCATCCAAGGCACATCGTCCAGAGTATGAGGGTCTATACCCTTAAGACTCACTATACAGCCCTGCTCTCTCCTTCAACAAAAACGCTTTCAAGCGACATAAGCATTTTTACTATTCTACTGATGGTGATCTTCAGTGATTATGTTACCAGCCTCATAGACAAAGTCAGAAATGCTTTTCTGTTCTTTACATTTCCTTCTCTGAAGCAACACTTGCATAGCATTTCTGGTGCAACGTATCCTTAATCATTAATCATCCCTTTTATAATATTATGAGCAACTGGCATTACATAAATGTTCAAATAGTTTATTTCAGTTTGGTGAATCAGACATGTCACACTTATATAGGGCAACAAAAAACAGCATGAGTAAACAGAGAAATGATAATGCTGTAAAAGTCTATCATCAGACCCAGACACACTTCCCATTTTATTAATCATTGATAGATGCCAAAAATCTCCTTCCAACAGGCAGACAAATGCTTTTACCAAAGATTACGTGCGTGAAACAGCTACAAAATGAGACCCCTGAGCCTGGCCTTGCCAACACGGCAGGGGGGCTGCATTTTAATTTTAGACAGTGACCTGGCAGATGGCTGTGCTCGCTGACACACTGCACCAGACTGGACCGTGCTGTCGCAGGGCAGATAACACACCTCTGATCTGTCAGATAGGGAGACATACATCAGCACCCCTGACCTGCCAAACCTGCCCGGGGTAATAATAGCATCAGGCACTGGACAACAGATGCCCTGTGGGCCAGCCAATAAAACACAATCAAAAACGGAAAGACACTGAACATGGCAGTCTCATCTGGTGTGTAGGGCATTGTAGGGGCTGTGTGGAATTCATGCCACTATCTACAGAAGGAAAAACATTTCACATCATACTTTGTCAGGTCTACCTACAGGGCGGACATGCAGCCATCATAGACTTAGCAGATGGAGCCGGAGCTGGAGGAGAGACAGTGTGTGCAGACAGCCTCATGGGACTGTGGGAGTCAATCCTCACATTCATGTTTAAACTTCAAACAAAAGCTGGATGCTGAACTATCTGTATGGTAAAAACAATGAACAGATGTTGCGACAACAATATTCACAGTCTTAGAAGGTGAGCACCAGGATGCCTGCATTGGTTGGCAGTCACTGGCAGTTGACGCTACACATCAATCAATACTGTGTCAGCCATCCGAGGGCAAAAACATAATTCCTTTTCTTCCAAATGAGTTTCAGATTACATTCTCTTCCAGTGTCCCGAGTCCCGACCATAGCCCAAGCCTAGTGAGATTTGAGCTGGCAGCAGATGTGCATATTTGATTTTTGTGGAAACAAAAACAAAATATATGCATACTGTCTTCAAGGGGTAAAAACAGAGCCTGTAACCAGCATTCTTTGCATAGCTCTGTCGCCACAAAGAGCGTGACTCATGGAATCACTAAATTACCATTCCTAAGGCGCGCCGCTCAATCAATACGTGACTGAGGACGAATTAGCCATTCCTGTGTTTACTGTTGGCCCGAGAGGCCGCGGAGGAGGACCGTCTTCTCATTAGGTCTCTCGGCCAACTGCGCTCGCGGCACGTCCGTCCTCTCCTCTCCTCTCGGCCCTGTGGAGGTCCAGCGCTGTCCTCAGTCCACCTCAGCTCCAGCGACCTCTCCAGTCCTCTCCCTCCTCTCTCCTCTCTGCTCCTGGCAGCGGGCCATCTGTTCTCACTGTTCTCTACTGTCCTCAGCTCTACACCAGACGCGTCACTGAAGCGCTCCGTACGCAACGCGTATGCTGTAGCAGTTAATAATCACTATAATCAATGGAAGTAGCTACACCAGACATGACAGTGGCAAACGGAACGCTTCAGTTACATGCCTGGTGTAGCTCCCCTATGAGAGCTCTGTACAAACACTACAGTCATTTCCTGTGTATTAGCCACATTGTGTATAAGCCGCAGGACAGTGTTTTATACAAGTTTAAAGAAACAAAACCCTACTAATGCCATATTAACTGTCCCTGTGTATCAAGCTCATATCTGAAGAAATTCAGCAAAATCAATGTATAAGCTGCAGCTAATAGTTGGGAAATTACGGTAGGCCTTCTCTCAACTCATGAAAACCGTCTTTAGGAACGTTTCAGAAAATGTTTGTGTGCTTTGAAAACTCAAGTGTATCTCAGTCTATAATGTTGATACTGCATGTGGAAAACAAAATGTCATCACTGAAGGAGAAGTGCTTGGCATTTTAAACATTCTGGGGCCGGTTTCCCGAAGCCTTCTTAACGCTACGTAGTTCGTAACCTCTATCTTAAGCTCTACCTTAAGTACCTCACGCATTTCCCGAAACCTTCTTTGCTACGAATGTCTTTCGCACGTCGTTCGTTGGTAAGAGTGGTCTGGAGCACTCTCAGACCTCTCTTAGCTGCACCTTAGCAATGTTTCGACTCGCGACGCTAGTCACCGCCACTATACCCTACAGCAATTTCCGTTACGCATGCAACTCATATGATACAAAATCACTATTTTGGTTCGCCAATGATTTTATGTAAGTATGCTAATTTAGAAAATAGTTTCTGGAAATGTTTTCATGCAAATATGAAACGTGCACGCATTTGAAAATAGTTAAAAGCGCTTTATTCTTTGCTTCCCCCCACCGTCCTACAATGTTTAGGCCTAATGTGCGGGCTTGCTGTCATGTTTAATGTTAACCAAAGGCTCACAATACTGAATGAGGATGTTGGTCAATCAGCTGTGATTAAAAAAAAGGCTACATAGCCTATTTCAACTAGAAAAGCACAAACCTCCCCCAAGCAAACACATGTAGCCTACGCCTCCTGCATCCAGACGGTGATACGAATCACTCACAAAATTAAATAGTTTCTTCTTTGGGTCATTTCAGATCTTCCCTGGAAATTTAATCGAAATCCATCTTTAACTTTTAGAGTTAGCCTATCTTGCAAACAAACGGGCAAACAAACAAACAAACTAACTAACTAGAAAAGCACTCAGAGAGCGCAGACCTCTGCTTTCAAACATGAAGCGTTCGAATCTTTTTATCCATGCGGGAAACAAACTAACACACCAACAAACAAACCCAGATGAAAACATAACCTACTTACCTACGTAGATCATTTAATTTCTAGACTACGTTTTTTATCATTGTGTGCTAATAAGTTCATCCACGTTGAAGTTGCGTGAATGTTGTGGGGGCGGTAGGCTATTATAAGCAATGGTTTTGGTGCAAATAACGCTTTCATAAGTCTGTCAAGCCTCCGCGTGAAATAAAAAATCGATTTCTGAGCAATCGATGTCACCTAATTCAGCACCTTCATGGTGGACAGTGCCTTATACGTCGGACGTAAGGAGCTTTTCGTAAGAAGACTCCTAAGTGATAGTTCGGGAACCACGACTAGAAAGGTAAACAACTTTGGTAAGTTATACCTTTGGAGTCTTCGTAGCTCGCTAAGAGTGAACGTTATCGGGAAACCGGCCCCTGTTCATTTTGATGCATTTTTTTGTACTTGTCAAATCTATCTATCCATCCACCCACCCATCCATACATCCATACCACCCACTCCATCTACCTCTGTTTACCCATGAGGCCTCTAGCCATCCATCCATCCATCCATCCATCCATCTGTCTATCCACCTAGCTTTCCTCCAGCTGTCTCTCCATCCCCACCACATACAGATGAGCTGGCAGTGTGAGGCAGCAGACCCACTCACTCTCACACTCGCAGGCAGCCGCCCACCAGAACTGTCATCCACCCAGTCAGCTAGCCAGCCCCTCCAGCCTAGCTCACCTCCCATCTCCACACGGCCTACTTCTCATTATCTCCCTTCTCCTTTCATCGCTATTCTTTCTCCCTCATAAGCATTATATTAAACGGTTTAGGGTCCAGGGCAGGAATGTGGTAATGAAATCTGCCAGTCCTGCTGCCATCCCTCGTCATTCGCAGGGTCATTACTATTATTATTATTATTATTATTATTATTACTTGAACCAGGGATTATGAGAAACAGTTGTTATGTAATAAATATAATATCCAGCAGTGATCTAGGTTCCCTCCTCCCTGTCAGGCTGTCAGGCTGCCCAGATCTGGCCACTGGCATGCATGATGAGATGATCCTCGCCCTGACCCAGCTCGCTCAGAACTCCTCTGAATCCAGCAACAACATGGAGTACAGTCTCAAGACAATACACCACGGCTGGATATAATTACTGTACATTTACATAGAAACCCTTTCATACAGAGTAAAGCTGGCTGTGTTCTGGCTGTGTCTTGGTGGACGTGTACAGTACACATCAATTAGATGTACAACGGTAAGAGAAGGGTATGCGTGTGTGTGTGTGTGTGTCATCTCCATTTCTAGATTTTAATTTTATATCTCTGTGTGTTTTGGATATATACATGAGAAAAAAAAGGAAAAAAGATAGTGGAAGAGAGCCAAACAGAGAGAGATAGAGAGAGGAAGAGAGAGAGAGAGGGAGAGGGAGAGGGAGAGAGAGACTGTGTGACGGCATGCATGCAGGCGTGTGCAGACTCTGTGCACGGATCCAACCCCAGACCAAGCCAGCCGTTGTCATGACGTCACCGGGGGGGATAAAAAACACCCTTTGACCTGCAGCGGCACACGCTGGCTCGGGGACAGGCTCGGCGCAGATCCGTCGGTGACAAGGAGTCGATTCCGGTGTCAGAAATGACGGGGAAAGCTCTCCCAGCGGCCCTGCACCGACCCCTGCGCTCTGAGCCAGCCACGCAGCCAGCTCGGCTCAGCTCACTTAATGAGGAGGGTGGAGGGTGGAGGGTGGAGGGTGGAGGGTTGGGGGGGGGGGCAGGTGTGGGCATCTGGGAGCCCTCTCACAATTTATAGGCCCACTAGAACACGGGCACAAGAGCGCTCAGTCTTCCGTTCTCCTGAGTGACATTTCACTCAGCCCACTGACAGGAGAGCTCGTGGCCAATCCGCTCCGAGCATGACTGGCAAGGCTTTTAGGCGTCAATGTTTTCAAAAGGTTAATCACAGAGGAGCGGTAGCATCCGTTAAGCGCCCGCATCGGTCTACTATTTGGACAATTACGGACAGTGATTACGTGAAATAGCTCCCGCGCTGGAGATCAACTTTTGGCACCGCTACTCGCTTCCAGATTAAACGGCCGTTCTATTGTGGTCACTCTGGTAGGAGCAAAGAGGAGCTGAATGAAGTCATGCTCGACGGACCACTCTGGATGTTCATTTCAATTACAGTCAATTTGGTCTCATTTGCACGGTGCTTTTCTCAACCTCTGGCTGATCCCACAGACACACACCGTCTAAAATCCTTTGCTGAGGGATGTGTTTTAAAGAGACTTACTGAGTGTGTTCGATGGCCTTTAGCATTAGCTGCCATATCTCTGAAGAATCCAATACATCTCTCTGAACAACCTCCTCTGCCACTAAAGGGATATACGTACTACAGCGAAATCCTGGGGCAAGACACAGCAGCCTTACTTACCCATAAACCACCCTTACAAAAAGCGCTCCATTCTGCTCATAGTGACGGCACAATATACAAGCTAAGCATATGCAAATAAACACATACACACGTACAAACACAACCTCTCAGAGGCTGCCTGGTTTACTCACTCTCTCTCTCTCTCACACACACACACACACACACACACTACAGGCTGGTTCATCAGGCGAGGCCATCACCTCTCTATGTCCCCATCTATATCCCCCATCAGGCGACAATGTGCAGAGGTGTCCCAGCAGTCGATAATGAGACTCACACACACACACACACACACACACACACAGGGTAACATCAGGGGGTTCCTGCAATTCTTCCTGATCCAGTGGACACCTAATGATTAATTTCCACTCCACTGACACTATAACATCTACTGTGACCCCCTTGGTGTGCGGTTGCCTTGGGTTACCTGCCGCTGGAATGTCACACTCCACAGGACCGGACTTGAGACTCCAGCCAGACTGGACATGTCAACGTCCTAAAATCACCGAGCGATATGCCCTCAAAATTCAATTTCTTTATAACGACAGAATGACTCAGTCGCTGTATATACTGCCTCATATCAATTGAATTTGTGCCGTTGAGGAAAGGAGACCATCTTGGCGTTCATCAATGAGAGCTGACTAAGTGCCTTCATAATCAGGGACTGTACACAGGGGTCGCGTCAGCGGCGAGGAGAAACGACTCACGTGGGACAGCGGCACGCGCAAGAGACGAGACGAGGTGTTCATAAAACACCCTGCCAGCCCCCGTCATTATTTCCCTGCTGTTAATCTACTGCCGTCGCGTCTCTGAAGTGGGAGTTTGTTTGTCTTCCGACGCCATGACGACTCCCCTGAGCCTTCCGCTAATGGGAGGAGGCCCCACCAAAGCGGTTCAATTGGAAAAAAATAAAATGAACCAACCGCGTTTAATGTCACCCGCGGTTTAAGTCAATCTCGCATATATTGAAATGGCTCGAGGTCTCTCTCTTCTCGATGAGGCCATTTAAATGTTCGTAATAGCTGCCCCTCAATGGCAAACAAAAAAAAGAGGATTTGATTTTCTCTTGGTTACGCCAGTAATCCTCTGTCGCCAAGAGCCCTGGGTTACATGTCAGGGAGATTAGCCATGTTGTAGAAGAGACCACAACATCTGGTGAGAGAAAGAGAAAGAGAGAGAGAGAAAGAGACAGAGATACGAAGAGAGAGAAAGCTAGACAGAAGAGTAGGGAGAGATGGAGAGCTTGAGAGTTTGTTCTCGGGGGACAAGAGAGGAGAGAGAGAGAAGAGAGAATATGCGGAAAAACAAGTAATCAGCGGAGGAAAATATGGATGATTGAGTGCGATCTAAAAGGGAGTGAAACGGGAGAGACGTGTGCGTAGACGAGGGAGGCAGAGGACAGACTGAAAATAGATAGAGGAGAGGAGAGGAGGGCGAGGAGATAAAACGGACAGATGCAGAAGAGAGGAGAGATGGCGTGGAAAAAGACAGAAAGAGAGACAGATAGCAGAGGGTGGGAGGAGGGAGAAGAGGAACAGACAGACAGACAGACAGAGGGGGGGGGGGAATCAACGAGAAAATGGATGGCGCTTGGCAGGGTTGAGACACCCAAACTGAACAGACGACACGCTAGGAAAGGTCGGGAACAGATGCGCCCCTCCCTGTGAGAGAGGGGCTGAGGACAGACACATGTGGAATAGTACTGGATGGCCATGGCCTGGAGGTGCAGCACTAGCTGCAGAGGACACTCCAGGAGATGCTGAAGAGAGTCGGTGTGGTGGATTAAGCATCCGGGCAGGATGGTGGGATGGACAACTGCCAGTTACCATACCCCGAAGATAATTACAGTCATTTCACCGCATATAAGCCGCATTGTGTATAAGTCGCACGACAGTGTTTTATGCAAGTTAAAAGCAACAAAACCATATTAACACCATATTAACTGCCCCCCTGTATTAACCTCATAGTGGAAGAAATTTAGCAAAATTAATGTACGAGCCGCGGCTAATGGTAGGGAAATTACGGTACTGTACATTACACTGACAGCTTTGATGATCTGAACTCACCTACACTAATGCAAGCTAGACTGGTATATGAACAGCTACCCATAAGACCAAATATGGGGAAGATGCTCTGATGACACAGAGTACACATATACCAGTGACAAAGCACTTCACCATAAACCTTTTTAGGTATTTGAGGATATATGCAAAATATGTTTTCTAAAGCATTCAAATGCTACGTGGCACAAAGAGGGGGAACATTGATTTTGTAATGTTTGTTTTCTTCATTAGATAATACAATAAGCATGTAATCAAATTAGGTTCATCTAGATGGGCAGCATGGATATCACAATTTCTCATCAACAAACAACAGCACAACAACAGTCCACGGAAGCAAGTGTACACAGATGTCTTGGTGATTACCATCGTTCTTCTCTCCTCTCTCGTCTAGGAGAGAGGGAGGGAGAGAGGGGGAGAGATGGAGAGAGAAAGAGAGAGAGGAGATGGATAGAGAGAGAGAAAGAGAATGAGATGGAGAGAGAGAAAGAGAGGAGATGGATAGATAGAGAGATATGGAGAGAGAGAGAGGGAGAGAGGGGGGAGAGAGAGACTGGCGACGTGTGAAGGCGCAGTCATCTGGGCGAGGTTAATTGGCATTACTTCAGCTTGATTATGACGCCATTAAGCAGAGAGCAGGTGTGGAGGAGAGCAGATCTCCGGCGGGAAACACTGAGGCGGCTATGGGGACTCCCAGCCCACGCCCTAATCATTCCCCTCACACAAATATGATGGAAAACAGGCATGTTCTCTTAAGTGTGCGCACACACACACACACACACACACACACACACACACACACACACACACACACAGACACACACTCATCCATGTTCGTCACACACACACACACACACACACACACACACACACACACACTCACTCATCCATCTTCGTCACACACACACACACACACACACACACACACAAACACACACACACACACACACACACACACACACGCACACATACACACACACTCTTACTTCCATCACGCATGCAGTCTATATAAGGCTTTGCACTTCCCATTCAAGTTTCCTTGAGGCTGTAGGTAAAGTACACGACAGGAACTGAAAAATAAAAGACTTCCTATTCCGTAGCACAGCACTCTGAATGCCGCTGAGATGTCAGTAGGAGGCCATGTATTCAGCTCACTCTTCAGTCACTGTTATTGCTTTGCGAAAGCAAGGTCATGGAAGGGAGGGCATTGGAGACCGTTTCAATGACGACAAAGGCTCCATTGTGCTGCACCACAGGCAGACATGCCTGCACATTGTGGAGACAGAGTCCCATCAACAGTTACCCTGCCACTGTCACGCAGGTCTGCTGACACACACACACACACACACACACAAGCATCTGCGTCATCTCCATGACAGCAACGCACTCATTCGGAGAAGGGAAGTCACCCATGATTTGCAGACAGGCACACACAGTGGAAAATGGAGGAACATTTACATTTATTTATCCACAACACCATCAGCTCAGGAAAATCATTTCACCAGCACACACATTCAAATCGTGCTTGACTGGTGCACAGAGGTGTGGGCACGGGCTTCTCCATGAGCGGAGCAACACGTACAGCCTGTGGGGAGAAAGTGAAGGAGCGCGCGGAACAAGAAGAGAATCATAAGATAGAGGAGGCAGGACGAGGAGAGGAGTGAGCCGAATAAAAATGAGTGTCCACACTCTTCTCTGTCGGAAGCTAAATTTGAAAAATGAATAGGTTGGTCCTCCAGTCTGGGACAATCATTACCACTCGCTCACACCAATCCCTCTGGGTACTCCCAAACTTTTACTGGCAGTAGCAGACGAGGCAGGGGAAGAGAGAGAACGGAACAAGGGGTGCCCGAGGAGGACGAGTGGGATTGAAGGATTATGATGGGAAGTGGCTGGAGACCTTGGTGAGGACACTGGAGGAGGCAGGGAAGTGAGGGGGGAAAGTGTGGAAGCACCAGCTCTGACCCCTGCACTTGAGAGAGACAGCAGATGAAGACGAGAGTCTGTCTGACGCTCACAGGCCGGCGTACAGTACAGTATGTGCCCTCACTAGACACTCCACTACAAACGCACAACCAGCAAACACGGCAACTAACAAACCAGCACAAGACCCATCAGGTTAAAAGAGACACAAGGCAGTAAGAGAGGGAGGCCTATACCTATGTGAATGAGCCCATCCAATATGACCTAATTACTGGTTGATTACTAGTCAAAAGCAACTATTGAGGGCCCTGTTCAGAATAACCATATCCTCAAAATTCTCCTCAGAGTGAGATGAGTCATAGTCAAGTGGAACAGCAGATTATTTGTAATTTAGTATGAACTGACATGACATTTGCAGTGCAATGACCACCAAATAAGAACACACACTTGAGTCTAAAGAGCTGCACTAAAGCTGTGTACGAATAAAACACTCGAGGCATACTAACGATGTACTACTACAGCTTTGGTAACCCTTAATTGTAATTCATACACCATCAAAAGAAGCAACACAAGCTGTCATCCTTCGGCTAGTAGAGAGGACACGTGCAATTAGGTGTGAGCATCATTTCCCGCACAAGCTCATGAAACAGGTAACTTAGCATTTGGACACTGTTCCCTCTGTAAAGGTAAGATGACTTTTACATGTTCAAAATCACGAGCGAGCTGAACTCACTGAGGAACACCTCAAAGGCACAGTGTCTGATAGCAGATGATGATAGCAGGTATAGTTACGCAGTGTTATGGTTGGACTCTCTTTCCCAACCCTAGATCTGAAGGAACAAAACACCTTACACTGCCACGCAATCATCAATGCAGACAAACAGAGAAACATAAACCTAGCTAAAGCTGCAGCATCAAACAAGTGCATTACGCTAGGCAGGATATGTAAGGCTGTCACTGTGTGATGTTAGAGCAGCAGGGAGTAGGATCAGAAGCAAGGAGGCTCTGGTGCCATCCTTCTAACTGAATTCATTATGTAATGGCAGGAGGGCACATGAGTGCATTTGTGTGTTTGCGGGGGGGTGGCAGGGAGAGGGCACCGAGGTAGATGTCCTCACGGAACCTCATACACTCGCACTGATTGCCAGCATGACTCATCCATCTTCCGTCACGAGCACGCCAACAATCAAGAGCCCAATCAATGCTTGTATTGAGCTTTGTGTGGCGTTTCCATGTACAGCTCAGTGCATCACCCCTGTGCCGTACATCTCGCCGCTCATTAGCAATGCAAACTCAGCTCCAGAGGGTCAGTCTGATACGTTTGACACTACTTTGTATCCATTACGAATATCTTACGCCTAAGTCTGACATCTAATCGTATGGTCCTTATTGTTGAGTTCGATATCAGATAGTTCGGTAGTGCAATAAAATGTTGTCGTGAGAGGCATTTCAAGGAAGGGGTACTTTGATTAGTATCCATTGCACTTTTTCGTTGAATTCAGCAAACTTCTCCGCACTCTCCTGTCTCTGGGAAACAAAGTGACTCTGACCTTTGTCACACACTATTCCACACAAATCAAACACAAGGGGAGATTGTGGTCTAGTGTTGCCTCTGGAGCACTAAGGAGTACTTCAGAAAGGGTGTTTTCCTCTCACTGTTGAGCTCCAGCCAGGGTTGAGGACTACACCATTAATGAATGGAGCTATTGCTCTTAAACTCTGGTGGCCCGCAACATTTCCACTTTGTTCCACGCCGGAGCGACGATCATCCTCCTGAGGGAATGGAAGAAGACAAACAGGAGCCACGCCAGGATGGAGATTTCCTGTTTATGCGGGAGTGAAGGCGTCTAGAGTATTTTATCCCCAGCTGACGTGATGTTTGTCTGTAAACACTCATTTGACCTTTCAGCTTCCTGTCAAACAAGCCACTGGCAGAGCAAGAGTCCCTGTAGAGTACAGTAAATCATGATTCATGAATGTCCATTGCATTTCCCTAATGGGAAAAATAAAGGAGCCTATGTCACTTTATATCATGTCATCAGCCATTTGGGTCACAGCATGTATGGAAGTACAATCTATTTATAAAGCATATTTAAAATGCAGTTTACACTGACCATCGCCTCTCTGCCTGAGTCTGGTGTGTGGAACATGCAGGAGACCCATGCTACATGATTTAAGGGAGCTGGGACCTGAGTGGTGGAGAAATTCAAATAAGCTGTAACACAGACATCAACCATGCAAAGAGAACAAATGGTCACATAACAAATGGACCCTTTGCACATCCAATAATGTTCATACACTAGTCAAGGTTAAAGGCCTTAAGAGGTTTTTTTCCCTTTTAATAAAGAGAGATTATCCTTACACTGCCTTGTATGCTCCGAGTTTAATGGCAGGTTACAACATTTCGACCACTCAGGTCTTTGTCAAGTAGATACAAGGCGATTACCAACCTAGTGTCTGGGTTGAAACACTGGCCCCCACCCACCCCAAAATCGAAATGGAAAAGCTATTATGCTACAGGAATCCGGTGATCTATTTGTCTACAGACTGCTGTCAGTGCATTCCCCCCTGGTGAATGAGATCTGCAACGTACTGTAGCATGGGGCCACTAAGGGCTTTGATTTAGGGGGGCAAAAAATAATAACGTCTATTTATCGTCACTAAGTTGAAGAAGATTACTTCCCATCTATACTTCGACCTCCTCAAGATAATCAAGGAGGGTCTGGAGGGAGTTTTTTGATCTGAGTGGGAAGTATAATTGAGAGTCATCTGCATAGAAGTGAAAGGAGATGTTATGTGTTCTGATTACGTTGCATAGAGGGATCATGCATAAGAAGAAGAGGGCCGGACCTAACATGGGCCCCTGGGGGACCCCACAGGACATTTCTTGAATTTCTCCTTGGGGATCAATAAAGTATCTATCTATCTATCTATTTATCTAGAAGTGGAGAATGGGGAGTACTGACCAATAGACATTGAGAATGATCTATTGCTAATATATGAAGTAAAGTAAATCATGATTCATGAGAACCATCGAAGAGCTGTCCCTCTTAAACCAACTCATTGTTCTAGACGCAACAAAAGAGTGGTGTGGGCAATGGTGTTAAAGCACTGAGCTCTGATTAAATCAAAATAGCATCATCACCAGAGTCTAGGGTGTGGAGCAGATCATTAATTACTTTTAACAGGGCTGCCTGGCACTGTGATGTGATGTGCGTTAAAACTTGATTTTAAGGACTCCAAAATGTCAGCAGCAGAGTTTAAAAAGGACTTCTCCTGTTTTTTAAACACATTTGCAATTTGCTAAAACATGCTGGAACAATACCAGCAGTGAGGCAGGAGTTGAGGATGACCTCAATACTTGGGCCGATGGTGTAAAAGGCATCTTTTATGATTTGGGAGGAGACAGCATCATCAAGAGGAGTTGAGGGCCTCATGTGCTTTACAATGTCCCTCAGTTCATCAAATGAAAGTATAAAATGGTCCAAATAAGCTGTAACACAGACATCAACCATGCAAAGAGAACAAATGGTCACATAACAAATGGACCCTTTGCACATCCAATAATGTTCATACACTAGTCAAGGTTAAAGGCCTTAAGAGGTTTTTTTCCCTTTTAATAAAGAGAGATTATCCTTACACTGCCTTGTATGCTCCGAGTTTAATGGCAGGTTACAACATTTCGACCACTCAGGTCTTTGTCAAGTAGATACAAGGCGATTACCAACCTAGTGTCTGGGTTGAAACACTGGCCCCCACCCACCCCAAAATCGAAATGGAAAAGCTATTATGCTACAGGAATCCGGTGATCTATTTGTCTACAGACTGCTGTCAGTGCATTCCCCCTATACTGTATCAGAGTTACTGTACATTACATTGTACATACACTGTAGCAAAATATGGATATTCAGTATTGCGCTTCTCCACTGTAGGGGGACCCCGTGAGCAAGTCTTCTTCAGCGATGCTTTAAAAGTCTCATCAATACATTTAATGGCATAGCGTTCTCTCAGCAACAATTCTTTAAAATACAGAGCCATAAACTCCACAACGGACTTCAATTTAAAAGGCTGTGAATATTCATGGGGAGATTTCATGGGAAAACATTTCACTTCTTAGAACTACACACTAGCCTAACATTATTTATGGTCACCCACAAATGGTTGTCTGTGAAGCATTTGCAACTGATTGGAACAGGAGTGTCATTTGCCTTTCCAGGAAAAATCTAAAAGTAATCTAGCTGCAGCACCATAAGAGATTGAAGGGTACTAAATAAGACTTGACCCTGAGCCAACATTTGGAAAATATTACCATCACAATGATGGCAGGGTTTTGCAAGTTCCATCTCAGTAAATCGGAAGCAGACAAAGCACATTTACCAAGGCCAAGAGATGTCCCTCCACAGCAGGACTTAAAGGTTTTCCTAAAAAAAGTGACAACAGCTGAATGTTACCACTGTTCATAGGATCCTTTGTCCTCTGTTGCTATGTTTTGTTTTATGTTCTAACTCATTTCCCAAACTGCTGAGGGGTTTGGATTTAGCTACAGAACGCCTGTAAGGTGGTGGGCACACTACAGATTTTCCTTACCTAGCAGTTTGAACTGGAGCAGGAAGAAAGCGAAATAGTTCAACTCTATTCTACAACATTCTGGGAAAAAAAAAAGAGATGTTGATCTCAGCAAATAAGCAAGCAGCCACATACTGCACAACCTCAATCACTCTGATACTCATTCTTAATGCATTTTGCATGAAAAGCAGCAACACAGTCATGCCATTTTTCAATGCATTTTCTGTAAGCAAGCAGAAGCAGAAGCGGTATGTGGTGAGGGGATAACAAAAGTACCAAGTCATCACCCTGCACACATGCATGTGCTGTGTTCAGAAAGCCTCAGGAGTGAACAAATCTGAACACACTGAAGACTTCTGTATTAGTTAAATCTACTCTCCTCCGTGCTCGTAAACCCTTCTGTGTGTACACACAAGAGATTCAACAAATCCACCAGCTTCAGTCACAGACAATGAATGTGAATGATGGTTGTAAACGGCATAGATTTTGACAAGGAAGGCGGTTAATCCCAGTGTCAAATTCTCATCAATCTGATCTCTCTTCGGAGAATGGCCTTGATCCCCACAGTGTTTGCCCTTCCATGCTTAAGACAAACAAAGAGAGAGAGGAATAAAAGACTCCACAGACGGCTTGCCTCATCTTTTGCTATCTATGCCTCACATCATAGACCAGAGGGCACACGCTTTGACTGTAAGACGAATGTACTGTAGAAACTTTCAGAAACAGCCCAAGTGAAGGTCCAGCCACTGTCTGGGTCAACAACCTCCATTTGTATCCCATCATCCAAAGCTAGGGCATTTGTCCAGACAGTCTCCTCTGTCTGTGTTGCTGTTTATATCCTTCAGCTGAGGACCAAATGATAGACACCTATAATAACCGCATGAAACATGGCCACCTAGACCAGGAGATAGCTGCCTTTTAGACTGTTTACAACAGATTTCTGTCAGAGGAGGCTATTTTGCTGGTTTAAGGCAGAGCTTGTACAGCAGTCCCCCTGATATCCATTTAGGCCTAGTCCCCATCAGCTGAGTATTCCATTATTACACCAACTCAGATGGGAAATCACTCTTACCAGGATATTACAGCAAAAAGCTCGATTTAATATGACACCACAAAAGTAATATTTCAGCACTTTTCAATAATGCCTCTGGGATTGTGGGATTTAAAAAACATATTGCATTATTCAACTGTTTTTTGTTATTTGTTTTTGTTTGCTTCTGATGTCTGCAAATCCCTTGGTTACATAAGTCAGTTGGTCCGACTTGACTTTAAAAAAATATCTGTGCATCTATTACGATGTGTCTGTATGGCAAGCAATGTTAATGCAGCCTTCAAAAGTCATCTATCATCTACAGTCTCCCAGAATCACAGGAAGCTTTGTTCTATGGAGAAGCTCAAGGCTACAGCGTGTTTGCCTTCTAGACAGAAATGCTACACCAAGATAAAAAATACAAATACTCCAAGGTCACTGATATAGGCAAGTATGCCCTGCGGAGACCGTCTGCAAGAAGAGACAAAATGGACAAAGAGGTCCTTAAACATGCCAATATTTATCCTGTCGCCCTGGGTTAAGCTAAATGACATGAGTGGCAGTGCCTATGGACCTGTCTGGATTCTCTCTTTGTAAGACTGGGATGCTTTAGCTTGGGGGGTTGGAGTGGAGGGTTGGTTGATATATGCAGATGAAAAAATAACCTTTGAAAGCCGGGGTAATACAGCTGGGTCATAGTGACATCGGTGGCCGTGCATGCAACATATTGGAACAGGATTTTATCACCATTACGTCAAGGTGTGGCAGAGGAATTGTTCTCCCACTGTGATGTACACAGAAACCAAATCTCACACAAATCTTTCACTATAGCTTTCATCAGATATTGAGCGCTTGAAATCAGAGAAGACACCATGACTCCTATTGCACAACACGCAGACTACAGTATACTCTTCTCCACGGCCTACTAAGAAATATAGATCCAATGAATCCAACAGGGAAAAATGACCATTTCAATATTTTCTCGTGTCGCTCATGTCTGGGTTTGTTTTGGTAGTGTATTGTGTGTCTGTGTGTGGATGGGAGGGATTTTGTACTGTGTGAAGGCAGGGGGTAAAGTCCTGCATCATCCCCTCGTCTGTGCAATGGAACGGAACCAAGCTGAGAGGAGGAATTATGGCCACCAGAGTCAGAAGGCTTATTATGCCAGGTCTGCTGCTGATGCTGCTGCTGCCAATGCAACCGACTGAGGTGGGGAGAATTAACGTCAAGAAAAGCTCACGGAACACCTCCGACTCCCCAGAAAACAGACAAGACAGGGGAACAGGAGCAGGCGAGGGAACACGAGTATTAGACGTGGTTCATAAAGGGTGAGACAGGCCTACTCTTCAACGACTGCTGTTCTCAAAGGGTCTCAAGTCTCAAGACTTTCTGAATGAAAAGATACTTCCAGACGGCAGTGATCTGCAATGAGACAGAGCTGCAGCATACTATTCTCAACCACCCGGCCGGCACTTCGC
This sequence comes from Sardina pilchardus, assembly GCF_963854185.1. Taxonomy (NCBI): domain Eukaryota; kingdom Metazoa; phylum Chordata; class Actinopteri; order Clupeiformes; family Clupeidae; genus Sardina; species Sardina pilchardus. Next base: position 10,958,212 of record NC_085008.1, read on the forward strand.
ATTGCACACGACGTGCGCTTCACTTTGCTTGGTCGAAGTAAATCCTAAAAATGTTTGTTGCCGTCGGGCTTATCGCAAAAGACCTACTGTATGATTTACAGCACACCTAATCAGACCAGCATTTGCTTGCAGACCAGTTCTTGCGCGCCAGCCATCAGGAATAATGTGTGTCATAGCGCAAAGCTGCCGTTTTGGGTGCGCAATGTAAACCCTACTTAAGAGGACTCATGAGAGTCACTAGACCACTGAAAGGGCATGTACCCCTCAGCTCCCCATCTAGCCACACAGAACACATCACACCTGTCTACACCATTGGCAATTAGAACAAGCCAAATACCAAATAACAATAGTAACTACTACATTCTCAGGAAACGGAATAAAACCATTTGTATCTGATGGCTGCCCTTTTAGACAATCGTCACAAATCAATGGCAATTTGACAATGGCAAATTTAATTTGGGCATAATCACCAGTTAATTGCAACCCGCCCTGGCTAGACGGCTCAATTCCATTGATTACCTCCTTTGATAACGAATCCTGTGGAGTGAATGCTAATTGATTAACAAGGCATGGAGATTGAGAACGCACCAGGCTTTAATCTGATCGCCAACAGCTGGGATTGAATCCTTCACTCCAGCATGCTTGGGTTAATATCTATGAAGTGGGCCCATGCCAACAGCTCAATACCCTCCCTATGTGCAGGGCATCATAGAATGTGGTGGCGTGTTGTTTAAGTCATGAGCCATATCTGACTGTGAGTCTGCCTGTAGGGATTTGACCTTAGCAGCCTGACTGGGAGGGTGGAGAGAAACACAATGCCCAGTGACTCCACACAGACATCACCGTAAGCCCTTGCCACATGTAGCAAAGCATTATGGGAAAACAAAAGGCAGTAGTGTAGGAGATGAAGCATGACAAACCATGGTTAAACTCCCTCACACGCAGACGCACGCTGGCAATCCTATAGTATAGTAAGTCACGGTACAGGATTTCTCATGTGTGGCCAGGGACGAGCCAAAAGCTTAAGTCTTTCTATGAGAGCTGCTCAAGCACAGTCTGTGGCTGCGGCCTGTGGATATGGAGGCTCTGTTGCTTAATCAATGTCCTTCCTCTCAGTTCTTCTTTCTATTTTTATCAACTCTGTTTCTGTGTGTTGTTGTGTGCCAGTGTTTCTGTCGCTCACTCTAACTCTCTGGGGACTGTGACCAGCGACCAGGGTACCTTTTCCATCCATCCCAACTCCATTGTCACCTTTTATCTTCCTTCAACTCCCGCTCCCCTCCTCCTCCTCCTCCCTCGCTCCCTCCCTCCCTCCATCTGTCGATGTATCTCATTATAAACAGCGGTAATGAAGGAGCCAAAGCAGACAGGAGAACAGCGGGACTGTCTGTGGAGCGGAGTGGCCTGTTTGCATTGTGTTTGCACAGAGATGAAAACAAATACTGTAGGTGGACTTTATACAGGAAAACAAATAGGCATCACTTATAAGAACACACACAGTGGTGAGTGGGGGCGCGAACTCATTTGACCTCAGAACAAGGCGGAGGTGGGTGCACTTTGTCACTCATGAACATCAAATTTGAAATGACTTTGTCCTCATCTGTCCATCTCTCTCTCTCTCTCTCTCACACACACACACACACACACACACACACACACAGACTCACTCATCTAAGTCCTTGCTGCTTGGAGGTCTTATCAAAGAGCTTCGCTCCTTTTGTCCTCCAGAGTGCCAGTCAAGCCTGAGCTGTGCCTCCTCTGACCGCCCCGTGCCCACGGTCAGTCAGTCAGTCAGTCGGCCGCTGCCAGATGGAGAGGCCCCATGCCAAGAGGAAGGTGAGTGTGCATCTGGCAAATATCTGCGCAGTCATTGTGGATGAGCAGCCTTTTGTGGCAACCTGAACAGAGGCAAGGCTTTCTAAACTACCTCCCCTGTGACGTGACCTCGATTCTGCAGACCTCTTCCTGTGGGTGACCCTGATTTGCACTCCTTCCTTCAGGTGACCTTGTAAACAAATTCTCTGTTTTTATAGTAGCAACTCCAGTATAATTGGTTACTTTCTCTTTTCATCTTCTCTCATTTTCTCATGCCCTAATCTTTAACTTTCTTGACGGCATCTTTTGCATCTTTCATTTTTCACTTTCCCACTCACATGCAGACGTGTACACACGCAAACACACGGCACGTCCTACTTACGTCAGCATTACAAAACACCTGCATACTCGAGCATGAATGATGCATGTTATAAAACCCTCTTGCTCTACTCTCTCGTGGCTTTGCATGAGCGGTTGCTCCTCTTCCGCCATAAGTGTCGGCCCCCGTCTGAAGCCGGCCAGCGGCAGCTCTGATGGCGGCGGAGCGACCGGAGCGGAAGGAGCTGACGTCTGAAATGCTCAGGTGCGCCCGTCGTTGTCCCTGTGAAGTGCTTTACCTGTCAGGTGCGGCGACAACCCGACAGCTGGGCTCTCAGAGAGAAGAGGAGAGGAGAGGAGAGGACAAGAGAGGACAGGCAGGTAGACTTCCAGCCCTTCAGTGTGCCAGGGCCCTTCACACGGCCATATGCTGCACTGACAACCAGTCACTCCAGGGGCTCCAATTAATGCCCAGCCCAACGGGCACAGGAGCAGTCCCCCTTAAAAGGGCTCTCGTTGGGGATAAGCAGGCGTGAGGCATCCATCACCGTGCACAGGAACACTTTTTCTATTGAAACAGTGTAGACGTGTTCTATTTATGAGCACTAAAAGCTTGTCATGTTTTTTATTTTTTAATTTTTTTTCAGTTCAAGTCAGGCAAGTTTGTGCAGAAGTGACTAACAGTGCTGTGAAGGTGAATGATCAGTAGACTGTTTCCTCCGGAGCATAAAACAGAACAAACGGAACATATTACTTCAGTATAGTGTTCCCTATTGTCTCCTAATCATGTGCCGTACACACACCCGGGCCACAAACCATTTGGGAAAACGGAGTTTCGTTCCCAGGAATGGAGAACTGATGGTTGAGTTCAGTGTAAGACACGGCAGTCATCATGAACGGACTCAGTTTCTCCATAAAGCACCCCGCAGTCAGATGATCAAGAGGTTGGCTACATAAAAATGACCAATTAAGATTCATCGATCGCTATCATCTTCCAAACACAGTGTCTGTATTGTTCCCCAAAATCTCTCAAAGAGCTGGAGCATACGCACAGGGCTGTCTCCGTTGCCAAAGGCTCAAGGGCTTGAACCATCTCTTTTTCTGATGGTCAGGCGCACTACTGAGTCAGCCAAAAGTTCTGACTACTTGCTTTGTGACTGCAGTGTACCTTTAGGAAGGTCAGGCAAAGAGGACTCGACTGTGCAGCTGTGACCGGCTGACCTGTCCTCTGTTGTTGGTGCAGCTCATTTGTTATGAGGCAGGGGTGCACACGAGGACAGCACGGGACAGCACAAAGCAGCCAGGCCCTTGCTGACGTCCGTTTAGACTGCAGCCCAGCTTGTGATGTATGGGAACATCCAGACACCCCAGGGATAAGGAGTGCGTACACTTGGCCTCGTACACATACAGTATACGCATGCGCGCGCACACACACACAAACACACACAGACACACACTCTCGGTCTCTCTCTCTCTCTCTCTCACACACACACACACACACACACACACACTTACACACACAGTGTCTCTTCACAGACTTCCATCTCCAACTCAGTCAGACCCAAGGCCACTCTCCCCTGTGTCTTCTGGCCTCGTTTTTTTACACAGCATCCGTCGGCAACAAAATAACCCACCATCACTCTCCTCTTCCTCTCCTCTCCTCTTCCTCTCCTCTTCCTCTCTCCACTGGGTCCACACACAGAGGCGACTGCAGCAGGTCCAGCTCCTGAGTCACTGCGGGAGCCGCGGCGGCTAATCCGCCCCGCGCCGAAAACGTGTTCCTTCCCTTCAAACGCGAGACGAGACGAGCCGAGGAGCTGAAAAAAGCAGCAGGCTTTTATCCCCCGATCTGGTGATTTAATAATTGCGCTTTTCATCCGGCGCCGCGGCCCTGCCGACACCGACACGGCGCGCGTGCCATCTGTGGAGACGTCAGGCACGATGGGGCCGGGGGGGGGGGGGGTTGGGGGGGACACAGACCCACGTGCGAGCGCATACCAAAGACAAACAGGGAGGGATAAGGGGGGACCCTGGCACCACACTGAGGCGACCTGCGGCCCGTCTAATTAGCCGTCGCACGGTGCCCGCTCCTCGTCGACCCGCCTCGCCGTTTTCTGTTCAGTTTCTACTCTGCCGTGTCGGTGCGGCCGCGGCCATGTTGGTCCGGCGGAGGCGATGACTAAGCTGTAGCTTTTGCACAAAGTGGGCCACTCAATAGGGAACGGCACTGTGAAAATGGCCCAAATAATGACTGTGGAAAGAATATAAATGATCTGGCCATGCAAAGCGCAAATAAAAAGAAATGGCAGAAATAAGTGATAGAAGTACCGGCCCAGAGCTAATGCCTTTAGAACTGAAGAATGAAAACCGGGGAGATTGTTTTATGTCAGGGCCAGGCGATGAAAAACTGCAGCTCAAACGAAAGCACCATAAACACCTACGATAAAAACTGAGCATTTTCCTACAAAACAGTAAAACTTCCTGCATTGACACAATCATACAAAGACAGACACATAAATACATGCACACAGCAATAATAGTTTCAGTGTTTCTCTGATTTTAATGAAAACGTCACTCAAAATCTGGCTTAAAAGTCTGGCTTTAAACACCTACCCCAAGTGGATCAGCCTCTCGAGAGAAGGAAAATACAACCCTTAGTTTTTTTGTCATGGATTTATTAAACTGTCAGATTTCCAGCCAGCACAACATAATAATCACTGGGAGATCTCAGGGGACTTAACCGAAGCTGATCGATAATGCCATCTGGATAATACCCCAGCCCACTGGACAGGCTAATGGGCAGACAGTAGGGAGGTCAACGCACAATCCATGCTAAGAGACTAGCAGCCATCACTGTGCAACACATCATTAAAACGACAGACAGTCCTCTCTAGGCCAGGAACTGTGGTCCAAAATTAAAATGTTTTTGATGTTATTATATTACACAGGGACATAGTGCTGTATGTACAGTAATGTATGTCCCATTCAGGTGCTCCACCCCCCCCTCTAGATATGAATTCGAAACATAAACAACATGTCGACACACAGACCAAGAGGAAGGGGTGGATCCTGTGGGGAGTTGAGGGAAACCACATCTTTGCAGTTACTCTTGTCCATAAACAACTTTGAAATGAAACTGTCTGTATCAGCATGCCTATCTGGTCTGCAATGTTCTCACACAAAGGAAATAACAGGGACACACCAATAACAAGTTTGCGCCGTAAATGACTTAAAGAGTATTGTGATTCGCTACCACAGAGCCTACATATGACACTTTTATGGAGGAATTCTAAATGTGTTTTCTGAGTGTCCACAATCACATCAAAAGAGAGTGACACAACTTTCCTTTTCTGTAACTATGTTGAAACACTGCACAACCTTGACTACTTTCCAAACATACAGTAGTTTCCACACACACACACACACACACACACATATACTGTATACACACAAGTGTGCACTAGCATGCACTGGCTATGTCCCCCTATGGATTTCCACTTTTAAAAAGCACATCACCATCTGAAGAAGTGTTGTTTTGTTTGCTCCAGGCGCCCTCTCCACCCATCAGGCCAGAATCTATGATTTTCATTAGGACGGGAATAAAAGCCATCAGAGAGATGGATGGTGACTGTGGCCAGAGCACTAACTGATGAGGGCTGCACCAGCCCGGGCCTCCTCAGCCAACTCCAGGGGACAGAGCAGAGCCAGGGAACGCTTGGCTCTCACAACCAAGCCAACGCTATACATACACACGTCCCAATGAACGCACAGAGGCACCACATTCATCATGTTCAATTACAGGTTAAGTAAGCAGAGTCAGGTGGATCGCACATGCACACGTAGACACACACACATGCACACACGTACACACACGCACACGCACACGCACACGCACACGCACACACACACGCACACACACGCACACACACACACACACAACTTAACATAACAGCACACTCTACAAGCGCAAACTATCAAATCTGAAATGCAGGTACTTGAAGTCATAAATAGATAAAATGCTATGACAACACATTCCACCTCACTATCAAACGCAGGCGATAACATTGACGCATACAGCTGTTCAGTGTTTAAACTGGGTAAACTCAGAGCTCTGTGGATTGTTTTGTTCAGAGAATGAAGGCATGGGCCTCTTTTATTAGGAGATTTACCACTTAGTCTGGGTTTAACTTACCCAAGTCTGATTCTAAACCTACCTGGAATACACACACACACACACACACACACACACACACACACACACACACACACACACACACACACACACACACACACACACACACACACACACACACACACACACACACACACACACACACAGGCTGGTTCCTCTCCATGTCCCCATCTATCTCCCCCATCATCCATGAGACAATGTGCAGAGGTGTACCAGCAGTCGATAATGACACACACACACACACGCACACACACACACACACAGGGTCACATTGGAAGGTTCCTCCTATTCTTATTCATACACTGGTGTCCTAATGATGTGCTCATCCCAGCTCTGTCCCCATAATAACATTTACTGTGACCCCCATTGGTGTGTGGTCGCCGCGGGTTACCTGCCACTGGAATGTCACACCACACAGTTCAGTTCGAGACCAGAGACCCCAGCCAGACAGGAAATGTAAACATCCTAGAGTCACCACGCAATATGCCCCCAGAGTCCTATTTCCCTCTTATGCTACAACAGCATGAGCACTCAGCCACCGTAAGACTGGCACGCTTAAGAAAATGATAACAAAGCAGTTTTATCAATTAGATGGATTTGTGTATGCTCGCCATCATCAACAATACCCAATTACTGCCAGCGCCACGCACTGAATCAAATTAAGAGTCCATTCCGTCTAAAGCACTGTATACTGTTACGGTTTCAGCTCCATGACCCTTCCCTCGCATGGGCATTTAGCAATTGCCTGAACACAGATAATGAAATATGACTCAACATTTATGTCTGTTGTTTATCTGCAACGGATTACTTGGATTACTCTGAGAACGCCTGCAAGGAGCCACTCACAGATAGACCTTCACTTATAAGCAATAACAGAACTGATTGATGTGATGTGTGTGCATATATGTATGCGTGTGTGTGTGTGTGTGTGTGTGTGTGTGTGTGTGTGTGTGTGTGTGTGTGTGTGTGTGTGTGTCTCTCTCTCTCTCTGTGTGTGTGTGTGTGTGTGTGTGTGTGTGTGTGTGTGTGTGTGTGGCACAGATGGATAGGTCTATCAACCAGGAAAGAGAGCTCAGTATCAGTTACATTGGTCTGCAATTTTCTGATAAAAAAATATGGTAATAAAGTCCATGCTCTTTTGTCATTTTTTTTAAATGACATCAATAAATAATCACAATCAATATAATACACCAATAGGCCTAGTACAGCATTATCAGTGAGGTAGAACCAGCTAAGGAGATGCCACACTGTGAACCAGATGGGACCCATCCTGTCAGACACAGCGGCGATTTCCACACACTTCTGAATCTGAACTCAAGTCGGCATGGGTCTGACACGAAAGCTACATGGCCCAGGAGTGGCAACAATATAAAGGTAGCCCACTTCAGGACGTGACTTATTTTAGTTAGTGACAGCATAACCTAGTGAAGTTGTTGTTGAATGCCACATTTGTTAACTATGAAAAAAACTATTTCATACAATCTACTGCCAGCACCTTGTGGTCACAACTTGTGTCGTAGCCTATCTGTGTGTGAAGACAACTGTAAAATACCATGCTGATCAAGCAGCACTGACTGAGTGTATGCTAGTCTTATTCGTTGGATATCGTTACGCCTGTAGGCTAGTGAGTTCTGCAACATAATTTACGTTGACTGGAAACAAATAAAAATGTCTCTGGTTGAGGTTCTGTTGAGGTTTCTTTTGGTTTCGCGATGCTCCATAAATATAGTGCTTCACATGAGTGCTGTGTCTTGTGTAAGTAAGTGTGAGTCTGCCGGTTTTCTATTGTAAACCAATTAGTCCATTGTAAAATAAATACCTCGAAGATGTTTACGGGAGCTGAGCACATTATCGGAACTCCTCCATGCTGCAAGGGCACCGAAATCTATTCAGGACTTGATTCACTATGAATGCAAGTTAATTTGCCACTAAATAATGTGAATTGGCGATTCATCGGCCAGGACATCCTTCTGCAATTCTAGACAGCATCACCCCATTGTGCAAAACTCGCTTTAGGATGCTTAAATATCATCTGTCACGAAACAAAGGAACAAAAGCAGTTGTACATGTTGTAAAGAACTCACGATCACATATGGGTTAAATGTATTCCTTACCTAAAAACGAATCCACTTTCTCACGTGGGCTGACAAAAGATCTTTGTCGCACAGAAAACGTAGCCTGTGTGACTAGAAAGGTCTTTTATGATTGTCCCTTCGGTCGCTTTTGTTTTTTGGAGTCGCTAAAAGCTAATGGGCATCCCTCGGGATGTTGTGTATCCACCGCCTAGACGCACCTCGTTTGTATCCCGGCAGCTCTGCTAAACGTTGTAATGTGCTTTCTACAGAGCTGTCCCGGCTATTGTGGCGAACTGGTAGCTCCGACACCTCCTCCTTTTTCTGACACTTGCACTTCCACTTTAAAGCGGTTGGTAGGCAAGCGATGCATTCGCTTGCGCTGCGAAATTACACTGCTTTAAGATCACCAACGTAAAGTTATGGATTTCATTGTTTTGTTTCTATGAATGTCTACCTCTAGTACAAACTCAATTGCACTGCAATAAAAACCAACCGGCAGGACAGAATCAGGGCTGAATTCGCAAACATGTTCGTAGACTAAAACAGATTTCAGAGGTCCACTCATGCATCGTATCATCTCTTAAAGCAAATTAACGTCAATTTCCAAGATAATCTTGGATCCATTCGTGTCTGTTTTTATGGAATCACTGGACTCATCTACTGCCAAGTATAGGCAGTATAGGCTACTGTTGAAAGAAGCTTCATCTTGGAGGTCATTTTCAACATAAACATGCTTGTTACAGTATCTACTAAACCACATCTCAGCTGTATCAGGTTAGTGCAGATCTGCTCCTGATCTGTATATGAACACTGATTAAAACTGTATATGGCAGAATTTCAGAAGTATCTGCACTTTTTGTTTCAACTGATCAGGGTCAAGGGGGTTATGGCTGTCATGGAGCCAGTGTGTGTTTAAAGAAGTCTGATATGTTATCATAGGCGGTTGATATGTCCCACTAAATTCCATTTCCTCGGACTCATTGGGAAGAGAGGAAAGGCTTTATTTATCCTATGTGTATGTTGTAAGCGTATACCTCATAACAGACGCGGGGGATGGCATTTGCTGCAGACTATCAGAGAGATCTGTGGGCTACACTATTTATTAGTTTAGTTTGCAATGTGTTCAAGACAGCCTCTCTTAATATTATGACATGAGTACATTTTGAAAATGGTATGAGCAGAGTACGTGCTGAAAGTAAGCAGACCCTCTCACTTCCATAAGGTATTTGTAATAGTGCTATAACAGGACACAGATCATTCTGTAATGGCCATATAGCTGGCAGCAGAATATCAACAGACCTTTGCTGACAAAAGAGCAGAAGTGAAATAGCAGGTGTTGCAGCACTAGCTGTTTATGTATTAAACCTTTACCTTTTCTTTATTGAGGTTTACCTTAGCGTGTGTGTGTGTGTGTGTGTGTGTGTGTGTGTGTGTGTGTGTGTGTGTGAAAGAGAGCGAGAGAGAGAAGACAGGAGATGGTTCTAAAAGCACTCACCTTGTTAATGAAGTGTGCATTACTGTACATTAAACTGACTAGTTGTGAATTTGTCTGGAATGATTTATTGTCTGAGCTTCCTCAAGTGATACATTTTGTATAACAATTAAGTCAACTTACTGCATGTGTGGGTATTTGTAAAAACAATAGGCTATATTATTTATTATTTTACCATACATTCAACAAAAATGTCCTGGTATGAATGAAACATAAATATCAGACGTATTCAACATATTCCATTGGGATAGTAACAATAATGCATATAAACAGTGCTTACTATTTGGTAGCAAAAGTTGCACAAATCAGTGAAGAAGCTTTGACAGCAGACTACAATCCACTGACAGAGATTTGGTAAGGTTGGGTTTTGTGGTAGTCATTGGTAAGAGTTTCCTAATTTGACTTCCTCATGCGCAACATTTTTTGTGGCCCATTTTCCAATTTGCCAATGCAGAGTGAGGCATATGTTTGTGAGACAAAATTCCCAATAATGTGGGAGCAGTCTATTTCCCCCCAGGGAAGTCTCTTCATACTCTGCCTATTTATCAACTACGCTCTCTAAATCATTCATCAACCTGTGAAACTATTACTTGTAATCTGTTTAGATAAGCCACACAGCCTTCGCACAACTTTCATTCCTTCAATCTTGTGTAATTTACTGAGGTACTCATCAAGAAAGAAAATGTTTTTAGTAGTCTTATTGCCCATTCAACAGTCACATGACAGTTAGTATTCAAAACATCCCGGAGCAATGTTCCAGCCTTTCTCTGGCTGTCATTTGTTATTCATACAGATTCATTCCTAAACCATACTTATGTGTTCATGCTGTGACTATGACCCAGTAGAAAACAGCCACACATACGGTTGCCTGCATTTACTTCAGTGCTGACAATTCAATTGGCCATGCTGGCCGTTTTAGATGAGTGGATTGTTGCCATCATACAGGGAATCCTTAACATAACATAACATGTTTTCACTGGATGTATTTGAATGGAAAAATGCAGGAGATCTAATGTCAACATTCAGATATTCTTTGAAAATCATAGAGCCTACAGCCACAGAGGCAATTACTTAAGAATGATTCTCTCGTGTCTCTCTCTCTCTCTCTCTCTGTATATATATGTGCGCCTGTGTGTCTCTGGGTGTCTCTGTGTGTGTATCTTTTTGTATGCACTGTATATGAGTACCTGTAAATTATTGTTATGTGTTATTGTTTAAAAATAGTCTGCACATTAAAATAGTCTGCACATACAGCACTTGGCTGTGTATGTGTATGTGTGTGTGTGTGTGTGTGTGTGTGTGTGTGTGTGTGTGTGTGTGTGTGTGTGTGTGTGTGTGTGTGTGTGTGTGCGTGTGTGTGCGTGTGTGTGTGTGTGTGTGTAAGAGAGAGAGACAGACAGACAGAGAGAGAGAGAGAGGGAGGGAGAGAGTCTAACAGATGTGTGTTTGTGCATTTCATCTCAGTAGTCTGGACATACAGTACTTTACAAAGAGCATAGACTTCTGACTGATCACTCAGATGAGAGTGTTGCTTTTGGCCACAACACACTTGTCAGTTTGGCATTTCAGGTTGTGAGGATTTGTGATCCATGAGTCTGAAATGTCAAATCTCAATCTGTGAAAGAGAAAGTCACTTGGGGCAGTAACACATGATGGCTGTCGCTGAGAATCGCTAATGGTTCATGTCACGTCATGGAGAATATTCCCTCAATTAATAGGATTATGATTTCTGTTAAAGGGCCCATGATGAATGTATCACTGGGATGGCTGCTGATACAAAATCACCAAAAATAACCAAATCCAGTCATTTTAAAGTTCAGGGGATGCCTGGGTCTTAAAACATGTGATTCATTTCATCCATCCTCCTTTCCCCCTGCATGAGAGGAAACAAAATGATCTCATTTATCTTTATCTGTGTGTCTAAATCGATTTGTAGAATATACTTAAAACAGAGACAACATGTTTCCTCCAACAATTACATTAACATAGGCGCATAAGACCACACTGATGTCAGGCTCATTCCAAAATGAGTTGCAGACACATAAAGGCGTACTGCCATGGTGTAAAGGCATGTAAATGCAGTGTACCAGATGATGATGATGATGATGATGGTGATGTGTTTGTCCTGCCATAGTGAGTCAAGCTGATGTTTTTCTGAGAGGCTTGGAACTGCATTGCTCAAACAGGGATTTAGCGGTTAAGTAACAGTGATTAAGAAGCGTGACCATCTGGTAAGTCTGTGTCAGAGAGCAGAGGGAGACCACCGCTGGAAAAGATGGCATGCATGCGCACACACACATACTCACTCGTACACACACACACACACACACACACACACACACACACACATACACACACGCACACACACATACACAGAGAGAGAGAGAGAGGGAGAGAGAGAGACTCTCAGACAAAGACAGACAAGCAGTCTTTCTTCTTTATAGACAAACAGACATGAACACACATACTGTTATTCTCATTCCAACACACATAACCAAGTAAATACACCCGTTCAGGCACTCCCCGAGACATACTACATAAAACATTTATAAATACATACAGAAATACATGAGGACACGCAATTCCTCATTCGCTCAGAACTTGCCAGCAGGCCCTCAAAGTAACTCCGCCTCAAACGCACAAGGCATGATGTACAGCCCACATCTCATGTTCTCTGCCCCCTACTGCGCGCACACACACACACACACACACACACACACACACACACACACACACACACACACACACACACACACACACACACACACACACACACACACACACGCACACACACACACACACACACACACACACACACACACACACACACACACACACACACACACACACACACACACACACACACACACACACACACACACACACACACACACGCACACACACACACACAAGGAGCACTCACAAGCACACCCATGGAGCTTGAGACTCTGATGATGACACAAAGGTCACAAAAGTATCTTAGTGAGAAATGGCAAATGAAGTGAAGTGGAAGTACACAGACATTAGCTCCCCCCCCCCCCCCCCCCCCCCCCCGGGCTCTGATGGGATGTACATTCATAGCCAGGGGCACCAGGCTAGTGAGGAGGCAGCTAGCCCGTAACAAACAACACAGAACACATATATTCCTTTTCTACGCTCAACGTACACACACACACACACACACACACGCACAACAGCAGAAATAAATAGATGCATACTGGACATGCACAGCACACATGGTATGATGGGTAATTGTTCACTTCAAGGTCAATCCTTCAGATGTGTGGCAAACTCACTGATGTCAGATTAAGTAAATCCGGTGAAGAGCTCAAGATGTCAGAACTGTATGACACACATTTTCGAATGCACTGGACATCCATTCCATGCACAAAAGGGCACGCAAGCTCATGTTCACACACCCACAGCACGTGCACAGCCATGTGTTAAAACACATATTTGAACATACTGTACACGTATGCACTCAAAGACATATTCACACTAACCCACAGCACATGTACTGCATGTGTGAGCAGAAGAGCATTATGCGTAACATTACACTTACATTACACTTATATTCTGATGGAATACATGCATTCTCTCTCTCTCTCTCTCTCTCTCACACACACACACACACACACACACACACACACACACACACACACACACACACACACACACACACACACACACACACACACACACACACACACACACACACACACACACACACACACACACACATGCATGTAATATGATGTAGTGCTTTACATGCTTGTCTCTTCACACCCAATGGTATGCAACATGTTTTACATTGCTCTCACCATATGTTTTATATCAACAGAACCAGTAGACAAGAGCCAACGGACGTACCTGTCAAAACAAGGAAAAATTTAAGAGTGGTTGCCTGGCAACAGTTGGCTGTTTTAAAGATGCGGGCTATCGTGCAGATGCTTTTCCTCGTGAAGCGGTCCTCCCTGAGCTGCTAACTAACTCAATCCTCAGAATCCAGCGGGCGCAGAACTGTCCATCGCTATAGCAGGCCCAGCTGCTTCTCACACGCATACCGAGGGGGACGATCAAATTAACCTTTCAACTGAACCCACCCAGGTAGCCAGCAGTCCCACTGGATGTCATTATAAACTCCACCGCCACACGCCACAAAGTTCCACTCGTTATCGTGTCCTGATTGGTTCCCTAGGTGACTCCCCAGGTAACGCGGCGGCTCTGTGTCTTGTGAGCTTACATGCTGTCCACATGCGTCACAGCGCCATGTTAATATAATCCAGTGGGCATGTGTTACTCATCTAATGTGAGTTAAATTATCGTATCACTCGCTCTCTCTCTCTCTGTGTGTCTCTCTCTCTCTCTCACACACACACACACACACACACACACACACACACACTGTATGACTTCGCCCACACTCACGCAACTGGCCACAGTGTGAGTGGAAGAGCGGGCAGTGCGAGTGCGGGCGGCCCGCGTGGATGAGTCATTGTTGTGCTCACGCTCGTGGTCGTCAGACGCAGGCGAAGGGGTTCACTTGTTCTGCCGGCAGCTGCAGCTCAGGCCTGCTATTATGACGTTAGCCGTTTCCTCCGCCAGGCCAATCAAATCAGCCCTGTGATACAATAACAGGGTACTGAGCCTTTTACACTAACCCACACAGCATACAGCACAACACCACCGAGCAAACGGCCTGACGTGTCTGCTTGTTTTTAACCAGATATGTGTGTGAGGGTGTGTGTGTGAGTGTGTAGGCTATGTTTGCACGCGTGGTGTGTGAGAGATCCCACATGAATTTGATTTGAATTTGCATGTGCCCTCTGAGAATATGTCCAATACATGCACCTTTTATTTCCTTATTTTTCTTGGTATTCATCTCGTTCTTTACCTTGTGCTAAGCATACATTGTATAATATGCAGTCAGCGACTCCCTATTGTAATGAATTCTTGATATTATGCCCCGTGAGACTTGAATGTAACGTAATATGGACGCCGCCATGGTTTGGTAGTGTGTAGAGGCGCCAGAGGTGAGCCATGAGTTTTGGCTGTGGAAGTAAACACTGAGCTGTAATTGATGTGATTAACTGAAACAGCTTTCACACTGAGTTCCCCTTCCTGTTGTTCAAGTGGGCTTAGAGTGTTCAGTGCTACACGAGGATGATTGCATCAAGTCTTGTGTATGTACGTGTGTGTGTACGTGTGTGTGTGTGTGTGTGCGCGCGAGTCTGACACACACAGAGAAAGAGAAAGAGAGGGAAAGAGAGAGAGCGAGAGAGAATGTGTGTTTTAACGTATTCTAACTCCAGGGCCTCACTTCCTGTAGGTGTAATAGGGTGGGCAACCCACAGGCACAGCTCCCGCCGGCTGTCCGTCTCAGTCTCTCTGAGTGTGGCCAACTGCAGCACACAGGCTGCCTCCATCTCCTCAGCTCCTCACTCCATCTTTGCCACGTCTAAATATAGCATAAGAGAGAATGCAAATACACATGCAAAGTTGCCAAACATGCGTCCCTCCATCACAAAAGCCTCTGCCCGCATTTAGCTGCGGGAGGTTCTACATAACTGGCAGGATTCAAATGGAATTCAAATGGCGTTCCATCCTCACGCTGGAGCACCGTCCCCCCTGTCTCACTCCTACATGCTGTAACCGGTTTGCGAAGCGTGATTGTGAGAGGAGATGTTTGAAGCCACAGACGTCAGAGGCAGTCAGTGATTACACGCAGTGGTGATTGTGTCTGAGCTCCCCGAGAGACCCTGAGTGTGTGCCAAGAGACCTTCCAACCCAGCCTGGCAAATGGGATTTAATGTGTAGAGAGGCTGCGGTTTTCCTGATGGGGGGTGTCAACAGGGCAGTTCAGAAATGTGGAATAAGCTCAAATAATCATCACCTACTCTTTGGGTTAGTCATTCATTCGCACCTTCTGTCTAATGGGAGAATGTCCTAGTTGTCATTTTTCATTAGAAAGCTCTGTGCTTGATATCCAAAAATGAAATAAATATTCAATAAATGAAATATATGAATAATAAATGAATGCAAATACAGTACATTCAGATTTCAGATCAGACTGTGAGAGAAAGAAGGTGGCCATATTTTATGAACCTTATCGTTCTGATGTTTCACAAGTGACACAAGTGATGATAATGAAAGTAAAATCAAAAGGATCATCTTGAAAATGTGATGAGGATCATGTAAAATACATCTGCATGGCAAGAGTGAGACTAGTAATTTGACCATTATTGTTTTACCCGCTTGAATGATTTAGATGTCAAAACAAAGCTCTTGTGTGACAGTTGTTCTAGTCATGCATCAAATAATTATAACCAATATTGATTAAGGTCAATGGGATCCATTGTGAGAGTTCAAAGTTCAAAGTTTTTGTCATATGTAAAGGGCTGTATATCAGGTATAAAGAAATTCTTACTTGAATGCTTCTACTAAAATGACCAGTAGCTGAGGGCAGTATACACGCAGGGTGGCTTGACTGCATATGATGTACTCCGCTCTCCTGAGGAAGCGTAGGATGTACAGAAGATGTGCTGAATTGCAGGGCGCTGTGTGTCCATAATTCTCTGTGCCATTTGAATCACGCATTGTAGGGCTTTCTTGTCCTTTTAGTGCTTCTGATATAGCAGGATGTAAAACACCCTGTGAGAATGAACTCCACACCTGTTAAAACAACAGTGAGCTTGCTGATGGCATAGGAGCGGTGTCTGGCTTCACAGGAGCATGGCAGCGGGCTCAGAACACTGGCCTGTGAAGGTAGCAGAGGTGCTCCTGCCAGTACACACATGCATGCTGTGGTCTGTTGGTGAGGAAATCCACAATCCAATTGCACAGGTGGGCACTGCAGTCTCACTTCTAAAAAGTATATTATTGGGGCTTTTATGCCTTTAATCGGACAGGACAGTAGAGAGAGAGAGAGAGACAAGAAGCGAATGGGAGAGAGAGTAAGGGTGGGATCTGGAAAGGACCACAGGGCAGGAATCGAACCCAGGTCGTTGCAGGTGCCCCAGCCAGTTGCGCCACGGCTAGGGCCGCATCTAGCAGTCTTTGGATGAGCTTGGATGGGATGGCAGTGTTAAATGCAGAGTCCTAGTCCACAATAAGCAGCCCGACATGCAGTAGCAGCTTTTGTTGTGTAGAGTAGATGTGCAAGGGTGGAGTGGCGTGTTTGTATGGTGTCCTCAGGGGATCAGTTATCGTGGCAACAGAGTGAAGATGACTATGGAAGCTTAGTAACATACACTGCTCAAAAAAATAAAGGGAACACTGGTTCATAGGAGTATAGCATCAAGTCAGTCACACTTGTGAGATATTGATTTGGCCAGTTATGTAACAGAGGTGGTTTGTGAATCAGGTTGACCTGCTTTGATGTCAACAAAATGTTCTACAGGTGTACTTTAGGGCCAACTGTGAGACGACCCCCAAAACAGGAATGTTTTTACAGGTGGTGGCACATGGTAATTTTTCCATCTTCATCCTTCTTGACTGATTTGGCACTAGTTTTGCATTTGGATAAGGTCAGTGTTACCACTGGCATAAGCCAGTATCTGGAGCCTACAGAGGTTGCACAGGGTAGTCCAACTCCTTCAGATTGGCACACCAATACGTTCCATTGCCAAAATGACTGCTGTGTCTCCCCCTGCAGTCTCAAGAGCATGGAAGAGATTCCAGGAGACAGGCAATTGCTCTAGGAGAGCAGGGCAGCGTGGTAGAAGATCCTTAACCCAGTAGCAGGACCAGTATCTGCTCCTTTGTGCAAGGAGGAACAGTAGAAGCCCTACTAGAGCCTTACAGAATGACCTCTAGCAGGTCACTGGTGTGAATGTCTCTGGCCACACTGCCAGAAACAGACTTCATGAAGGTGGCCTGAGGAACCGATGGCCTCTAGAGGGACCTATGCTCCCTGCCCAGCACTGTGGAGCTCAATTGACATTTGCCATAGAATGCAATATTGGCAGGTCTAACACTAGCGCCCTGTACTTTTCACAGATAAGAGCAGGTTCACCCTGAGCACATGTGACAGACATTGAAGGGTCTGGAGATGTCGTGGAGAACGTTATGCTGCCTGCAACATCATTCAGCATCATTCAACATGACCGGTTTGGTGGTGGGTCAGTAATGGTCTGGGGAGGCATACCCTTGGAGGGATGCACAGAACAGGGCAGTGAACACAGGTCCCTCTAGAGGCCATTGGGCCCTCAGGTCAACCTCATAAAGTCCGTTTCTGACAATGTGGTCTGAGACATTCACACCAGCGGCCTGCTGGAGGTCATTCTGTAGGGCTCTAGCAAAACTCCTACTGTTCCTCCTTGCACAAAGGAGCAGATACTGGTCCTGCTATTGGGTTAACAACTTTCTACCACTCTGCCCTGCTCTCCTAGAGCAACTGCCTGTCTCCTGGAATCTCTTCCATGCTCTTGAGACTGCAATGTGAGACACAGCAATCTTTTTGGCAATGACATATTGGTGTGCCATTCTGGAGGAGTTGGATTACCCTGTGCAACCTCTGTAGACTCCAGATACTGGCTTATGCTACCAGTAGTAACACTGACCCTATCCAAATGCAAAACTAGTGAAAAATCAGTCAAGAAGGATGAAGATGGAAAAATTACCAGTTGCCACCACCTGTAAAAACATTCCTGTTTTGGGGGTCATCTCACAGTTGGCCCTCTAGTACACCTGCAGTAAATTTCGTTGACATCAAAGTGGGTCAACCTGATTCACAACCACCTCTGTTACATAACTGTCCAGATCAATATCCCACAATTGTGACTGACTTGATGCTATACTCCTATGAACCAGTGTTCCCTTTATTTTTTTGAGCAGTGTACAAAATGCATATCATCAAAGCAATTACTATGATTATCAAAGCAGGTTTATGATCATAATCATGACCGTGAAAGAAGGTTAAAGGATTTTTTTTTTCAATATACATTTTACTTACATAGCATACATTGAATAGAGGAATAAAGGGTTTGTCCTACATGTTTTTAATAAACAATCAAATGTGAGATCGGTTTTGCTCATGCAGGGCATTGTGAATATGGTTCACTGTACACAATCTGTGCACAGCACATCTCTCAGAGTGAAAGAGGCAGATATTTGATATGGCATATGGTCTCATTAAAGGCTCTTTAATATTAAACAAATATGGCATGTCATGCATGACAGTATATAGCCTGTCACTCCAGAATTAGTTGTATAATATGAGGGGCAATTATAATCATTTCAGTCAGCAGCTAATTCATTAGAGAATGCTAACAAACATAAAAAGATTATATATGCATGAAATCATTTGTAGTCATCAGACACGTTGATATGATAGGCTTCATTAAGAGTGTAGAGATGCTGCTCACTGACTATCCAATCATCTCCAGCCAGTGGATCATCAAAGCAGTTTCCTTATTTGAAATCAGCTCTGAACGGTAACACACACACAGCTTTTGCTTGTTGCACAGATCTATTTTGGGGTGTTATCTGCTGTCACGGACAGACATTATCTTACGTAACACACAAAAGGCGCGCACGCACACACCACAAACTCAACAATCATTTCCTAGGTGATCGGCTCCATTAAGCGGGCCACGTGAGAGAAAAATCTCACACGAGCAGTAATTAATGACATTTTGTAAACAGAATCTCTCGTTTTTGGCACGAACACCTCCCCACACACACAGCTGCCGCTCTCTTATCTGTGGCCTGCCAGACACCTATACGAGAAGCGCTGCTCGACTAGGGGAGCGGGCCGGATGAATGGACTCAGTGTGTGTGGCGTGTGTAAGGCCAGGGCATTAGGAGGCTTAGCGAGACTGCTGTGCCCGGTCTCTTCTGGCCGCTTGACTGACTCTCCATTTGAACTACCAATGAGTGTCTTCTTTTACATATTCCATCAGGTGCTGACTATGGAAATGAGCATGGAGTAGCGCTAGAGGAGGAACATTCTGGCAGTGCACAAAAACAGGAAAGAATTGAGAGGGAAATATTACAGGCCAAGAGGAACTGAGGCCTGAAATATGCTCAGTCAACAGGACACCAAAGAATTAGAATTAAATAAATAGATATCACGTGAATACTTATCCAATAGTAGCCTACTAACTTCACCTTTGCACTCAAATTGCAATGGCATGTAGGCCTACAGCTCCATATATCACACATCCCCCTCACACACAAACACACAGATTCATAATTTCTCACGCTATGTTATGACTGCCCTCCAAGCACCATATGACAGGCAGTTTGTCACCAGCAGGGATTGGTCATTCATCCCTACAGACCTCCTGTCCTTTTTTTACTTTTTCCTTTCCACCTCTCCCTCCACTCAGCTTCCCTGTATCTCTCCATCTGCTGACCGCTGGTTCATTACTTCACCATTCATATGTCCTGTCCATTCCCATTCTCCACCTATTCCTCCAATCATAAGACCTTTATCTTTCTATTCTCGCCTTTTCTCGTCCTTCAGACAAGCCCCTTCCCTCCCTTTCTTTCTGTCTTTCTTTCTTTCTTTCTTTCTCCTCCACTCCTTCCCCTCTATTCACTCCTGTTCTAATCATAGACCTAATGGATGTCATTACAGGGCAATTTACTTGTGTCAAAGCGGCTATTCTTCCCTCTAACTCTGTCAGATAACCATTAGTCACCTCAGCACCTGTACTTAATGAAAAGTCATTCCTTAATGATGAAGTAGTCATAAGGTTCTGTCGCCATGCAGGGCTACTGGGTCTACAACCACACACATGGAGGGCAGAAGAGGCCTTGTACATGTCATTGTAGTCAACGTCATATCTCCACAAACAAATCTTCTGAAAACAAACTGAAAATGGCCAAACTATTATTTTCATGGAGGCCTAAAGGTGTTTGCATCAGGCAACCAGGTGAGACACAGGGCAACAGTTAGTCTTGACCCTAAAGGCTGAAATAATTTTGTTAGCAAAACCATCGCTAGTTACTGTAGCCAAATCCCATCCAATCTCAATGGAGCAATGGTAGCGACTAGCTAGCATTTTACTGGGAAAGAATGGCCCTTTCCGAAACGGATCCCTACTCACTTCGACTCGGTTAGCGAGTGAACTTCCTTTTCAAGTCCACTCGTGGGTGCGGAGAACACTCGCATTTGAAGGGTTAGGGGGTTAAAACAGCGCTACATTTCGGATGCGCTTGAAGGGAGAAGGAAGTTGACGTCATATTCGTTTTCATAGAAATTATGAAGGCAATATATATTAAATCGCCAATTAAGATGTTCTGGACACCCCTGTGTATTAGGATATAGGCCCTACATCCCTCTTCTCTCATTTCATTACTATGAGTGAGGAGTTGCATTTTATGCTTTATTTAACATCAAATTATAAAAGTGCTGTAAATGCGACCTGCACATGTGTTTAAATATTACAGCCTACTTCTGTACGATCGTGCACATTTTACTGAGTATCAAACTAAACATGAGTTGTTACAATGTAGCTTAAATCACGCTTTCGTCTGTAAATGCTGTCATACGGACCAAAAAACAACTGGCAGGGAGATTTACGAGCTGCACGAACACTAGAAAACGGTTGCACCTGCGTTTCAAGTCAGCATCGATGCTGACTTGCTCCTGGAGGCGTGGTAGCCCCTCTCCCTAGGCACTTCACTCGACTCAAAATTCGTTTCGGATGATACTTAATGTGGCGGACCCTCGCGTGAACGCGCAAACGAAGTGGAAGTGTGTAGTGTTAGGATTTAGGGGCTGGTTTCGGAAAGGGCCAATATCTTCTAAACAACCTCAGCACATATTGATAGGCCATCAGTTGCTTTGTTAAGCATTTGATGAGGTAAAATGCCCAGTTTTGGTTTCAGCATGTCAACTTACCTGTTAAAAGTTATGAGTAGCCTCTCTTTTTCTTTGCTCCACTGTCAACAAGCCCTTGCCATCTTTGTTGGAAATTTCAGAAGCTCACCGATGGTCATGTGACTTATTGCTAGCCTTCTGATTGGATGATCTTAAAAAGTTGTCATTAAAGTATTCAGATAGAAAATAGTTGCCAAAATCTCAATGAGAAAGTGTTGCTCGGTAATATTGCCCAAAGGTTGCCCAGTGTGGCAACAAGAAAACTTAAGTGGCATGAGAAATTATTTCTGTTTGCTTAAAGGCTTCATTCGGTGAGAGAAACAGATCTCAACTCAAATTTAGGTAGTTAGGGGGGACAAAAGCTTTCTTGTTCAAAATGGCACTGTACAATAAATATGGCATCACTAGAACTCATCAGAGGTCATTAAACACATATATAAAGGTGAATACATCCATGCTAAAGTTGACTTTTTATTTTGGAAATAAATCTTAATGCCTTTATGTATCCTAAATAAATAAATGTTCTTCTTTCAAATACAGGCATATGTGAGTACACCCATGGATGGATCCAAACTTGAGGGTTGGAATTTGTTTAATTAATACCTTAATTAAGGCATGAAGATCAATTTCCAAAATATGTTTTATTCCTCTTTTAAGTCAATTTTAGCATG
The DNA here is from genome assembly GCF_963854185.1 of Sardina pilchardus. NCBI lineage: Eukaryota > Metazoa > Chordata > Actinopteri > Clupeiformes > Clupeidae > Sardina > Sardina pilchardus. The sequence continues at coordinate 10,980,605 of NC_085008.1, forward strand.
GGTGTATTCACTTATCCAGAGTACTATATATACAGTATATATATATATATATATATACAGAGAGAGAATACCCCAAAACATACAATTCAAATCTCTTTTAAAACTGTGGGGACAAGTACAGTAAAGATGCTTAATTCCGTAATTCTAATGGGCAGAGGAGGGTGAGAGCTGAAGATTAGTGAGTCCATCTGTCGGCAACACTTGAGTTTGCTCAACATTTTAGGGAAGACAGACAGACACACACACACACACACACACACACACACACACACACACACACACACACACACACTGACTGGCAGACAAGCAGAAAGGCCTGCAATGACCTGACAAGTTAGTTCAGTGCTGGTGAGTTGTCAGGTTGACATGACAACACAGGAAGGAAGACTTGCCATCTCCCATGAAAGAATGGCAAACTACAGCTGATGTATTAGAAGGGAAGGGTACTTTTCAGCCAAAATGACATTTCACACATACTGTCTGTACTGCCTTTATTAGAGAGAGATGAGCACAAAAAGCATTTTCTCCCTTTTGATAAGATGATTCATTGATCATATTGTTTTTCATTTGATTTGATGATTATTGTCAATTATTTTCTATTTGATATTTTTCATAGTTCAATACATGCATGAAATGCATGCAAGAGTGCACAAAAAAATAAACAAAACAGTGACTCATACTCAGATTACCATTTACCATGACAGTCCAATTCATCAATGGCCTGGATGACACAAATCAAATCCACATAATCTGATTATTTTTCTCCCTCTGGGAAAAAAATACCATTCAGCAGTCAGATGGAGATGTGCATTAGATTACGTGTCCATGTGTGTGAGTTATGTGTTCAGCTGCCTTTACCTCTCCTATTCTCACATTTATTTATAAAGGCCCACCTGTCAAGAGTTTCTCTTTATATCTGCCAAACTACCCAAGGAGGAATACACAAGACAAAAACACCTCTCTCTCTCTCTCTCTCTCTCTCTCTCTCTCTCTCTCTCTCTCTCTCTCTCTCTCTCTCTCTCTCTCTCTCTCTCTCTGTCAGGCCCTCTGAAACATTTCTGTGCACTTTGTGGGGAAAAGCTGTCTTCTCTCATGCATTATGCAATGACCGTTCTGTTGTCATGCTGTCCCATTTTCAAATATTAAACAACAAGATTAATACTCCGCTGTGATAGGGACTCTGCTGTGGTGTGCATGGCTTCGGGCCTGGTGGGGAGTGTGCATGGGGCACAGGATTTAACCGAGAGGTCAAGGTGACATGCTCTGAAAGGTGAACAGGATTTTTTTTTATCACACCCTCCTCCCCTGACAACACCATCATTTATATTTCCTTCACCCTGTCATAAAAAGAGACCATGCCAGTGCTCATTAAAAACTATAGATTTTTTCAATAACATGCATAATAAATTACAACAACAAAAAAAATCAGTTACATCCCTGAAATCATGCACATACCCAGAATTCACAGGACAAAAAAAGGATGCATTTTCACATTTCTATGTCACACACTGACTCAAGCATATGAGAACATACAGCATACACCAACTAACACGCATGAAGACACACACATACACACACATACACTACACTCTGTCTTTGTGTGGTATGATTGCTTTCCACGTAGGCCTATTGAATGAAAGGCAGTTTATCACTGGCAGGGCAAGGTCGTCCCTCCCATAACCATCACAATAAGTTAGTTGCCTTGGGCTGCAATGCCACCACCCTCACTCAGATGTCTACATGGACAACAATGTTCTGATATCAACCCGATATTCCTATTGTGACACTAACATGTGAATAGTATTTTATGATACTGTATGCTTTATGATGATAGTTACGGTAAGCAATAACCAAATTAAGACATAGAATATTTAAATCTAAATGTAAACGGGTCCTGTAATGTGGACTTGATTGATTAATTGATTAACCAGACTATGCTCTAAGCATGTATGAATGGATATTGGATATGAATGGATTATTTTATAAACAACTGATTTGTTACACTCAACACTTGCTTGGAACAAGGTCAACAGTCGAATTATTGCCGTCCATGTAAATATAGTCTCTTTCTCTCCCGCTCTTGTCCGCGACAGAAGCTTTTGTACATCCTGCCCACGTGTAGAGATTCGGGTGGAGTGCGGGTGGGGTTATGTAACAGCGAAGCTGCTTCTAGGCACTGGGCCTGGGAGTGCTCAGAAACACCATCTCCCTGTTTCCCGCTGTCCTGTCTCAGCCCTTGCCTTTCAGCCTCCGCGTTAACCTCCCCAGCCCCACCATCTCGGGGCCCCCTGCTGTTTTGACAGCTTCCGCACAAACAGATTGGAAACCAGATTGCACTCAATCACATGGCACTCAGAAACCACAATTTACCTTCTATTCTTCCTGTCAATCTGTCCATCCATCTTTTCATGTCTTTCCTCTGTCAGCCTATACTCTACTGATCTGTGACCTCCTTTGGATTTTCTACATCTGCAGCGTCTTCTTACGAAAAACACACACAGTACTAACAGTACTTGCTCTCGAGTCCAACTCCACTGCTACTCTCCAGCATGTGTCTGAACTCTGCAGTGGCTGTCTGGGCTCAGGGGTATCTGCAGGGCATGTGCCAAGTCCAATTCTGCAGCTCCTTCGGCGCTCTGAGTCTCGCAGGAGGCCGTCAGTTTCCATAGATTCAGACTCTTAAAGCCACAGCGACCGGGTCCCAATGGGGAATATGAGGACATTTAGCTGCACTTAACCTGAAACTGAGGACTCAGCACAATGGCATTCTCTCTGAACCCAAAGCACTTGGCAAGACCATGTAAACCCTCGCCGAGTTCTTTTGTCTCACCCCATTCTCTCACTCACACCTCTTGCTCTTGAGAAAACAGATAAACACTGATCTAAGCTGATCTATGCTTCGGGTGCACAGAGGGCTGTGGTTAGGCAGAATTCACATGAGAACTATACACAGCTCAAATCTATGGTGAGAGAGAGAGAAGGGGGGGGAGAGAGAGATAAAGGAACACAGCTCTGATTCAAGTTCCCAGAAAGAAAGGTCCATAAAGAGCAGGAAATGAATGTTCGGGCATCCTGTTGAGTAGAGGGCAGAACATGGACTTCTCCTCATGGTTGGACTCAGGAGGATGCACAATATTTGATGAGGCAGCGTCAGAATAGCAGTGTTTTTTTTTTTATAACTGGTTATGAAAGACACGTTAGTCATCTTAAATACCTTTTAGATAAGCTGATAGCCAGAGGTCCCAACTCCAATCCAATCATGGCTCTAAATTCAATCAGAAATATATGACATCATTGAGAAATTCTATTACTATCCATGCACCTGCGCAAACTCACTTATCCAAACAGGATATGACAACTAGCAACCTTTTATTCGAAAATTACAGTGAGTTCAGGTTAGCAATCATAATGTGAGTCACATCATGTTATAAAAAAGTGTGTGTGAGTGTGTGTGTGTGAGTATGTGTGTGTGTGTGTGTGTGTGTGTGTGTGTGTGCACTCAGTAGCAGATCGTTCATGCTTTTTAGGTGCGTAATACCTGTTCTACTAGAGCTGTACAAACTGCTCCATGGTTTAATGCTTTATGATTGAACAGGAGAAACTTGATTAGAGCTGATGATGAAAGGAGAACATGATCAGAGAGAGAGAGAGAGAGAGCGAGAGAGAGAGAGTGAGAGAAAGAGAGAGAGAGAGAGAGAGAGAGCGAACATTTCTGACCACCCCTCTGGGGGCACACCACCTTACACTATACCAGAGTCTGACCGCTCTGACCACTCCGTGACACATCCCTCCAGGGTGTGCCTGGTCTCTCCAGGCTCAGATTCCACCTGGTAATTGCTCCGCGGAGCATCCCCGCAGGCCTCTGAGTCTCTGATCGTCCATGCAGCGCTCGGTCATCACAGCCCCTTATACCCGGCACTAATGCTGGGCCACCACGCCGCTCTCCCAACCCTCCTTGATGATTAATCCAGCAACCGGTGAGTCACATCACCTCCCTCAGAATCACAGAAACAAACACACACACACACACAGCATCACACAGCTGCCATCACAGTATCCTCTTCGTCATATCCATGCTTTAGAGGGGCAGAAATATCCGGAACCTCCATTACTTCTATTATAGTGTGCAATATGAGTCTTTGCACACACACACAGCTGCCATCACTGTATCCTCTTGGTCATATCCATGCTTTAGAGGGGCAGAGATATCCGGAACCTCCATTATACTTCTATTATAGTGTGCAATATGAGTCTTTGGTTTGCCTGCTGGACATGAAATAAGCACCAGTGAGAGGGATCCCTCTTGTTCATCTTCCAGGATAATGAGAGGGATTCTGAGGTAATCAACAGGAGTGAGGGGAAAGTGCTGCCTGCCACTGTCAGAACCTTTTAACATATAGACAGGAAGTGTCTCTGAATGGGTTCAGTGATGAAGAAGCTGTCTCTTCAATCAGGGCTCATTATTTCTGCTCAAGGAGAGATGACTCTCACTCACACCGAGGTGAATCAGAAATTTCAAGGTGATGGTTCAAATATTTAGATAGTTAGTAACTACAATTACTTTCTTTGATTGGAGGTTCAATTTCCTTTATCTCAATTCACGTCATTATTGGAAATGAAAAGGTGATTTATTACATGCCCTTGTCTTTGTATTTAGTATTTATGAATCTTATTTTCTTTCTTTCAGCAGGTACCATTTAGTCTTGTGATCTTACAGTGCCCTCTGTAGGCGAAGATTAAGGAGTGGATCAAAAAGGACTAGAATCCATTAACTTACAGTAAACACAATATTTACAAGTATAACACTGATCAGTTTAAGGGTAACAGTTTGGGGGAAAATTGGGGGAACATAATAGCAATCTTGTTTTTGTTCACATCCAGTTCCTTGGACTAAAACATGTGTTATTCTGTAATTCGGCAGCATGGCATAGGCTACATTAAACACCTTAAATATCTGGAAATGTAATTGTATATGTCTTTTTGAACATATCTTTAAATGTGATCAGTTTTTCTCGATCGCTTTAATGCTTGAGTCAAATCTGACATCACATTTCCTAAACAGTTCACACGTCTGTAGGTCTAAACTAAAGCGCTCTGGTCAAAATGACACAGTTTGCTTGCAAAATGCTCTTACTCTCTCAAAACATTTAAAACATGCAGCAAAATCAAATATTGCCTTCAACAACACATCTGGTAGTCAAAAGCACTGTTTAATTTAGATTATTGTAACCATTATACACTGGACAACAAATCTCTTATGGATATAATGAATGATTGCTGATGGAAGAATTGTGCAAAGGAGTTTCACACAGGTGTATCAGAGATTCTGACGTACGCAAGGAATCTCTACCAAACAGATGTTTTTCTTTTGTGTAGCACAGGGAAACCAATAGAGTTTGGGGTCTTTGCATGACATCTGTTTTGCAAGGGTGTGAGAAATGTGTGAACCCAATGAAAATGAGCAAAAGCTGCTGTGCAAAGAAGATGTAAATGAAAACCAAGTGGATCCCGTTTCTTTAAGCAGGTCAAAACAATCGAGAATAACTGTAATTGTTTCTGTTTTATGCACAGATTTATTTATTTTTTTTTTTTACTGTAAACAGGTTAAGGATGACAGGTCCAAGTTGACAAGTGCTCCATCTACTGGTGGAATAAAGTAGTATTCCAGCATGGCATAAAAATGCTAAGTCAGCCTACAAAAGCTATGAGCCTATTCCATTTCCCATTGTGTGCTATGGAGCTGGGAAATATAAAACCAAGGGAACAGACCTAAACTACACCATAGGCAAAACTCCACCTCTGTTTTCTACAGGATAGCTGCCCTATCACTTCAGTTGATTTAAACATTTTGTATTTGCTGCACAGATATGGTGAAAACAAGGCTAAACATTGTGTGTAATTGTCTTAATAAAAGAGCAGCTTAAATTCAAATATATGTAAAGCAACATCATGGAAGTTTTACTCTCGGGGTCCCCCTACAGCTGGGAAACAGTATTGTCTTCTACTGTCATAAAATCTGTCACGGTTACACGGTGTATCCTAAGAAGCAAGTTAGACATAATAGGCTATCTACTACAGTAGACATATTGAGACTGTATAAAGCCAAGAAAATCATGTTTGAGCTTGTAAGCCTCAATACCGGTATGTCTAGTGTGGTCAGAGAGGTTCTCATTGGTCCGGACTCCTTACTAATGTTAGATTGTTGTGTACAGTAAGTATGCTATTACAGTTTTTCTCAGTCGCTTTGGTACATTTATCGTATCATCCTTGAGATTTACTAAACAGTAAGGGCATTTCTCAAAACTATTTGTACAAATAGCAAAACATCATGGATTACCTGCAAAAGCCAGTTTCTTGCTCAAAATCCTTCTCTCAAAACTAAATATTTGTGTCAATAAACATGTCAGTGCATCAGAATGGCAAGTACTTGTGTCATTGTGTATGGATAAGACAGGAGGGATGTTCTGACGTAAACTACTGTATGGCTTAAGTTTTTATGACAATTTCTGTAAATTGTAGGTTACACCTTAGTGTATGTGGGTGTTTGATCGACAATATTCACATTTGCGCTTTTACTGTTTTTTACTGTATTTTGTTGACAGACCCTGTCATTGTGATACAGAAAGGAAAAGACATCACTGCGTATAAAGGAAAAAAATGAAATAAAGTACAAATTTGACCATACTACAATCTCCCTAGGGAAAACAGTTTTGTAGGAATTACACTGCAGTCTTCCTACACCTCCTGATGTTCCTGTCTTTTGGGCCACACATTCTCATAATGACAGCATGTTCAACTATTTTGCATATAAAGACTTACTATGAACTAATGCCTAAATGTTGTGGGGGGTGAGACTATTTAGCCGAGAATTGCACATGATAATTTGCATGGATGTACGAAAACATTTGCAACTTGATCAAAGGTTGTTTTTTTGATGTGCACAGGTGACACAATGATCTGAAGATTGAACAGGTAGTTTTGAGAATTTCAATTCTGATCTGAGAATGTACCAAAGCGACTCAAAAAAACTGTAATAGCGTGTGCCAACAGTGGTTTCAACATCTTTGTGCTGTGTGCCTTTTGGAAGCTCAAGGCTGTGAAAATGGGATATTCTGACTAGAATAACAGATCACAAGCATGCCAGAGACCAAAATAACAACCCATTCCCCAAACTTGCAATAAATAGTTTATTTGAACCACAAAAATAGACAAGAGTATTAATACATCCTATTGTACTGTACACCCTTTACTCATTTTCCATCCTTGTAAGGTAAATATACATTCAACTGATCACAGCACGATCAGCTTTTTCATAGAAAACAGCACATGATGAAAATAGATCGCACATTTTGTTTCCTGGGAGAACCTGTTGGCAATACATGACAAAAAATACAGGACAGAAATGTATAACACCAAACATTCATTTGAATCAGAGATCTTTTTTCTTCCCAAGAAACATTCATTTCTTGGAATGCAAATGCTGGTGGAGAGAGTATTTTCTACACAACTGTCAGGCAGAAGTCATGCTTTGTGAACCAGCAGCTTTTAAGCACAGAACCCAAACCTGTGCTTTTTAAACTCTCCCATCTTTTCAGTCATCTCCTCCTCTCTGACTAGTGTTCATCAGAGCAGTCAACATCATCTGCTTCCAGCAGAACTCGGAACCTTTTCTTCGGTTCCTCAGCTTTTAACAGGTAATCAAGGTGAAAACAAGCATTTCTTGTCGTCTCGGTAACCAATGCTCGGTAACCAAAGATCCATTCACAGACAGATCACAAGCACATGACTCTTTCACTATATTACACCTTTAAAGACCGACCTCAGGCCAGTGCTGACCTTTTTCGCATAAATCGTTTCAGTCAAGCCTGGAGTATGGACCACTGAGTAGAGATCAGTAGCTGAAGGTGGATAGTGACAAGAGCGCAGTGGCATCTCATCTCCTCCAATGAGGAGACAGAGATGGGCACTCATCAGACATAGCATGGGACGCGCTACCTACATTCACAGTGGGAGGTCCTTGTCTTCCGGCCAGCTTCTGATTGGCTTAGCGGCGGCGGCGGTCCGGAACTGGGGCAGGTAGAGGGGCAGGCCGCTCTGAGATGCACAGCTGGAGCAGCTGGTTTTGGAGTCCCGGCGGGTTAATGGAGAATTACATTCTGAGGCTGGCTCCACACACACCAGGATCCCATCCTCCCTCGACGAGCCGAAATCTGGTCCCTCTAGCTTTGTCGGCCCCTCTTCCTCGTCTTCGTCGTCGCCGTCGGCATCTTCCTCCTGGTCGTCGTCCCGGGGGCCCATGCCAAGATAGTAGAGTTCCGAGGACACGCGTCGACTGGTCAAAACCTCGTCCTCCTCTTCGGAGTTGTCGGAGAACTCCAGCTCCACCGAGTTGTAGGAGCAGGAGTGTCGGGGGTCGGCGTCCCCGGTCTCCAGCACCGCCTGCTCCATCTCCCACAGCGCTCCGGTGAAGGAGCCCGAGATGTCCGAGTTGTTGGCGGAGAAGTTGCCCTCGTCACTGGAGCTGCTCAGGTTCTCCTGGTGGTGCTTGTGGTGCTGGCAGGGGGGCTGGTTGTCCTTGATGAGCACCGTGGCGTAGGTCACCGAGGACTGCCCGGACACCGCCGACTGACCCGAAGACTCGGCCTCCGTCTCCAAGATGCCCGACGTCCCTCCAGAAACCGGTGCTGCGGCGGAGTCAGAGAGAGACGTGTCGCTGGGCATCAAGGCCGTGGTTTCCTTGGATATTCCGCCACTTTCCATTTCTTTCTGGAATTTTGCGGGCACAGTCTTTTCCACAATCTCTGCCTCGGACACGACCTCGGATATAAGCAGCAGTGGACAGGCAGTGAGACCGTCAGGGTGCCTGAATAAGCTCTCGAGATTCTCCACCTGCAGATGGACAAGGCACCATGTGAGGAATTTGACCACGGTCCAGATGCTATAACATTTCATCCGGGGTGATTACAGGTCAACGTGGCTCTCTTTAGACAGTTAGGTTCTGTGTCCACCAAACACGTTTTTTGCGCCGACGGCGACCATTTTCAATATGAAGTCTATGTAGCTCAGTGTTCACAGCGCTGAGCGCCCTCGACGGAAAAAAGCTCTCGGCGCTGACCGTTTTTTACCGTAGCGCTCAGAGCGCTCAAAGTTGAAATCTGTTTTTGGTTTTGGTAACTTAGCAACAATAAACACTTATCGAAGCGCCGAGAAAAGGAGGTTGAGGGCGCTCTGGCTGTAAAAAAACACGTTTGGTGGACACAGCACCTTACTGTAGCAGAGGAAATCCGGTAACACTTTACTTGACGGGTTCGTTCATAACAGCTGTCATAAACTGCACATGAAGCATTCATGACTGTGTCATGAAGCATGACTCAACATTCATACCAACCCTTTCATGAATGTGGAAGACAAAACGTCAAAAAATTGTCAAAATAGAAGTCCAACAATCGCAAAGGAGCATTGCTGTCTTTTTTGTTTTAGCCAACCTGATCATGTCACATCTTAGTCAACGGGGAAGTCCAGTGTCCAGGAGAATTTAGTTTGTCTGTTTGTTTATTTTATGATAGTAACCTCTGAAGAATGCAATATTGTCTGTAAATAGATATATAAAACAGGAATGTCCAACCATTCAGAGGTCCACAAATGGTCAGTAGCCTAGTTCACTTCCCAGTATGATGAATACTTCACAACTTGTATAGTAAAGTGACATTTGAAGTAGACTTCATAAAATATTCATGAGATGTTTACAAACGCTGGAGAGGATTCATAATACCCTGTATATGGATTACTAGATTGTTGGACTTTTATCTTGACAAGTTTTCGTCATTTTGTCTTCCACATTCATGAAAGTGTTGGTAAGAATGTTGAGTCACGTTTCATGAATCAGTCAGGAATGCTTCATGTGCAGTTCATGACAGCTGTTATGAATGTGTTATGAATGAACCCGTCAAGTAAAGTGTTACCGGAAATCCTATACCCGCACACCGCATACTTTTCAATATTACAAATTCTTCAGACTAAATTTTCATTTTTTCATTTTCATTCAAGATTTTTGTCAATTCACATTTCATATTCAGAACGAGGCTTACATCTCTGTGGGTGTAGAACCACTTAAAGGATGGCTCACCTTGTTGAGATCCACACCTTGAGCCCATGAGCATTTGTTGGGATCGGGGACATCTTTCCACATCAACTTCTTCATCCTGATATGAGAAAAACAGCTGTAATGAACGCGTGCATGTGTCTCTTGATGTCCACCATGCTGCTGACCACTTACAGAGCACTTTTCTACCGCTCTATTTTGGTCATTGCTATCTTACTCTCCATTACACTCATACTATCAGGTTCCACATGACTACTTCACTTGAAATGGTGTCAAAGTGTTGTGGTGTGTGTATTAATCTGACATTGTCAGAGTTCATTATGATCCAATGAACGTCCATTATTATATCAATTTGATGTTTTATCATGGTCCCCTTCTTCAGTCTCTCCTGCCCCTGATTTATTCAGACTGAGAATCATTATGTATGACTCATTCTTGAGAACAATATGGCCATCTGCATGAATGCACACCGGTAACAGTGATTGTTATAAGATGTTTTAACATTAACACAAAGGCTGAGCAAGGATAATGGGAGATAACGAAAAGGATTAGGAGAGTGGGCAGTGATGATTCATGGTTACTGGTAGACTAGACACAGATCTCAGCCTCAGCATTGATCGAAGGACAAAAAAGTTTGAATTGAACAAAGACTGAAGGGCACTTTTTTTCATGTGCGCAAAATACAAAATACCTTGAGAACTTGATGAATACGTGGATACACTTCCCTGACTACCCGAGGTCTTTACTGTTGATATGCAGGTCTGGCAGTCTTTTTTATCAAGCCAGCCCGTTTGAGAGATTAATACAAACAACTCAAAAGAAGTGTATCTTACTGATTCTGGGAGCTGATCAGGGTGACAAAAAGGACCACAGCCAGGAAAGCGATGATCATTAAAAGCATGTATGCCGCCGGGTCTTCTCTAGATGCTAAAAAGGAAAAAGCAGATTGTCAGAAAAACGTCTTCCAATCCTTCAATCCTTAAATATTTGTTATATTCATTATCCTTAAATTATTGAACTGAGCAGATTTGGCATTATGTATGCAAAACTGCCTGGCTCTTGCTTGAAACATGGTGGACTTACAAATGCACTGGATAGGTTTCCCCTCTCCATCCTTATAGAGTGTGTACAGTGTGAACTTGTGCTGCTCCGCACCATAAAAATGACCTGTCAAAGGAAAGAAATCTGCATGAGTGGTGGAGAAAGGCACATATCCTCTTGGTCAAAGCCACACATGCACGTACACATGGACGCACCGTGCACATATGCTGCTCGGTCAGTAGGGGGCACCCTTATCCACTGCACATTCTCCGCCGCCTGTCCTCTCTGCTGCAGCTCGCCGTTGGGATGGGGCCACTCGATGACGAAAGCCAGTGGAGGGGGGCCGCCAGGAAGCAGGGCCCAGGTCAGGTCAACGCACGTGCTGTTTATCATGCGGCCAGTGAACGACTGAACACTCTGTCCTGCACACAACACCCACAGTAACACAGCTTTAAAAACATCACGAGCAAAAACGCGAGAGCAGGTTTCTGTGGAATATGTTCACTTCCACTTAGCCATTGTTTAAATGAGCCTGTACTTGTGTGTGTGTGTGTGTGTATGTGTGTGTGCAGACTGTGTGTATGTGGTGATTATGTGTGTGAGTGTGTGTGTGTGTGTGTGTGTGTGTGTTTGTGTGTCTGTATGTGTGTTTGTTTGTGCTTGAAGCTAATGGGCCAAGCCTGGTTTAGAGCAACAAATAGCTCTGGTGAAACTAATTGCCTGTTGACCAAAATATGGATATCAGGGGATTAAAAATAAAATGGAAAAACAACTTCAGTATTAAGCCTCGAACTCCTCATTTGTGCACTGTTAAGTGACTCTGAACAGAATACAGCTTGGCCTTGTGTTCTCCTCACAGGCAATTATGCTGCCAAAAAGGCTGTCAAGAGGAGTGTTGACTAAGATGGGCCGCCATTGATCATCAGGTCAATTTGGCACCTCATCTATCATTTTGCACTCAAGTGTTGATGGGACACATTGACATTTGAGTAACACACAAAATAAGAAAAATATCAAACAAACTCTGAAACAAATAAAAATGAAAGCTGTGTGTAACAACAGCTTATATATCAATATCTTATAGATTTAAATGACATACAATAGTCCACGAGAAATATCTACTGAGAAAAATTATCTCGTGAAAATGGAATGGGGAGTAGAGGTGCTTGTTTTTTTCTCTCCAAATTCAAATAAAATCATTGGAATCCAGTCTTTTTTCCAGTCTGGAATCCAGTCTAGTACTACTCCTTTGGGACTAGAAGAATCCCTTTACCCTTCTAACTATTGCAACAGATGTTCAAGACAGTCTGCTTTTCTTAGCAAAGTGTCCCATCAAACTGTAATACTGGCACGTTGGCATGACGAAAGGTCTTAAATGAAAGCTACTCACGTTTAGGGCCCTTGCTTAGAGTCAGGATGTGGTTGTTGGACGAATTTCCGACAGAGTTGCGTGCCATTACAGTGACGGTGAGGGGGTCCTGCCCCAACAGGAATGCATGGGAGGCTCCTAGAGCAGTCTCCCTTGACCACACAGCGCCCTCACTGGTCTGATGCTGAACTACAAGTCCTTCAACACAGCGTGGGGGATCCTCAACAGAAAGAGCCTGAAAGACAAGACTGCCATTGTCAGCTGAATGTCTCTAGATAAATCCAACAGACCTTATTAAGTAAAGAAATTCAGATGAATGTTTGCTCCCTTTTCTCTGTTAGGCTACAATCATTTTGCTCAGAATGGCATACTCAATTCAGTATGATCACGCGAAAGCCTTAGTGTTTCCTGAAGCCAAACCTATCTCTCCAAACGTCACTTTCATGCCGATTTATGTGTATATACTGTACCTCTATGAGAGGCCAGTGACATAACTGTAACTACAAGGAAAGAGGGTGAGTGGATTTCTAACAAAAGCCTCTTGGGCACATTTCACAACTTTGTGGTGGGAGAGATCATTAACCGTTTAGATTTATGTGTGTGGCATATGCGGGAGTTCTGCGGAAGATGTGGAAATGCACGCTGGAGAGAAGTGAAAGAGCTAGTCAGATTGCGCAATATCCTGGTCTTAGCATGCAATAATGTAACAGAACAGGTCTGGACAGGTGAACCGCACATTTCAACAGAAACCACATTGATGGAGCCTCTCCTTTACCTTGAATAGCAAGGTGACAGTGACCTGGTTCCTCACGGAATCTTCTTTAAGCTGTCGCCAGAACTCGGGTCCCTGTTCAGGGGCTGAAAACGACACCACCATCAGACATATTAACATCTCTCCCCAGCTGTTGCGACTCTATAGTCAGGAACCATGCTGATGGGACTTAATTTATTTCATGAGGACATAATGGCCTCTAATTTCTGACTCAATTACAGAGAAAGACGTAAAAAACCAGGACATGTCTTCTAACAAGGGAGGAAAAGTAGCAGTTAGTCAAGATGACCTTTTGTTAGCATACATCAACAATAATAGTTCACTGAATACCTAATCATCTCACTGTTCTCATGTAACAACTTTACCTTTCAGTCCAAGAGGCCTATTTTGTTTAAATCACCTACACTTGAGTAACCGTGCTAAGTAACACTGACGGGTTAATGGGACACTTACCAAGGCTGTCTTTGATCGTGGACATGTGGGGTTCACTCCAGTCACTCCAGTAGCCTGATCCGTTGTGTCTCTTGCATTGGACCTCCACCTTATGGGCCACACAGGGCTCGGACACCATCACCTCAGCCCACGACTCCACCTGCGGCCCAAGCGACTAAACGGACGACAAATTGGATCCAAAAATCAACACACGGGTCACTACTGTGCACAAACAGCAACATTTTGGGGCAGCAGTACTTTTCTTCTATATTATAGAATTTTCTCTACATTTCCTTTTCTTCTTTTCTTTAATAATCTTATGTTAGTGAGGTGGAGTATACTGTCTCCACGCAGTATATTATACGCAGCAAAGAGTTAGGGTATATCAAATTTCTCATTAAATCGGTTAAATTAAAGATATGCAGTACTACTAAGGGAGCCTGTTTGTGGAGAACTACCTGACTGCTTCGTTGAAACCACAGTAGTGGCATTTATTACCTCCGCCAAGAAGAGTTCAGATGCAAAAGCCTCTAAATCCACTTTTTGTCAAAAATGAGATAATGATGGTGAGTGAATGCTCTTCACATATAGTGTAAGTTACTTCAATAATTTAGCTTCAAACCTCACTAAATACCATTCTCTTCCTGGTCTCAAATATTGATTTGTAGGCGAAACCCTATAGGAGCTTGATACAAAATGCTCATTTAAAAGAAAAGTGGTCAGACGGATTTAGAGGCTTTTGCATCTGAACCCTTCTATGTTTGTCTATTTGTCTGTTTGTCTGTCTGTTTGTTAGCAAGATAACTAATGTAAAAGTAATGGATGGATTTCCATCTTTAAGTTAATGTTTCAGGGGTAGGCCTGCACAGTTGTACAGTTGGGCCTATAACAGCGTCTAGAGCGCCCATCTCACGGCTGTAGATGGTAATGTTAACTCGGAATTATTCAAAAACATTATCAACATAAAAAACAAAAACAACATTTAATATATAAGTCGCACCTGACTATAAGTCGCAGGGCCAGACAAACTACGGTATGACAAAAGTGCAACTTATAGTCCGAAATTACGGTACACTGCTGTAGCAGCTGTGGCCTGTGAGTGCTGGTCAGCTCCCTACCTGTAGGCTGGACTTCTCTGCAGCGGCTGTGTATCGGACCTTGTACTCCAGGTCAAACCCATTCAGGTCTGTGCGGGACCAGGCCATGTACATGGTTCCGTTGGGCATGCTCACTGCTTGGATGTTGCTGGGTGGGGGGGGTTTCACTGCAGAGGGCAATTGTAACGACAATTGTATACTCATGTGTGCATGTAACAGCTCATCCACTAAGAACAAGGCACAGCAAATGTGTACTCATGTGTGTACATGACAACAAATGGAGTTGGGAATCACTGGGAGAGACAACTCCCATCTAAATACACACAGATGTGTAATACTGTAGATTACTGAAAGAATGATTATTCCAAACAATCTATGTCTGTAGCAGTGTGGCATCCCTCACTCACCCAGATCAATAGGTATGACATAGACAGGCTGGGACTTCACTTGTCCCTCTCCTCCAACCTCCTCAAGCCACAATTTATAGCAGGATATGAGGCGAACTGTCTCCAGAGTGCACTTCCTGTGCTGGCCCACTCCACCTGGACACTCGGTCACCTGGGATACTGAGTCGCTCAGCTCTGTCTCCATCAGCATGTCTTCACAAGGTCCATCATACCACCTAGTCGAACACAGAAGGCGTGAGGAGGACTGACCATCTGCATGGCCGTTCATAGAGTTCAGATGTCTACAGCATTGCTCCCATCACCAAATAATGGTGCTTCAACAACATCAAGGTCAAAAGTTCAGGACAAAGTTAGCATCTGGCTTTGGACTAGCACACCAACTACACGCATAATGTTACTAGCACTGAGCTACAGCAGCACCTAATCCCAAATGATCCATGACACGCATATTGTTAGTTTGGGAGAAAGCTACGGTGTATTCCGATATTTCATTCAATGTATTTTTTTATTCCAGGTTAAGCAGTACTATTGTGTCACTATTGTGGCTATATTCCCTACTTAAATTTAGTAAAGATGAATACATCTATAAATAAATGAGCAAAATCACACCTACTTGTACATGAGACGGTCTTCACTCCAGTTTTCCTTACTCCAGGTGCATGTCATCTTGTTTGTAGAGTCCACAGTGGTCAGGCAGTCGATGTCTTTGAAGTAGTCACCTGCCCATGATGATGACAGAACATTTCAAACCCACAGAAGCAATACACTTCAGCAGAATATGGTGCACTCTACAAAGGCTTTAACACTTCAAGTCAAATAAGTTGCTTTAAATCTTGTCAATTGATTTTGCTTAATATCTTTTATATGATATACAGATGTTGCATCTGTCCTCGTCATTCTCTAATAATGCAACAATGTATGCTATACTGTACATCTTTATCATGTTCATTTATGGATTGTTTTGGTGTTGGCATAGAAGTAAGTCAGCATGACTCTGACTAATACAGACTTACTCACCTTTGGTGAAGACTTTGGAATAGGAGTGACTGCAGAGGTCCTTCTTTCCCTTTTCACAGCAAAGCAGGAAGTCCATACCTGCAGCCTCAGTCCGCCAGGTGACCGCACTCACATGGTCACTGATGGCCCGGGACTGGCTCTCTGGGATCTGCTCGTTGCCGTTGAGCCACCAGCGGGCGTTGGTGGCACTCTGGCGAGTGTCTTGGATGATGCAGTAGACGGTCACCTCAGAGCCAGGACTGGCAGACAGCACCTCAGGCATGTAGCACGTGGCTGAGACAAGACAAACACGGCAGCAGGGGCTTAGAGAGAGAGCTCTGGTAGAAATAAAGTGATATTTTATTTTCATGGTTCAGGCTGCACTACAGTACATCTACCTTATAGTGTAATGCAGAGGTATTAAAGGAATACGCCACCCAAAAATGAAATTAAGCTAGTCTCGGTCACCCCCAGAGTTAGAACAGTGAAAAAAACCCGGTTAAAATCCGTCCGGGCATTCTCCTGCTTTGGGAGCAGCGATGTTAGCTTTAGCTTAGAACAGTTGCTGTAGATGAAGGGTGTCAGTGAGCACGTCCTCCAAAAAGTGACCGAGACGTCTAAATTTTTTTCTAAATATATCTTGGGAGCCGTGTGTTCAAAACGAGTACAAATCATAATGCAAAATCGAACGAGACTATTACCTGGGCAGATCTTTACTTGGAACTATTTTCAGCCTCATCGCCGACGAAGCACCGCTAGCTAGGCGCAAAGTTCTCACGTAGCACCACTTGTGAAGTTCCAGTCGAATCTAGTTGGGAGTTTACAAGACTGCTACGTGAGAACTTTGCGCCTAGCTAGCGGTGCTTCGTCGGCGATGAGGCTGAAAATAGTTCCAAGTAAAGATCTGCCCAGGTAATAGTCTCGTTCGATTTTGCATTATGATTTGTACTCGTTTTGAACACACGGCTCCCAAGATATATTTAGAAAAAAATGTAGACGTCTCGGTCACTTTTTGGAGGACGTGCTCACTGACACCCTTCATCTACAGCAACTGTTCTAAGCTAAAGCTAACATCGCTGCTCCCAAAGCAGGAGAATGCCCGGACGGATTTTAACCGGGTTTTTTTCACTGTTCTAACTCTGGGGGTGACCGAGACTAGCTTAATTTCATTTTTGGGTGGCGTATTCCTTTAAGGCTTCAAACATTAACATCCTACTATGTGTCTCTCATGCATCAAAGGGACAATGTGACTTTACTGGCCAGTCTTTTTGCATTCTGTACGCAGAGTTTGGGCAAAGGCACTGGAGCAGAGCCAATGTTTGGCATCCATTTTGTTTAATTTGGATGCCTGTTAAGGTGGAGGAACGATGCTACATTTCGACTCAGCGTGCTGCACAGTGAATGTCAATTAGTTGCCATGGCAACCAGCCCTAAAGAGGGCTTCTTGACCAGCAACATGCATCCTAAGAGCCCAACAGGAAAGAGCAAAAACAGCCTGCTGTATCTGTCACCAATCACTTGGCTTCTGAGACATTCTTGAGAACAGTGACATCTGTAATCAAAGTATGACATTGCTGTGAACAAACAACATGTAATGATAGGCCTATTAAATGATATACAGGTATGGATGAAAGCAGAGGTTTTATAATGTTCTACCATCATCAAAAACAATGATAATACAATGAAATGGTCCCTGAATGATTGGATACATCTAAGCAGCTTCATATGCTAAAGTTGACCATAAATTGCTAATACTCGCTAATATGATGTTTCTATGATGTGCACCAGTAGCAGTACAGTATATCCTGGTGACAGAATTGACAATATGTAGAAGAGAAGAGCAGTACAGCCAGTCCTCCTTAAATTCAAATTCAAATTCAAATTCAAAAACTCTTTATTTATCCCCAAGGGGCAATTCACATAGTATCATGGAGTAGAGTATAATGAAACCTATAAACATCACTATTAAAATACATGAATAATAAATAATAAATAGATGTACATGGATCAATACTGTACAAGAGTCATGTGCATTAAAGAAGTCCTATACACCAGAAATGGAACGAAACGGCATTCTATACCTCCCTGGGTTGTCATATTAGAGAGGGAATGAGAGAGCGATGGGGACAGAGCTAAAAAAAATAGAGAGGACGAACAAGAAACTATTAACACACAAATCTACCGCCAACATCCCTGTGGGTTTCCTTCTGCTCCTCTCCAACCTTCCTTTTATGAGGAAATTCCTTTATGTCAGCCGAGTGACTCAGTCTCCAGTCCCTTCTTAATGTCTGGCCCAGCATCACATGGGCTCCTCGGGGCGGGTGTAGGTGCACTATACAGCTATCATGAGCACAGCACACCATCCCCAACAGCCAGCCTGTCTGTGTGCGTAGGCACAGCGCTTTCCCAAAAGTGATCAGGGTTTTAAGGGACAGTCAATGGGCTGTGACAAAGAACTAAGGGCCACGAATGGTTTAAGGTCCAGAGATGAACAGCATGAACTCCCCTGGAGTACACATGATGCTAATTGTCAACAATATGCACAAACGCCGGGCCATTAACATCTGTGAGAGATAACCCAAATGACCGCACACAAGAGTGGACAGCGACAGATAAATGGCAACGCAAACAAAAGCCCATGGCCTGTGCCGTTCATCATGTGCTGCTACAGGATGTTGGCAAGGATCTGCTGAAATGAGCAGAAATGAGAAGCTATTGTGCACAATACAAGTTCATGTGAAACTAGAAAAGCACTCAGAGAGCGCAGACTTCCTACCATGGAAATCCAGAGTTCTTGCAAGAGCACAATTTGAATTTGAATTTGAAAGATACTCTGGCAATGAGCAGTGATGCACGTTACTTAGCTAAACTGATGACAGCACTGCAACGTTACAGTAAACATTGCTGCCCCTCGAGTTGGACCATTACTTTATTCGTGGCCAGACCCTTAATCTGAAAGATTATCAGGCTCTGGATTTTCTAGGCTACAGACTTCCGCCAAGCGAAAACATACAGTAACTGCCTCCTGGATCAAGACAGTGATACAGATCACTCCCAAAATGTAATCGTTTCTTTCTTGGGTTTCAGACCTTCCCTGAAAATTTCAGCGAAATCCATCCATAACTTTTTCAGTTTCCTTGCGAATAGACAAACAAACAAACAGACAGACAAACGAAACCAACAAACAAACCCCGACGAAAACAACCTCTTTGGAGGAGGTAACATGCTCATGAGTAATCTAAAGCCAAAGGAAATTCAGTTTGCAAAATTGTTGCGCAACGATTTACTTGATTTAAAATAACCATTTCATATTTGTACAGGAGACCTGTTTGAACCTGCTGGGAAGGATGGGCAGACTAACTTTTCTCAACTTTGAAGTGCATCATTTGGGTTGGAGTTGGTACAACGGCACATAGTGGCGCCACCATTACCAGCCACAAGATGAAACCTTTTCATACCCATCCCTCTATACAAACCAAAAGGATGCTTTTAGGGGATGCTTTCTAGCAAGTTACAGATACGTTTAATATGGCTGGGAACAGCTACAGTTAGAGAGGCCCTTTAGCAGCCTCGCCGGTGACAAGCCAGTAAAGCCCATTAGGCCTATGTGAGAATCTCTCATTCATTTGGCACCTGCTAAACACAAACCCCACACTATCAGCACAGCCATAATTACTCTACAGAAATTACATGAATCAGGCTATGCTTCCATTCAATTACTTGTTCAGTGTTCCGTCTGTGTTGTATGAATGCATTCTAAAAAACCCGAGACTAAAAATGCAACCACAGCTTTTAAGTGTGCTTTTACAAAAGTATTCCGGTGTATAAGTCTGTAGGCACAAATGTCTTTGATTCAGTGCTTCCATGGAAACTTTCAAACACAGAGGCAATTCAACGCCAGCAATCTTCCTAATGTCACTCAGTGGTGAAGATATATCAGATGGAATGACTGGAGCAAGATCGTCAGACGTGGTCGTGATCGTCAGATCATGATCAGTAGTTCAGATGACTCAACACCAAACCTTGAAATATCGAGCTTTACTAGAGACGCTGTGACACATTTGTGTTTGTCATGGCAAAAATTCCAGACCGGTGAGACCAATAAGAAAACATAATGGCATGAAAAAGCCATTATGAAAGAGCCATAATCACAAATCAAAAACATCAAAAGTGTTTGCATCTGACTGAGAAATCCAGTTTGACAGTTCGTATATTTAACTGTGCAGACAATATTAAGTCCATCTGTGGTCCGAGGTAAGACTTGGAAGCGATCGAAACTCAGCGGGAAAGTTGTGTTGATTTAGTAGCGGTTGGGACTCACCACTCAGACAGAGGTAGAGAGGCTGGCTCCAGTTGCTCCAGTGTTCCTGGAACTGCAGACTCTGGCTTCGCACCTGCACTATGTAGAAGGTATTCTCAGAGAGGTCCCTAAGGGCCAGCCAACTGTCTTCCACACCCGGCAAGATCTGGAAACGACAGGAAAACCATGCAAGCATTGTCAACAGACCGTAAGTGGAAGGAAGCAAACGTCCTTACTGAATTCTAAGGAAACTGCCAACTCAGGAACTCAACTCTGCACGATAACACGGATCACAGCACAGGCAGAGGGGGGCACTGTCAGTCACATTGCTGCCATTTAAAAACATCGGTAGCTTTTCGATTGGCAATTCACAGTGAGCGCTGTGCATCAGTACCTGCCAGTCAGGCTGTTTGCTGGAGAAGAGGCGGACTTGGTAACGCAGGGCCTCAGAGTCAGGCTGTGGGGGACTCCACCTCAGAACAACCTCCTTCTGTAGGTCTATGGTGTAGTGAAGGTTACCGGGAGGACCTGTGCAGGACCAAGTCAAAAACCCAATGAACATTCACATACACAGTACAAACAGTCCATTAGCTATGTATCAGCCATCATGTAACAATCACAATAGATAAGTTGAGGTGGAGACATTTCATTCCAACTAGGTCCTCCATGTGGGTCTGACCACCGGAGTCATGATGATGATGACATCAACTGCAAACAAAAACTCCCTGTTTCATAAAGTGACTCATCCCCAATGGGAATGACATCGTGATTAATTTTACACCAAGTACCTCATGATATGTCTGGTCCAAAACAGAACATCAAGTTTGTAAATACCATTCTTCTATGCCAGTAGGTGTTGTCTTGATTTGTGTACATGATAAGCCTGTCTTGTCACAACCAACTTGACTTCTCTGTTCCACTCTAGCTTTCAGTCTAAGGATTGTGTTAATCCACTACTGTTAGCGGGTGACACTCTTTACAACTTTCACTTCTGCTCAGATTTAGACTGCCATAAATTGAGAATTCTACAGACTGGTGAATGACCACTGTAGTAAAGTGACCACGATCTGTGGCTTATCACTAGCGTCTGACCAAGTACAGTGTCACACCATCAGAGTCACAGTACCGCATGCCACATTATTTGTTAATTCATGCCACAAAAAGCAATTAACTGCTCATGCCTAGCAGTGACAGTTGCATTAACCACCGATACTAAACTGTGCTTTTGATAAGGGCCGTAGTAAAGAGGCTATTTCCAGAAATGCCATTTAGAAGGAAAGAGTTTATAAATAGCTTATCAGACAGTGACAGCCATTCATGTTCTGTGCCACTACTGTGGCCCCCAGGCCATGGCAGAGGCAAAGGCAAAACATGAATTCTCAAAAACAATCCATGGATCTCAAAAGGTTACTATTTGGATATTTCTTACTAATGGATCTTTACAAGGAAATAGTAAACACTAAATAAAATTGTAATTAAAAACTTAGATCACCATATATATTCATGTAAACAGCGATCACAAAAGACACGGAATAAAATGGAATGGAATAAAATCAGAATGGAAACGTATGGGTTGTCATGGGTCCCGCATCTTAAACAAACATCTCAGTCATGAGCCGATTGGCCTGGAGCTATCTAGAGGGATATGACCAGGCATGCACCTAACAAAATTAGTCACTTTATCTCAAGATCAGAGCCTGATCGTCATGGCACCCAGACAAAGTGGTAACACCTGCGCCACCCTGCCCTTCCCACTGGCTTGGCGAGGCTAGCGGGCTGCGGGCACAAAGCAAGCACTGCTTCCCCACAGCATGAGGTGCCGTGTCTGCGCAGAGCCGCCTTCCTCTCACAAGCATCGCTCGCTCACCAGCCTTACACTGGAAAACCGATCCAATGCACCATTCTGGTAAAACCAGAAACTGAACATGGACCTTCATTTTCTCTGGAAAGGCCACCGTCCGACATGCTGCTAAGGCAATATCAACGTCGATATGTGATGACACATCTGATGACACACCACTCTCGACTACAGAGAAGAAACAGCCTGTTTTAATAGGAGCGAGAGGGAGACTACCGTAGTTTGTATTCCACCCTTTACCTATGAGAGGCTTTACACCTGGCTACACCTCAGCAGCCAACACTGAAATCATTTGTTGACAACTGCAAAGGGGCCCAGAGACCAAAAATCGTTGCAGGCGCTAAAGGGCAAAAGCTGTCTCATTTTGTACTTTTATATTCAATTTGTTCTTCAATATCAACACACTCCACACTGAATTAAACTGGGGTCCCTAAAGACTCCAACAACTTACTGACAAATGATAATGATCAGATACATCTGTTTCCAAGTACACTGCAATGGGTTTTTATTAACCATAATAACTCCACGTAGCATATTTCAAATGTGGAAATGTATAGCAAATATAACATATCTTTACTGTTATCTAAATCAAGTTGGATTCAATCCAAATCTAAAAGTAGAAAGTGGAGAGTAGCTTTTTGCAGTTTATTTTTCAGTGTGTGCTCTAGAGCTAATATAAGAAGGCCACAGAGATGTCTGGTTTCCTATTCATGTCACTGAAGCACTACCACTTATTTGTTATCTGCTTTGTTCAGCACATTAGCTTACAACAATGTTCCTTTTTCTTCATTCTTCAATTCTTCATTTTCTTCATTCTTAAATTGTTAGAACAAACCAACCCCAAAAGATCAACAGAGGAGTTCAATATTTTACACTCTCGGAGAAAATGGAGGACAGATTTCAATCAATTCTGTTCTGCTTTGCTGAACACTCAATAGGGAACTCTGTCTGGTTTGCAACAAAGTCAGTCAAAGACAAATTCAAAGAAAAAGAAAGTACTTAAGAGTGCTTGGGAGCATTGAAAATCACTCTGCTAAAACCACATTATTAATACATAAAAAACTGACTATGCTGTGATTCTAGAAGCATAGTTATACTTTACAGTCTGCATCTATCATATCATGTAGATACATTTTTAGAAAGACAATGACACTAAGAACAATACATACTCAGCCATTGTGTGTTGATATGCATGACAGATGAGAGAATTGAGCCTTGGGCATCAGTCACGTTCACCACCAGTGACACATTTGCATGGCCACCCTCCAAAGCCACAGAACAGGTATGGTCATCCTCAGTGCACCGGTTCTGCTCACACTGCTCCCTGTATTCTCCTGTGTCTGCCCCCGCACTGGAAAGAGACACACAAGTCATGAGGCCTGCCATAACAGGGGGAAAGAGCATAGCCCCGCTGTCCTGTCACCCTGGGGAAATAAGCACACCTGACCTCATACTGCGAAATGAAAAAAGTGGACACGGCATGGTATTCATGTGTTTCTCTCTCTCTCTCTCTCTCTCTCTCTCTTCTCTCTCTCTCTCTCTCTCTCTCTCTCTCTCTCTCTCTCTCTCCGTCTCAGGGTCAGGATAACTGTTCTGTTTTTGGACCTGTAGCACTCAAGGTCTTTATGTGCTTTATTGCATGCGTTATTCCTGATATCCCCACGTGTTATTCCTCATATTTTAAATAACAACCACAAGCAAGTGACCATGCAAAACACAAAACAACATAGTGTCAGACATCCACAAGCTGCCAAAGGACAGGAACAGAGAGCAAGAGAGAGAGAGAGAGAGACAGAGAGAGAGAAGGGGGAGGGGGGGGCTGGATACTCACAGCCATTGCCGCAGGCTAATAGTGACAAGCCTGTCCACCGACGTGCTCTGTAGCTTACGGATACAAATTAGATTTTCCTTCTCCTCATCAAGCCAGCACATAATGTTCAAACACACAACTGCAAAGAGATTTAATTAACACGTTAGATCCCTCACAGTTCACACACTCTAATTGGAAGCCTTAAAACAACAGACACTAACAGGCTCTGTCATCCTTAATGACAGCTCACAAATATACATACAGCATATAACAACAGAGAAGTCTTGGAACTGCGTCAAATAAATACTGTGAGTGAGTCTGGGCTGCCCATTCATCTCCCAAGGCTGCCTTCATCTCCAAGGGTACATACACAAAACCAAACTGTAATAAAAGATCCAGGGTGCCTGTTGCACAATCCCTGGAGCGGTTTCCTTTGAAGTAGCTTCATTCACTGCAGCAGAAAGTTTGTAATCTCACCTTATATACCACGGTTCAGCACACAGAAAGAAATGAGCGTTGGACTGACTTCAGATCTGTGTGCTCTAAGCTAAATAAGCAGAGGTCCAGTAATAAAAAAAGTGTCTTCAGCTCCCTTTTGTCGGGCTTTGTCCTTTTTATATCACACTAAATATCCTCCATATCCGCTCTCACACACAAACTCAACACACAGACACACACTTCTTTCTCTGAATTGCGGTGACATTTCCATCAGTAATTGCATCATTTAATTATCTTTCTGGGAGCTGTCAGGTAATGTGCATTGGCTAACAGCTGTAATGACCCCCCTCTATTGATCAGACAGAAATAAATCCCGTCCTTATAGATCTACTGTTCACAGACCTGCTCAGTGCTCCATTATACCACAACATCATCTCAACCAGTTTAACACACACTCTTAAAACGAATGTGTTGGAAACGACTAAAACGGTGTTGTCCCTATCTGGACACAGAGAGGTGTTAAGAAAACAACACAAGTTGTGTTAATTTCAATAAATAGTGTGTAACAAATAACAAAACCAATGTGTTGGAAACAACTGTGTTGTCCCTGTCTGGACACAGAGATGTGTTGTTTCCAACACATTCATTTTGAGAGTGCAATAGCTGTTTTCCAACCGCCACGGCACCCTCTATCACATCAATCGAGGAAGTTTCTTGTCTCTTGTTTCTTTTTTCTTATCTGGAGTTCATGACTACAGCTATACCCTCAAGTGGGACCACATTTGTGATCAAGTCACCAGCTAAATAAACAGGTGAACCTGAGTCAATGTGCCAGCTAAGCCTTCTTTTCCCTCATGAAGCTGGCTTGTAAATTCACCTTAACCCAGAGTTATATACAGTAGCAACACCTACAGTAGCTTTGCACCTGACGGTGGATTTAACACAGGTGACTTGTCAACTGGTTTACCTGTGCTGCCTCGCGTTGTGTCAGTGGAGTTGTCTTGGTGGCACTTGAGTGTGTCGGTGGTCAGGGCACTGCCTCCTGAGTGGGACCCACTGCTGTCTGTGGAGCCGTTCCCCACCGACTGGGCTGCAGCGAGCTGCTCACAGCAGAGCTCCGTCCTCCACGGCACGTCCTCATACGGCTCGGCATGGACACCAGGCAGGTCCAGCGAGGCCACACCTGAAGAGAGAGAGGCAGGAAAACAGATGAATGCTAATTCCAAGAGCACAGACATATTCCTGAGGGAGCAGAGTGAGTTGAGTGTTTCTGACGTCTACTTTTCTCTCTTTCCGAAACTGTCTCCGCCTCTTATATAGAACGCTCCAGATTTAATTCCGGCAAAGGTACACAGCAAGTTAGGGTAAGTAAATTCTGAATTTGGGAATACACAAACACAAGCTGCAGTATAAACAACATTCCATAAAGTACATCTACCTCAATCCTCTGCAGTCCTATAACAATTTTCTACTCTAACATGAAACAGAACACCTTCTGAGAGAAAATAAGAAACCTAAACCAAAAGAACACAGAGAGTGGTGATGTTGATCTCCCAAGCCCAATGCTTTGAAGAAGAATGCACAAAGCTAAAACACTTTGCGGTTCAATGAAATTAAGTCTTAAGAAAACAGCGAGGTTGTAAAACTCTCCATTAAAGATTATAGCGTCATTAGAAGTGTCCACTTGCTGAGGAGGTAATTCAAGAACAAAATCAAGTGGTTATTGAATGTCCTGACCAGCAGGATAATGTTTGTTTGCCATGTGAATTCTGACAATTATCTCCTGAGGGGCACTGGACTTTGTTACACTGCACTGTTTTCAATCATTTGAAGCCTAATGTGGACACTAATATTAGCTAGTCTAATCAGCCCTCTACTGTAACATACAGCATGAATGTTCTATATCTCCCCTCCCTCCACTTACCTTGTTAAAGTATCTATTTGGTCTTGTTCAATTCTTCTCTCTCCCTCTCTCTCTCTCTCTCTCTCTCTCTCTCTCTCTCTCTCATCTGTCAGTATACACAGCATATGCATCACTCCCTTGTTTGAGATACCCGTCCCCGTCTCCATGCTGCTGCATATGCACCCTACATCTCTCTCTCTCTCTCTCTCTCTCTCTCTCTCTCTCATCTTTCAGTATACAGCATATGCCTCACTACCTTGTTTGAGATACCCCTTTTTCATGCTGCTGCACCCTACATCTCTCTCTCTCTCTCTTCCCCTTTCTCTCATCTTTCAGTATACAGCATATGCCTCACTCACTTGTTTGAGATACCCCTTTTTCATGCTGCATATGCACCCTACATCTCTCTACATCACCCTATCTCTCTCTCTCTCTCTCTCTCTCTCTCTCTCTCTTCCACGTATCTTCCTAAACAGCTTCCGTCTCCTTCTCTCCCACGCCCTCCCAGTGAGCATCCATCTCCTTATCGGTCCCCCTCTGTGTGCTGACGGACTATCTGTTAATAATAATGAGTCTATCTGGAGGCTAAGGCAGAACAGTTGGCAGCTGGTGGGTTCACAGTGATGTTTATGTCTGCGGCATCACCCCCCCCCCCCCACACACACACACACACACACACACACACACACACACACACAGACCCATGTGGACGTGCGTGCGCACACACACACACACACACACACACACACACACACACACACACACACACACACACGGCACAAGAACACTTACTTCAACACACACACACAGACCCATGTGGACGTGCGCGCGCACACACACACACACACACACACACACGGCACAAGAACACTTACTTCAACACACACACACAGACGCACATACTGTACAAAGACAGGCACACATACTGTACAAAAGACACAAGACAGGCATTCACAGACATTTACAGACATACACACACACACACACACACACACACACACACACACACAGACACACTTCGAGCAATTCGTCCGCAGCCTCCCACAGAGTGTGAATCACTGAGGCCAGCTCCCCAGTGTTACTGGCTTACGGAGGTATAACAGCACAGGCACCAGGGGAGACACTTAAAAATCTTCAAAGATCACTCACTCACACACGCACGCACGCACGCACGCACACACGCACGCACGCACGCACGCACGCACGCACGCACGCACGCTTGTTTTGTATGATTTTACATATGTTTCCAGCTGAAATGGGTTGCTTATATTTCATGAGTTAAAGTGTTCAGTTGTTTACGTAAACTGGCATTAAGGGTAATGTCTTATGTCTGAACAACAAGTAGGCCATTAATACCAACAGATTAAGTCTAGTACCTGCGTCTGTAATAGAGATTTTGTGTTTTTGCCAATGACATCATGTATGTGTATTAGTAAAGGCATCAGTTTATAATCAGCGAAATCTAATACTGTGTATCCCTACAACAACAACACTTAAAAATCTTCAAAGATCACTCACTCACACACACACACACACACACACACACACACACACACACACACACACACACACACACACACACACACACACACACACACACACACACACACACAGTCATAATAACAATGTACAGCAGCAAAAGTAATGCATTTATCAGTGTCAGTATAGACGACAGTGTTTGCCCCATTGGGATCTGTACTTTTGTACAACACCATAGGAAATAGTGCACTGGGGATTAGGCAGTCATCTTACTGAGATGGCTCACTACAACATTGACTTGGTCTTGATGAATTGCCCTCAGTCACACAGCAAAGCACACTAATTAATAACCTTCTTTTATCAAGGGATTTTCAATCAGCATGGGCTAGCAGTGAGACAGAAGCCATCAGAGGCTCTTGTATTATGGATGTGTGTGTGGGTGTGTGTTATGAAGACCAAATGAGGCGCTGTCTGTGTGTGTGTGTGTTTGTGTGTGTTTGTTTGTTCGTATATATGTGTGTGTATCCATGTGCCTGTGTTTATGTAAGGACATGCCATTAGATACCAAATGTAATGTATTCTACTGGGAGAGAAAACAACTTACCGTGGACAATGAACACCCAACTGATGAAGAGAGTCAGCATGGTCCAAGAGTCTTTTGGAGAGAACAGGAGAGAAAGAGAGAGGGAGCTTTAGAGAAGATGACTACAGAGTATGACTCAAGATTCTCACCACACACACACACACACACACACACACACACACACACACACACTAAAGTCAGGGGGTACTTAAACAGCAGACAAAAACACCTCATACTAATGGATACCATAGGAGCCGTGGTATCCAGTGCATCCAATCTTCAGCATTAATTAACCGGGGGTGTTTAATAATAAAATAAGACACTCATTGTGCTTTACCACGGCCAGGAAACATCTGCATATAGCATTCTGCATAACAAAAGTTTTATCATTTGCATACCACAACAGGACGTGCACCACCAGTGAAATGACTGAACAGGTCCTGGTAACAGAGCACAAATACCACCACCAAAATGAATGAACAGGTTCTGGTAACAGAGCACAAAAAGCTTTTTTTTCATCCTCCCGAGGTATTATGACTCATGCTGTAGAAACAGGTACCTTTTTGAGCATTTCTAAAAGGCTCCCATGCACCTGAAGTGCTATTCTTTCAAGCTATAAAATTGCCGCAGAGTAATAGGCAAAGAGCCGACCTTAAGCTGTGTGTGGGTTCTGATGGGCTACTTTGCACCTCTCCGCTGCCTTATGAAATGGGCTATAAGGGACCGATTATTCACATTCCACACCCTCATCAATAACAGCGTAATTCGAATTCCCTTTTGCAATTAATCCTTCAGAGCATGTCCCTATACTGTGACGGAAATGGATCTGAGAGAGGGGCAGAGAGATAAGCCACAAGGAGATCGTGCAAGCAGGAGATACAGCCCTTCCCTCACACGTAACTGAGCATGTGTGACAAACCCAATTTCTTTTATGCAATGATAATAACGACAGTCTGCTAGACAGTTCCCAGGTTTCATTGACAGCTGGAGACAAATTGACTTTCAAATTCCTCAAATGATCAGGGAGAGAGTCTTGTATGAGCAATGTCCTGGACTTCCACTTGACACTTAACTGGGTTATAGAACAAAATTATATTTTGCCTTGCTGTTGCCAAGTGTTTACGCTATTCAAAAAAGCAATCAGCTATGTATCGGGCTGTTGCACCAGCCAATCACAGGAGACTACCTTCAACAGAAAGGCAAGCATATTGTACTAAGGAATCAATCAATCATTTACTTTCATCTTGAGGCAGCCAGTCAAAGTACACCCTCAACACAACTGGCTTGCAAAAATTTAATTTAAGTTGTTTCCTCAGAAAAAAGCCACGAGATACAAATGTAATGGTTGCACCAAACAAGTTTTTGGAGAGCCTGCCGTGCCTACTACAACTAGATAGTACACAAAGCACCTTTATTGTAAAGATGAACACTGAAGACTCCAAGTACAGCAGGGTTGACATAACATTTCTCAGCACAGAGTGCAGACAATGGTGCAGACAAGTAAACAGACATAATATATACACACATATAGATGTAGAAACAGAAGCAAATAAACATAAAGTACAATGTAGACATCACAGTGCTTTAGGAGACATTAGATGAAGACTGAGGGTAAATAAGGTTAATGCGCAACATGGCAGGGGAAGAATGTTAGAGGGTAGTGTAAGTGTAAGCTAGGGATGCAACGGTTTTCAATAATTTATTGAACCGTTCGGTTTGGCCTGTTCGGTTCAATAGACTCACCTAAACCGCAATATTTCGGTATACGCGACATTAAACTTTTTATTTAATACAAGGTTATTGCGCGCGCGTAGCCTGGGAGCGATAGAGAGGAGTGCTTAGAGGGGGATGCGTTTTCTCTGACTGTTCAGCTTGCCTCTCGTCAACCTTGCAACAACCAATCAGAATTTTACTGAATTTCCCAAGAGCCAATAAGCGCGTTGAAATGCAAATGAAGGAGTCATGTGAGAAGAAACAAACTTTACCGGCGGCTGCATGATCATGGCGACATTTGAAGTAGCCCACGAACAAGGCAAAAAGACCGTCAGTAAACAAAGCACAGTGTGCATTGCAAGCACTGCTTCACAACGATCACCTAATAAAGGTAACACATCCAACATGTCGGCCCACTTGCGCCTTCATCACCCGGCTGTAACCTTAAGTGGAGCAGCACGGAGAGTTAGTTTGCCACCGAAAACCCAACCATCCATTGCTGCAGCCTTTCGACAACAATATTCCTATAATTCCCAAAGACATAACGAATACGACGGCGTATTAGGGCCACGTATATATACTTTGTAAAGACGCAAATTTGCCACTTTAGAAGGTCGAAAATTTGCCACATTATAAAGTCTGTGTGTAACAGTGTAACCGGTGGTTTCTGCCCTGTGTTGATTGCTCGCTAGAGTAGCCTAAGAAAGCGTGACGCCGACACAGCTGAGTGTATTCTCTTTTTGATAGTTTACTGGAAAATATTGTAGGGATGGGAGGTTATAGGAGATGGGGAGGCTGACATGTCATTCCAAACTCGGGTCATTTATTTTCCTGACGTTGTACATGCTAGGCTACGGGCAGCGGGAGGTGTCCACTCGAAAAACAATAAACTCACTGCTAAATCAGTCAATCGCTCGTCCACTCGTCAATCACACAACTCTCTCGCACACACACGCACGCACACACACACACACACACACACACGACAGGAGACACAGGGGAAACAGACACTTTGTGAAGTGGCAAATTTGCCACTTTCTTCTCGGAATATTGCCCCCCCCCCCCCCCCCCTCCCTGACAACAGGTTGCAATAATGTTAATTTCATTGTTCTAATATTTTTAATGCTGCACTGCACTTTTGTCTATGTTTACATTTTTTACGTTCATAAAAGAGGACAGGGCAGGCACTCCCAAATCAAATATCCATTTGAAACTACACATAATACTACCTCACCAATTATTTTGAGAAGATTTTCAGAATTGTTCACTACTTTTTTGAGGGTGTATAACAGTTAAGTATTTTCTTTAAATGTGTGAAGAACAGTGAGTTTATTAAATAAATAACTACACATTACTTTATGCTGCACTGCACTATGGATAACATTGCCTGTTTATGACAGAAGGCAATGATGGTGTTCTTTTCTTTTAATACATTTTTGTGATTCTGCTTCATCTGTGTCAGGCTATGCATTTAATATTTTCTCTGCAAGTGTAAGTAGAAGCACATTGTTGATTTGAAATAGAAAAGGCAAATATAGCCTCCTGTATGCTAGAGCCAAGATAATATTGATATATTGAAACCGAACCGTTACCGTGGCCCAAAAACCGTGATACAAACCGAACCGTGGCAAAACTGTACCGTTGCATCCCTAGTGTAAGCCACACCGTCAACATAACGCAGGTTACACAAGGAGAATCGGCACCAATTTAAAGTGCCAGTGCACAGTATAGGCTTTAACTGCGTTTACACTTGATTTCCTAAATGAAGCTTACAGTCAATCCTACACTGAAAAAAATAATCGCTGGATTTATGTACATCGGTTGCACATGGATGGAATGTCTAGGTTTACGAGACTGATTCATGCTGTGATAACCCAATTTGATCAAGTAGTTTCAGGGAAATTGATTGTGTGAAGTTTACATGAAGTGTAATACCAGCGTCATTGAGAAAGCAGGCATTTAGATGTCCAAAATAATGAGATGCCAATATTGAAGGGCAATTTGAAAAATTACTGCCAATACTTTCAATAATTTTTGCATGCTCAATATCTAACACATTCATGGTGTGAACAAAGCACGGTTTATGCTTATCGCAAAGCATAACAAAAAATTACAACTCAACTCCAAATTCTGCTGGTCATAAGCATAATCCTCTTTCAGAAACTCATGTGGAAACTTTTGGCAGCACTGGCAGATTGTCTCAGTGCTCTTGCAAAAGCTCATGGGAACACAATGAAATGGTGAGTGGCACGTCTAAATGAAGCTTAAATTCTAGCTAGGCCTATCGCAACACACAACCGTGAATGCACAGGTGTCAGGGCCCACCTGGAGCTGGCTGCCCAATGGCACTGGCTGTGTTTTTCACTGCAGCATTTAAGAAGTGATCAGAATATTTATGAGACCAGCAGATAACGCCTGAGGACATTCATATGTGTCAGGCTTTTGCTTTCCATGGAATTTCCACCCCTAAAAATTAAATAAACAAAACAAGCTCACACAGCTCCTCACAGATGATGCAAGCTGTGATCAACATCTGACAGAAATATCAGGGAAATAATCCTGAAGAAGACCAATATAGCCTATGCACCTTGCTAAAGACGTCACCTCAACTGGAAAACTGCCATATATTTCATTGTTTAAAAGCACAATTGTTTGTTTACTGGATTACTAAACCCCCGCTCCAATGGCTGACACGCTCGCATCTACTGGAAGGTTTTCCACTAAGTTCGTGATGCTGATGGCGTGAGTCACACGGAGAAACGGCCAAAAACCCGGCGAGCGTTCTTTGCGCGTTCACTTGAACAGGATATCCTGACTTTTCCCGATGCGCAGATTCCATTGTAGCGTTACGTCAAAATAACTATCTTGATGGATGTAACGGAAAAACATTTCAAACACCAGTCAAACATAGGCTAACTGAATTGCGGTCCCGACTACAGATACACCATAAAGCCTTGGATACTTAAAAACTTGGAGAACAGCAGAGCAACACAATCTAATGAGGTGCATCACTCTTTAAACAGAGTATTAACTTGAAATATGGATTGTGCATTTATTAGCCCATACATAAACGACTTCATAAACAGTTCAAAATGAATAGACGAATAGACGAAATAGACAAAGTGTGCAATACCTGAATGAGAGTGAAATTGCCACCAGACACTGCGCGAGTTTAAGACTGCTAGTCGCACTAGGACGGGAAATGTTTGAAGAATTTCACACGAAAGACAAGGTCAACAGACGTAGTCTAGGCTACTACAGAGAAAATAAGAATGAGAAACTAAATATAGCCTACTAAACTAAAGAGAATAGAGGTTACAACGTTTAAGGAGAAGGTCCTTACTTAATATAATTCCGTCCCAAAGTTCCTTGTCCACGAGTGCGTTCCTCGGTTTTATTTCATTCGCTGTACATTTGCCGTTGCCATTGTTTACTCACAATAAGTTAACCACTGTCCGCTGACTCTACATAACATTAATATAACCGTCCACTTGTACTGCACCGGCGCGATCGCCTTCTCAAACAGGCAGGCAGTTTACAGCTCACCAAAGTCTGAGCAGAATCAGCCGCTCCTCTACTTCACCGAAGGAGGAGGCAGTGACATCACGCATATCTAAGAAGTTCGTCACAGCAGCCTATGTGTATTGTGTGTTACAGCCCTCTCTACCCTGACTGGAGCATTTTCATTTTTGTTTCACCAACTGTTTTGCTTATTACAATTATTCATTTGTTCGTTATTCTACATTTTACATTGGTGATAAATCCTAGAAAATTATTTAACTGCAACATTTGTGCAAGAAAAAGGTGTAATGGTCTAATAATCAAAGCATTTAATATGGTGTTCTGTTCTAACTCTATTTCTAGGCTATTGATACCTGGCCTAGGCTACCATGATCTCTTGCTGAAGTCAAAAAGAGCTTGATAAAAAAGAAATAACAAAAATACAGACCATCTGGAAATGTTTACCCCGCCCACAAAATGTGATAACAATTCAAGTCTGGCTGTACATCAGGTTACACACCAGCCACTGTGTTTATTATAACATAGTACATAATATCTGTTCATAAAGCAAGTGTCAGATGACCCAAAGTGGCAAGGACTGCAAGCTTCTCTCTCTCTCTCTCTCTCTCTCTCTATCTCTCTCTCTCTCTCTCTCTCTAACACACACACACACACACACACAGAGAGAGAGAGAGACACACACACACACACACAGAGACACACAGATACACAGACACACACACACACACACACACACATACACACAGAGAGAGAGAGAGCGAGAGAGACAGACAGACACACACACACACACACACACAGGAATTTGGCAGAAATATCACTTCTTTAAGGGCCAATAAAAGCTAATCTGCTTGCCCAGTTGCCAGAGTCATGCATTGTCCTTCAGAGTAAACAGTAGAATGCATCAGGCTCTGAAAGCATGTCATGCCCTATACAGGAGGACAGACGACCACTGTAGTGATTTAAGATTGTGTCAGTGCACAGTCTGATTACCTTACCAACCCTGACATAGTGGAACAGTCAGACTTTGGGACAAAGCCAAAGCCACCGTTTCATCCCCATGACAACACATGAGAAGCGCATCATCGGACAGATCAAAGCCTGATCAAAGCGCATCCCACCCGTTTCGATAGGCCTACAGCTTTTGAAAAGTGCAGTGTACCAACTAAACACACTCCAACTGATTTATGTGCTTTGTAAATACAGCACAGGTTCTATTACATGATGACTGATTTAGTGCATGTGTGATGAAATGTTAACTAGAAGAGATGCTATACCAGAATCTCTCCGTCTCTCACTCTCATTCACTCAGACACTCACTCACTCACACACACACACACACACACACACACACACACACACACACACACACACACACACACACACACACACACACACACACACACACACACACACACACACACACACACACACACACACACACACCACCACACCACCACACCACCACCACCACCACCACCATAACATATTTTTGAGGTTGGGTGGTGTGTGTGGGCTGGGGGGCGCTGTAGGCTACTTTCAAGTAGTAAACTCGTCTCAAGAAAAAAAGGAGTCTTCATAAATAGTGAAATATTTATGTAGCATGTAGCATCCCTCAAAGCAAAATGATGACCTCATCCTTTGCCTCGTTAAATATACATAGGTTGCTGCATTGTGGAGATAGACAAAAAGGGGGAGAGAGAGCAAGCGCAAACCTACAACCTGTCGCGTGATGAGATGACATCACCCCTCAGCATCATCCTCTGTGTTAAGGCAATGACATCATCCACACACTATCTCTATCCAGGCGGTAAGCTACCGGGATACCCCATGGGAAAGACCAGGCTGTGCTGTCAATCAGATAGGCTATTCGATATTCAGCTTAGCCTACTCCACCTTTCGCTACATCACGTCATTCGACTACGTTGTTATAGGCTAATTAAGTAGACCGCCTGATCTATCAAATACTATGTTTACAATGGTAGCATATAACGTTACAACATTGTAGGCTACTACATGCTAGCCTGGCTATAGCTAATTGCCTGCACACATCTATAAAGGCTAATCATCTCGACAGCACCTGGTTCACAACCTCAATAGTAAAGATGTGAACCGAGTTGAGGCTGAGAATAGAGAACTTCTTCCCTAACCAAACAACCAAATTCCATTAGTGTTCCTGAAAGGTTCGTATAGTTGCCCTTACTCGTTCTCATTTTAAAAAGACTGTTTAAAGGTTAGGATAGTTTGACCCTTCTCTTCTGTAGAAGAGCCGTTGAGTTATAGGCTACCACCCTCAACAGCTATTTGAGGGTCTGGCACAGACAGATAACCAATTAACCCTCCAGGGCATAGGCCTATGAGAATATTAGATCATCTGTGCCTGCATGTCTCTGCATGAGATTTAGCAATGCGCAGTGGTTTTAGACCATGTAAAATGTAATGCAGACATTTCCCAGATCCACCCAGTGTCTACTGTCTAGGCTACTGTAGGCCTTCTGTATAGTAGGCTACATTACTTACATGGAAAACGCAACTACAAAAAAAAAAAGGAATTTGAAGGGAAGCTTGAATGGGTTTCTTATATCTTAAAATTAGGGTAGCCTATATTTCCAGTGGATTATCGAGTCACTGTTGACATGGTGTAGATGTTTATGGAAGGTCTGTGAGTCATAGCCAAATATGTGCAGCTTTTATTGGCTCAAGGCCACCCTATGCCAACCAACCCATACTCTCTCTCTCTTTCTCTCTATCTCTCTCTCTCTCTCTCTTTCTGTGTGTTTGTGTGTGTGTGTGGGGGGGGGGGGTAGTGCAAAATACACATGTTATGACTAAAATGACTAAAATGTTTTTAAAGATGGCCCAGTAATAAAAACATAAACATAAACAACATAAGCTCCAGAGGTGTGAGGTTTGTTGACCCCCAGATGTAGAGTATGGTAATTCTGTATGACCCTCCCCATGTAGGCCTACTGTAGCAATACCTACAAGACTGGAGCTCTGTTTTTCTACTCTGTTTTTTTTTTTTTTGCACATAGTGTAAATACTCAGAGGAAAAAAACAATCTCTGGTGAGCTTACGTCTAAAGACTGTTTAAGCAGTTCCATACGAAATGTCATGCATGCGTTTACTTTGTAGGGACAGCTGTTTCCAATTCTTTTAATAAGTGCTTAATTAGTAAAAGATCCTAGTCGTCTGACTCAAGAAGGGAAAAAGAGGAGCACAAGGCTGTGAGTTGTTTGCTCCATCAGGGGCTGTGTGCATCTGGCCACAGTCTTGGATCCCTCCCCAGTGTGGCAGTGGCCCCTCAGCTCTACGCCAAGGCCACGGTGCTCTTACGTGAAGAGATCTCCGATTGCCAGAGCTCTTCCCAGAGAGGGTGGGGCTCAGTCTTGAAATGCTGCTTTTTTCTTTTCCTTTTTGGCTTGTGTCAACTTTCTCAGTGTGTTGCATCATTTCAGTAGCCTGCCTTCCATCTGCAACCATCTGCAACCATCTGCAACCATCTGCAACCATTGGGGCAGCCGTGGTGTACTGGTTAGCGCATCGGGCTTGTAACCGGAGGGTTACCGGTTCGATCCCCGACCAGTCCACCACGGCTGAAGTGCCCTTGAGCAAGGCACCTAACCCCTCACTGCTCCCCGAGCGCCGCTGGTTGGGCATGGCAGCTCACTGCTCTAGGTTAGTGTGATTCACCTCACTGTGTGTTCACTGTGTGCTGTGTGTTCACTAATTCGGTTAAATTGGGTTAAATGCAGAGAACTGAATTTCCCTCACGGGATCAAAAAAGTATATATTCTATTCTATTCTATTCTATCTGCACTCCATCCGTTTTCTGGTTTAGATGAACGAGAATGTCATATATCCTTTAAAACACAGTAATGCCTCTAATAACCTGATTGGATTGTACCATAACAGATAAAACCCCAACAAAGATCCACCGTACCCCAGTTTTTACAGGGCAGGCTATAGTCATTTATTGTTCCCTGTACTATTGCCTCAGATGGAAAAAATATTTCAGCAATGTATCCTAAAGCACAATTTTATTTAGAAGAGATGGTTGCAGCTCTGATTTTTGACATTTTTGTTGTTGTTCAGGCACCAGGGGTCATGTCAGAGCAGTAAAGCTCAAGCAGTCTGGATATTAGACACAGGTGTTGGGATGGCCATGTGTAGTAGGATTAGCATAGTGCCCGGGGGACAGGACCAGAGCCACAGTGCGTACTGATGAGCCATGATCTGTTGTTGTGGCCAGTGACGCTTTACTCATCCCCCCCGGCCTCAAACTCACCCAGAGACAACCTCAGTGAACCTAGATATACTGCACTGAGACACACTCACTCACACACACACACACACACACACACACACACACACACACACACACACACACACACACACACACACACACACACACACACAAACAGGCACATTTACATACACCCCCCCAGTCACACATACGCACACAATACGCACTCTTTCACATACACATTGAGAAAACACAGCAGTTACATCGTTCACCCATTTAGTGAGTGAGTAATCCCTCTACCACATCAGAGTAATGACGACTGTGAACTGCGCATATGGCAAGGACACAAAATTATAATCTTTGATCCGTACAATGCTCCCCTCACAGTCAGATGTTTTGTTACAACCAATAAGGTAAGTGCTCAGGGCTCCTCATTTGGGTGTGTTGCTTTATTAGGGACAGATGTGAGACTGTGATTTAGACAAAGGAATGGAAATAAGCTAATATAGTTAGTGGACCATGGTTTATGCAGAATCTGTTAAAAAGCAAAAGACTCTAGACGTGTGATCACCTCCTCCTCTCTCATCTAAGAGAATGAAGAGAGTCTCTTCAAGCTTATGGTATCATCAGATAGATGATCTGAGGTTGAAAACAAACACATTTAACCCCATAGGCTGGGTTAGTAACTACAGCACATTTTTATGCATAGGGTGCAACCCAAATTGCTCCACACACAGACATCAGACAAAACAAGATGTCAGACGGAGTGGTGTGACAAGCCAGTGTAACTGTAAACTAGCACAGACAAATGAAGACAAATGAACAAATATGAGTGAACCTAGATTAATCTGTGAGCACATTTGATTTTGCTCTGCTGATCCATCTGGCTACCTTCCTATTCCTATACCTTCAAATCACCAAAACCTCTGGAAGTGACCACAACTCCTCAGGGGTTTTATGTGATGTCATAGCACTATGACTACTCTTGCTGATCTTTAACTTGTACTGTACCACCTACTGTAACTGTGCCTGTTGAGGTGGCCACGACCATGGCAACCTCGACAGGGACAAGATGCAGTCATTCCCAGCCAGCCACATCCCCCCTTGCTAATCCCTGCCGCAGGGCCTACTGTAACTGTGCCCGTTGAGGTGTCCACAACCATGGCAACCTGACTGACAAGTAGGTGACCTCATTCCCTCATTCCCCCTACGGGCTACGGACAGCACTTATTGTAGTTTATGTGATGTATAGCACTACAACTACTCTTGCTGATCCTTAAAGGGACACTTCACCGATTAGCATTAAGCTTTGTATCTTTAGAAAACCAGTCATGTTTTTGGTCACCAAATCATCATTTTACATCATCGAAAGCAGGAAGTCCTATTCATGGGTTTCATTGAAATCC
Organism: Sardina pilchardus; assembly: GCF_963854185.1. NCBI lineage: Eukaryota > Metazoa > Chordata > Actinopteri > Clupeiformes > Clupeidae > Sardina > Sardina pilchardus. The sequence goes on from NC_085008.1 coordinate 11,020,076, forward strand.
GTATTTCTCCCATCTCAAGGCAAACTGAGGGAATGATGCACGACCATTCCAAAACATGACTGGTTTTCTAAAGATACTAAGCTTAATGCTAATTGGTGAGGTGTCCCTTTAACTTACCACCTACTGTAACTGTGCTTGTTGAGGTGGCCACAACCATGGCAACCTGACAGGCACAAGTAGGAGCCCTCATTCCCGGCGGTACTTCCCCTACAGGCTACGGACAATTGCACTCATTGATTCACTTATTGTGGTTATTGTTTATTGTTATACAATTGTTGTTATAATTGCTCTTGAAAACGTTTTTTTTTTTTTACCATGTTGTAAGTTGCTTTGATTTAAAGCGTCAGCCAAATGTAATGTAATGTAATGTAGTGTAATATAATGCAATGTAGTGGAGTACAACTAGTAGTGTACTGTTGACCACTACCAATGGCTGCACTGATGGCATCAGTGTCAAACGACAAAGACCTGTATTTTCTTTGGATTTGAGTAAACAACAGCATTTAAAACCTTCCTTTACAAGATCTTTTCGTTGTATTTTCAAAAAAAAATTAGAAACTTGTATTGTTAACAAAAATACATGTGCCAAAATGATTGCGACTCCAAGAAAATCTTAAACGAAATGTAACTGAAACATTTTAATTTATTTTCAACTTCTCCAAGGTCAAGCAGTAATCCATTGTGTCCTGTTTCTTGAAAGTATAAAAGTCACATACTGTAGGGGTCAAACACCCTCGTCTTTCCTCAACATAGGAAAAACTGGAAAATATACAAATCAAATAAAGGGAAAGTGTATTGACCTCAGTATGTAATGAAATGGGTACAATAAACAGGTTGGCCTGAAAATGCCAGTAGTCACAGTTAAACAATAATAAAGAAGTTTCTATTCAAACTATTAATTTATCCAGGCTTATCTCAGCCTGGCTATCACCAGACCATTTTCAATCTTTTGAGATTGAACATTAGTCTGAGGCAGGGGTGTCAAACTCAAATACACAGTGGGCCACAGTAAAAAAAAAAAACCTGGGTCCAAGCAGAGGGCCGGACATATTCAATATTTATTTGAATTCAAGAACTAAAGTTTGACACATATTGAATATAAAAGTGGCCAAATCTGGTTTTATCTGGAAAATGATCTACAGTATATGTATCTTGCCCCAATGCAGATGGTAAGAGTAAGAGGATGGTAAACATTGCTTAATGATCATTACTGCAGAACGATCATTATGCAGAAGAATGAGGTCACCATTTGCAAACAAACAAACAAACAAATAACAACAACAACAAAAACATCAGAAGTGACCTCCATGCTAACTGTATATGCCAAAGGCAAGCCAGTGACATATAAAAAAGTCACCTTCAAATGTAAATGGATGGAGTTGCAAAAAGATGCTGGAACCTTTTGCTTTTGTAATAGATGGAAAGAAAATTGACTGTTTGACCATTCAAGGAGTGTTTGTAAATAATGGCTTTCAAAAAGAACCTCTTGCATAAGGGTCTGTGGGACCAAACAAGACCATTTCAACAGAAATGATTTAGTGGGAAACAAAGTCAAGTGTCTGCCGTGATTATCTCAGTGTCCTGATCTGAATTCTTCCCCCAAGGGACGTGTACATTGGCTGAAACTTTGTTTGTTTGGTAATAATAGAGCAGTATCCAGACATACCGTTTATAGCAGCTAGAACCATTTGGATAACAGGAAGCAGTTTTTTTTTTCAATCTTGGATTAAAACTGTACCACCCCTTTGATGGTTCTTTCATTCAGTGTTGTTTGTGTACTCCACTGCACAGGCAATGTGTGCTCTACTCATTCAATAAAGGAGTGGAGAGAGGTGTTTGTGAATGAGACTCTCAGAGTTAATGGAGATTAATCACTCATATCATGCCTCTTGAATCACAGCAGTAGCAAGTTAGCAACACAGCAGTATGTGACAGGCATTCATTCCACAGTGGAATAAGAGCACTTGAATCACTTGGATACTTCAATATATCTGTAGAAATGTAGACCTATGCCTATAATGCACAGTACTCTACCTCAGGGCAAGGGGACAGGGGAGACCTGAACTTCCCTCTGGTGTGCCATATGACTTTTGTTTTTTGCTTTATCATTATTAGGATTTTATCCTGATATCTAAAGTAGATTTCCGTGCGTCTTTTCAAGGATATGCCTCCACAGGCCATCGCTGGCTCACCTCCAAACTGGTCATGCTGAATGACTTAACAGGCAGCATTATTTTCTCCAGAACGTCCTCAGATCCTTTCACGTCTGTCACATATGCTCAGGGTGAACCTGCTTTCATCTGTGAAAAGCAGAGGGCGCCAGTTGTGAATCTGCCAATTTTGTATTCTATGGCAAATGCCAAATGCCAACCCTCATGAAGTGAAGTCTATTTTTGACAGAGTGGTCAGTGGAGTGGCCTGCTGGAGGTCATTTTGTGAGGCTTCAGCAGGGCTCCTATACTGCTCTTCCCTACACAGAGGAGCAGGTAGTGGTCCTGCTGCTGGGATCTTACAACCCTGTCTAGCATTCCTAGCAACTGCCTGTTTCCTGGAATCTCCTCCATGCTCTTGAGACTGTGCTGGGAGACGCAGCAATCCTTCTGGCAATGGAAGGTATTGGTGCACCAATCTAGAACCTTTTTAGGTTCCAGGTACTGGTTTATATTACTAGTAGTGACACTGACCCCAGCCAAATGCGAAACTAGGGAAAAATCAAGAAGGATAAAGATGTAAAAATGATCAGTTGCCACGACCTGTAAAATCATTCCTGTTTTCGGGATTGTCTCATTGTTGCTCTAGAGTGCACCTGCTGAATTAAATTCATTGACACCAAAGCAGGTGAAACTGATTCACGACCACCTCTGTTATGTAACTGGCCAGATAATTATCCCACAAGTTCGATTGACTTGATGCTATAGCATACTCATATGAAAAGTGTTCTCAGGTGGGGTAGGAGATCTTTGGAGCATGCTCTCTGGAGCATTTTTAAACATATTGCTTGAAATACTCTTCACATCCCCATTGCAACCAATTAATTAAAAGTTTTGACACACACACAAAAAAAAAACGTTTTAGTGCGTTCATGCACATCAGACCTTCGGAAATTTCTGACCTCCGATAGCAGAAAAATGTCATGAACGCTAGGTCGGGTTGGATTTTTTGCTCGGAGACTTGTGCGGAAGTTTTGTGCCCCGAGGTGTCCGACTTGACGTCACTATCATATTCTCCAACCACGACGGCCTCCCTTGCAACAACACAAGAGGTGAATTTTCGTCATCACGAATAGGCAAGGTAATTTGTCACTAAATTAACAACACAGAAACACTCGCCCAAGACAATTTCCTTCTTGCTCAACCATACTTAGCAGTTGTAATAACGTATTTATGCGTTTCCTGTATTTATTTTCCGAACTGATCTCATGAACACAATTTTTTCGGAGGTCGGGACTTTTTAAAGGCAGGTCCTCCAAGGTTCCGAGCTGCATGAACGCAGTATTAGTGGCCTCTGGAACGAACAATCCAAGAAAAACACTATCCAATCATACTGAACGGACTGTTAACGATGATTGGATTCTGATGCATCTATCAACCTGCAATCTGCTCCTGCCTCCTGCTCATGAACAAGCATAGCACGTTCCTGTACTCTGGAGGCGTGGCTTCGGGGGGAAGTCTGAAGAAAGGGGTTGGGACTTTTGACCTGTGTATTTTCAAAATGCAGCATTGCTGGAATCGTTTTCCAGGATCTTCTACCCTACCTTTAAGTTTTTGAGCAGTGTTGTACAGTATGATACTAATGCCTCACTAAGTTATCCAACAACATGCCTTTTGGATCCTTTCCCACCTCTTCTGCAGTCTATCACGTGCTATACTGGCAGTCACGCATCTGTTTAATACTTCACTCAGTTCTGGAATAGTTCCTCCTTCTTTGAAATAGGCAAGGGTTATGCATTTTCTAAAGAAAAATACTTAGGCCAACTGAACTACAGCCCTGTCTCCCTTTTTCCTTTCTTGACAAAGGTTTGAGAGAAAGTGATCTTCAAGCAAGTCTGTGACTTCCTATATCAGAACAACCTGCTAGACCCTATGCAGTCTGGTTTTAAGAGTGGTAATTCTACTGAAACTTTTTCTGTAAGTGACTGAAACATTGAGAGTAGCTAAGTTCTCATACGTCTTTAATTCTACTATACTAGACTGCAGCCTTTGATGCTGTTAATAACCATGACATTCTCCTTTCCACACTATCTGAACTAGGATTGGGAAAGCTCTTAACTGGTTTGAATCCTAAAAGGCATTCTTTCAGCATGTCTTGGCAGGGATAGGTATCACAGTCTCATGACCTCACCACAGGTGTGTCTCAGAAATCAGTATTGAGACTCCTTCTTTTCTCTATTCATACCCCTTCCTTGGGTGAGACCATTCACTCCTATGAATTTGACTACCACTAATATGCAGGCAATATCAACTTTACCTATCTTTCCCACCTAAGGACTCTACCATTTCCCATAGGATTTCTGCATCCCTTGAGGATATTTCAGTCTGGATGAAAGATCGGCACCTTCAGCTTAGTCTCTCAAAAACAGAGCTTTTGGGGTTTTCAGCTAAAACAGTTCCACCACCATAGCACCCATGGACTAGGCTGGGTGAACCCTGCCTGAACTTCCGGGGAGTTAGAATTTCGCCCGGCAGCTCAGGCTGGATACCAGCAGATCTATTTTCGCTGTTTAGTGCTAGAATCTTTGGCTCCAATCAGAAACGGCCTTACTCTAGTCCTGGCACGCTATTGGCCGGTGACGCGCCGAAAATGAAACTTAAGCGATGCGAAGTGCAGTAGAAACAAAGCGCAGCCTCGCCAGTCTAATGTTCAATCTTACTGTAAAAGATTGAGTTTAGTATGGTGAAAACCATACTACCCATGGACTGTACTCCAAGCAAACTAGCCAGTGTTCTAGAACCCCAGAGTGCTGGCTCACCGACTAGCATGACTCGTAAAGCAACACTAAAGAGTTTTTTGTACTATGAAATAAGGTTTCCAAAATCACTTCAGTGGTTCATGTGTTTCTTTAAAAGACTTGACAGATGTTAGAATCCATGGGTTGTAGCCTCCTTGCTAGCATGTCAGGCTCTAGGGGGCATATTAGAAGGATTAAGCCCAGGCAAGTGTAGGGTTTAGTCACACAGTCAAAACTTCATACAGTACATAGCCAGCCTAAATGCACCACAGTTTTTGACTCATTGGTTAAAGATAGTATCAAAATATATGGCTACTTCCTTGAAATCCAACATGCCTGCCATTTGAATTCTAATGCTGAAAGATGCCTATAGATATGTCATAATATGTGTTAAAAGTAGCATTATAGATGTAGAAAAAATGCCATGTAGTATTTTGGTGGCTATATTTGAAGACAAGATAGAAGCCACTGAGGGGCGCTATGTGTTGGGGTCCATTTAAAAACGTTTTATCACTAAATGTAGGGCTACAACCCTGCCGTTTCATGCTTTCTGCAAAAATGGTAAAATTCTGATAAAATTCTGGTAAAAATCTGTACTATACTATACTGTACTATCTGTACTAGTTGCTGTACTATATTTTGGAAATCAAAGTCAAAGTTACAACTTTGGCCTATTCATGAGTGAATTTACCTTGTGCAAATGTGAATGTACCACCACATAAAATATGGAATATGTATAGTATTACTGAAGAGGTGGTTCCAAAATGCTATGTCCTCCATTTGAACACTTGAACGCAGAGCATGACTGTGAGCATGATTCAGTGGCCACTAATTGACCATTATAATAAATCAGCATGCATCTTCCTGGAAGCTCGAGGTGCAGCCGCTAGCTTCGGCAGCCGCACGGTCCATCAGCAAACAAGTCCAGCTACTTCACCCCATTGTCCCCTCTGGCCATCATTGTCCAAAAGTCATTAGTGCTAATGCCAGCTAAACCAAAGCATCACTACGCCGCCCCATCCCAGCCCCCAATCGACGTGCTTGCATAGAACACATCATTCTCTCTCAGTCAACACAGTACATCAGCCCCCCGTAAAGCTGTCAGTGCTCCCTTAATGAGATCCTTTCATAATGGCACCTGGAGCCGAGCTTCTGTGTGCCGCTGTTTGAAATCACGTCTGCACATCTGCGGTCAGACCTCTAAACACGCAGTGTTTACAAACAGCACCAGCTTTGCCCATGGGCTAGGCTGTTATTTTATGTGCATGCCTGAGCTCAGATTGCAGAGAGCAGTGCTGGATGCTTAGGCTCATAGCTTTTCCTCCAAGTGAAGACAGCAATATTGCAAGAGGGGCTCAAGCTGTTGAGGAGAGCGAGAGGCACCTGCACTTTATGTGAATCCAATAGAATCCAACACGAGGAAAGAACACCAGAATGGCTGAAAGAACATCAGAATGGCTGATAAAAAGGCCATGCTGTTTGTGAAGAGACTGGACCCCAGTAACTCCCAGGGTAAGCAGCTGACATAAGCTGGACCTTATTGGAACATGCAGAAATGAGAGGACCATGACTAATACCACTTGGCAGTTAGAAAAAAGAGAAATCCAAAGCGAGTTGGAGAGAGGAAAAGACAGATCCGTCTGAAAAAGGAAATGTAGCGCCTGCGTAGCTGCAGCGTAGTTCTGCCGGGTATACTTAATACGTCATTCATTCATTACCTTCGACCAATCACCAGGCTACATTGGCTTTATTAATGACTCTGCCCAGGCACCTGCCTTGTTGCTTTCAGGTGCCGATTTTCGATGTTCTCCCTCACGACGAGGGTCACGGTTCATTCGCTTATAGCCGCCTTCACGCTACACGTTACTTCCTAATGGCTAATGCCACTTCAATGTTGCATCAAATTCTTAGCGGACGTAGTCTACGAACTCGAGTAGCCTACCGGGAGTCGGCTAGCCTACAACCAATGCAGTAGGCCAACTCAGGACGCGGAAAACACAGCGTCGTCGCAGAAGAGGCAAGTTAACAGTTTACTGAAAGATCTTTACCTCGTAGCACTCTGGTTTCATGCGCCAAGATAGCTCACTCTTGTTGACTTCTGCAAGCCCTCACAACCCGCGTCAAATGTGATGCAGTCTGATCTGGGAATCTCTCGCTTTCATGCGGTTTATAATCCACGGATAATTCGCACTCTTCCGTAATTGCTCTAACCCGTCGAGAGGGTCTATCTTCATACCTCAGGCTAGCCCAATCCAAACAACATTTACGTTAGAAACGCCGATTCAACTAGGCCTACATTCCTAGCTCACATTTCTCCACAAACACTTGTTATAGGCCATGTTTTGTTTGCACTATCTTAATCAGGCGTAGCCAGTAAAGGCATGTTCACATTCGCGTATGATACGACGGATTTCGACTAGCTAGCTGCTATCGGTTAACACGTTAGCCCGTCACGCTTAGGCTACTCAACGCGATTACCTGAACTTTAGCATTACGCTCATTTACACCTTTAACTCGTAATGATAATCGCCGGCTTCACCAAGCGCTACTACAATCAACGCATGTTTAACAGTTATTCCAATTAATATTGGTGACATTTCGCCATGGCCCCGGTTTCGCTAATTAGCCCGTCTCTGTTGGCTGTGTCGTGGGATTCGCTTAATGCTCCACTGGCGTCGGTAGTGGTACTGTTTGTCTTACGGTAGGCTTGCTGTCCAGGAGACGGCCCGTCGGCTACAGCATAGAAGCGTTGCTCCAGTCTGTTGCGGTCTATCCGCGTTCTTCGAATTCTTTCCTTCCACGGAATCCATTATCGGCAACAGGCCTCGCTGTAGGCTCCTGCACGTCGCTCGTCATTCGTCTGGATTCTCATATTAATCTACTTCTACTCGCAGGTTACTTAATTATCACGCATCGTCGTCTACTCGCTAATCGACTATAGGTACGAGGCCATGTCGCAGTTTAACTAGCTGCTGGCCTACACAGCTAAGACAAAATACCCAGACTTCGATTTGGACATTCATTCACCTCGGCATATCCCACGGCGCCTGAAGGCAGCAACATTCGGTCATTGCGTGACATTCTCACAGCCTTTTAATCAATGAAATCTCTCTCAGGTAGTCATGATTCATGAACATTGTGGAAAACTTTACAGCTCGTTAAGCCTCATCCAGATGCATAGCCATCATATCACAATCATGATTAGGGTTCAATTATCACCATGTAATCTCAAGTCATCATATCAATCATGCGGTCTCCATAGTAACTGTCAATCATGCTGTCTTTTGACCATGCGGCTCGAACTTTATCGTCTTATAGTGGAACTCATATAGCCGACTCTCACAATCCTAGTCAGAATGTGAGTCTGAATCTTATCCATTCAGCTGTGATTACTGGGAGTGTTCAACCAATACAGAGCGATGGCTCTGCACTCACTGGATAGACCTCACCAAACAGAGCAACGAAATAACCAATAATGTAGCCTAGGCTTCATCTTCTGGTCTTTACCACATATTGGTTGGTCTAAGTGTTCAGAAATCGTTGTGCGAATCAGTGAGGCCTAACTGCATGGAAAAAATATGCATCCATAGCGTTTCTGTTGCAATCAAAATCAACCAAGGAGTGGACGTCACTGTCGTTCATCTGTCCATCATCGTGTAAAGCCTGCCCTGACAGTTTAATCAGTATGTTCAGCTCTGGGTTGAAAATAGTTCTGCTCTAACGGAGCTATGCCAGACCTAACTTCCCGCTGGAAAATGATGTAGGCGGGGCCAAATTCGGCTCCATCCAGGCTAGAACTCACCGGTCTCTCCACTGTAGGCCTACATTAACTTACTAATTAGCTATGGTCGTACTTGCGGTTACGTATTTTCATCGGTCTCGGTTCTGATATTATCGTTATGTCATTTTACTCAACGTGCAGCCTATCCTACCATGCCTAAGTTTAGTTAATCTCATCACGTCATAGACTTCATCGTGTATCGCGTGTCATGCATTGATTCATGGCGTGAAATCAAATTCCTCATCATGGTATGCAAATCCATGCTATACATCTCGGCATAGGCTACTCTCAAAGCTCGGCGTACGAGCGTACGAGCAATCAGCGCATCATGCTGAGCTGCCCTATGTCAGATGGGCGATCGTTCTCGTGTGTCGAGTTGCGGAAGGCTACCTAGAAACGGGAGCCGCCTTGCCAGTCTGGCCTGCAGAGAAGGTCCACATTCGCAGGTATTCGTCTGGTCTCTCTCAGGCTAACGTCGGCCTTGCACTGTAGCCTCTGTTCATAAGATTATACAGTCGCTGACTAAACTCCAAGGCCGGTCAGATTGAGAGTCATACAGGAGCCACGGTGCGCTCCAGTCAACTGCATCATGCTACGTTAGGTGCTTATCTTGGTAAACAACTTGTAAATCATTGTACAATCTCCAATGAAAAGAGGGCAATCGGGGCACAGATTGCAGGACTTTTCTTAAACTCATGTCTCAGACGGCGTACTCAGGTGTTGAGCTACCATATTAGTTTCTCTCACAAATGTTGGATCACGCACTATCGCTCGACCATAAGCATCTTGTCATTGCATTAGTTCATTCAACTAGTCATGCTATCATATTCTATTGCATAGCATCACCTTATATCCATAGGTTAAAGAGGAACTATACAGGATTGGCGATTTCATCTGGTTTCGGTTCGTTTTTAGTTTTCGCTCGTTTTATGCTTGCATTTTCTCTGCAGAGCTTCCCCGACAGCTTTAGCGTGTATATCTATACATGTATAGGCTATATTTAAATAAATTGCAAGCGTGGTTCTTCGTCCCAGATTTCCAGACGTAAATGAGGAGCGATCGTCTCCTGCAGAAAGTGGCATAGGGTCTCTTTAAGTATTAATTAACCGGTGGTATCTTCCGGCTCGTGAAAATCCTTCGAATGTCATAGGCTACAATTACATGCCCACAAGTGCCAACGTTCCATCAAATACTTACTCGCTCGTTTGTTTTGGCACATCGCATAGTTACGCATGTCCTTGCTTTTGCTTTCTCAGAGGCATTAATGCGTGTCGGATGAGATTCCTTTTGCTACCTCGTAAAGTTTCTGATTTCGTTCTGCTAATGCACCTTTATCGGTCGTCCTTCGAGGGGTATTCCGAGAGCAAGGAGCTTAGGGTTAACTCGCCTTCAAACCTGCTCTCAGGTCTGATAGCTTCATCTTTATAGGATGGTAACCTCTCCCTGGTAGCCATAGCACATTGTCATGAGTTACACCATCATGATTCTAATCTGCCACGGATCCCCTTAACACCAATACGCTTTCTCCGGTAAATTTTCATTTAAGCAAGTTTCCTTGCCTTCTACCCACCCGTATACCTCATTCTCATTTTTTCTCGCAAGCTTATCAATCATCCATAATCATCATCCATAATCACAATCATCATCATCCATCATCCATAATCAACCATCATCCATCATCATCATCCATCATTATCTATTATTCATCATCATCCGTAATCATAATCATCCATCATCCATCATCATCATCCATCATTATCTATCATTCATCATCATCCGTAATCATAATCATCAATCATTCATCATCATCATCATCAATCATTCATCATCATCCTACATAATCATAATCATCATCATAAATCATCCATCATCATCATCATCCATCATCATCCATCATAATCATCCATCATCATCAATCATTCATCATCATCCGTAATCATAATCATCAATCATCATCATCATCAATCATTTATCATCCTCCATAATCATAATCATCAATCATTCATCATCCTCCATAATCATCATCATCAATCATCAATCATCATCATCATCATCAATCATTATCATCATCATTCATCATCATCAATCATCAACGATATCAATAGACTCATGGCCAACTCGGGCCTTCGACTCATGGCCAACTCGGGCCCCCCACTCTATCTATTTACACTCTAGCCTCACTCTATCTACAGCACTGTCTATTGGCACATGGTTATAGTTCTGTAAATACAAACACTTCCTCAGCAACAATGAGCATTTCATAATCCTCATACCTTTACTTGCAAATACTGGTGGTGGTTACTTAACTCAATTCTACTTTACTCAGTTTCTTGCTTTATACTGGACCCCAAGAATTACCTCAACTCGCACAGCCGGCACCTTAAATAATGGGTCCAAGCAGTGGTAAATTATCCCATGTCCTCACTGCCCTTTCTTCAGTCTCATACGATCACAAAATCACTCAACTGTTATTAATCACTTATCACTTCTCAATCATTATCAATAGTCATCATCAATCCTCATCATCAATCGTACCAATCGACTCATGGCCAACTCGGGCCTTCGACTCCTGGCCAACTCGGGCCTTCCACTCGTACAACAACTTGACCTGACTCGACTTCAGTCGTTCAAAACAATTAAAAGGTGCTAGGCCTTCTTGATGCCCCTTTCCAGGTTAGTCGTTTTAATTTACTTATAGTATCACATGTCTTCTAATCATTCATTATATTCATTGAGATCACTTGGCCTGTAGCTAAGGACTGCCCTGTAGATCTTCAGATCTAAAGACGGTCAAGTGATGCCATTCGGCTAAGGTTTCTATGCCAATTTATGACTTACTTCATATACCTACATTCTCTCGCTCTTTCAGTTTAACAGGATAATAAAACATAAGCTGTTTAATATTGTTCTTTATTTCAGTGAAGATGATCCAGCTAAGCTTCCAGTAACCTTATTTTTGGGGGTAGGCTTCGCCCTCATTCAGTGAAGACGATCCAGCTAAGCTTCCAATGGGTAACTTATTTTTGGGGGTAGGCTTCGCCCCTGCTTCTCGTTCCGGCAGGATTTGCCAGGGTCCGCACACTCAGTGACCTGGACCTAGGACGGGGCCTACGCCAAAGACTCTCATTGTTGCTAATTTCTATTCTGATTAAAATCTTTGTTAACTTCAGTTATGTCTCTGAGTATTCCTGGCTGAAATGTAGCGCCTGCGTAGCTGCAGCGTAGTTCTGCCGGGTATACTTAATACGTCATTCATTCATTACCTTCGACCAATCACCAGGCTACATTGGCTTTATTAATGACTCTGCCCAGGCACCTGCCTTGTTGCTTTCAGGTGCCGATTTTCGATGTTCCCACCCTCCCTCCCTAATCACCACCAGGTTGGTCCTCGTCCAGTTGTCCAGGGGGTAGGCTTCGCCCCTGCTTCTCGTTCCGGCAGGATTTGCCAGGGTCCGCACACTCAGTGACCTGGACCTAGGACGGGGCCTACGCCAAAGACTCTCATTGTTGCTAATTTCTATTCTGATTAAAATCTTTGTTAACTTCAGTTATGTCTCTGAGTATTCCTGGCTGAATTAGCAGGACACGAAACCACATGTGTGAGGAAAGGACCCAGAAGTGAAGTACAGAGAGAGAGAGAGAGAGAGAAAGTCATAAGCTGAGAGACCCTAGCATATAACTTAATTTTATTTTAACTCATATTAGATTTATATCCTAATTTCTACAAAGAATATACATACTTATGTTATATAACTTGTATTCTTATGTGTATGTATATATGTATATGTGCATGTATGCCTGTACAGTGTATATTTGTATGTTTCTGTGTTATTGTCACATATGATATACATTTGTATGACTGCTTTGGCAACATGAATATCTTATTTGTCATGCCAATAAAGGATTTTTGAATTTGAATTAGATAGCATATTACCATCTGAGAAAGAACATGCATCATAGTACATTATGGTTATCTTTACCAAGGTAGCCATCATTATTCTGTGCTGCGAATAATAACCCGACCTCATCATAGGAATCAGTTGAAGTGTGTGCTAAAAACAAAACAGTTCCGCTGACTCCAGCTCTCACGATAACAGGATATAACAAGAACAAATAGCCTACAACATCAAAGCTACACAATCCAGTAGAACACATTGTCCCTTATTCACAGCATGATGCTACATAAACAGACCATTTTCTACAAGATTTACTCAACACATGTGTAACATGCTGCTCATAGTCGTTGCTTTCAGTTCATTACGCAGAGTCCTTTTAATGCCAGGGATAGATTTGCTGAACGGATACCTGGGGCACTGAACAGCTCCATATCACTACATTTCAAAGCAGAATTTTTCAGGCAGACCACATTTTGAGAATCGCTTTGGCAGACTCACGGTCATAACAAACAAAAGAAAATATGTTGTCTTCCATGAAACAAAGGTACTATCTGTATTAATGAAAGTTAACCAACACAGTTAGCCGGCTCAGTTCTATAATAACTCTTACTCTGACTACAACTGTAGCAGAAACCCCATCAGTATGGTGCCACAGACACCAACCTCCTGATAATGGCACAGCAGGCTCACTCACCCGTCACTGTTTGCTCACAGGGCCGGCGCTGTGGAGCTGAATCATATGGCACGTTGTAGGGATTTGCTCGGGTAGTTTTGTTTGGCTCAGGTGGACGGGCAGGCGATGGAGGGACTTTAGTTGCTTCTCCACTGGTCTCTGGGTAAAGCAGCTGCTATTCCGAGCTGGCTCACCTAGAATACACACCAATCATAAATCATAGCCACAGAACGCTGTGAAACACGACACTCTGAGTTTGTGTGTGTGTGTGTGTGTGTGTGTGTGTGTGTGTGTGTGTATGTGTGTGAATGAGAGAGAGAGAGAGAGAGAGAGAGAGAGAGAGACACACACACACACACACACACACACACACACGTTTGTTTATTCATTTTGGATGCATTTATATTTGCCATGTATTGTATTCCAAACATTCTCTATCGAGGGCTGAGAACCAAAGGGGCGTAAGAGACATTTCACCAACTTTATAGGAGAGCCAAAACAAAATCTAACTGCTTCTATATGTTCACAGTTAAAGACCTTTGGTTTTATACTCTATATTTATAGATATTTTACTTCTATAATTTTGTCAGCTAAGAGAGCTCATCAAGAGCTTTCAGGTGATATATATACATTTTGACCAAAATGTATGTCTAAATGTTCTGCTTTAGCAATGCGAACATATTTGTCATGCTAGTAAAGCACACTTGAACTGAACTGAACCGAGAGAGAGAGAGAGAGAGAGAGAGAGAGTGAGAACTTTGTTACTCTACCCGGGGAATGAGGCCACAGGACTGGGACGTTTGCCAGAGGTCTAGCATGACACTGACCCCCCACTGGTTGCATGTAGTCTGATAAGCATCTGCATGTGATTTGGCATATGCCTTTATGTTGCAATCATACGGTGACTTTTTCCAATGTTTCTTTGCACACAACAAATTAATTAAAAGTGCACTTGTGCAAAACATGTGTGTGTGTGTGTGTGTGTGTGTGTGCATTTGGCGTGTGTGAGTGAGTGAGTGTGAGTGAGTGAGTGAGTATGTGTGTGAGTGAGTGCGAGTGTCAGACAGAGGAAGATGAAGAGTGTGTGTGATATGCTGTTGCACAAGGCAGGACGTTCACGCCTTCTCCCTCCTGTGTGTTCATATCATGGTGTGTGAGAATACATGTGTTCACACAGTGGAGATAAGAAGCATGTGCTCACCATGGAGTTACCCATCTATGTGGTGAGTGTTTCTTGAGTTCCCCAGCTCGGTCCTTGATGAGATCTACCCCCTGTGGTGCTTTGTTCTAGCCTTAAAGGGATAATCCGGAGTGAAATTCACTTTAGATCAATTTTTCGGACTATTGGGAGTACATACGTTGAGTTGACACCAAAATCATGTCATTCGGATGTATTTTGAGAAAGTTCGAGTTCACCGTTTTTAGCCAAAACTCGTTAGCCTGTAAGTGACCGGGGCAGGTCCTTTCGCCACTACAAAACGCTATTTTTATACCTCTTCTACTGTTCCAAACAACGCTACACTTACGTGGTAGTGAGTAGAGGGTCCCTAAAGCCAAACCGAAGTATCCTCACGTCTTTATGTGGTCGGATAGAGAGTCCAGAATGAATTTAATCGAGTCAGTACCTTTCCGGAAATGTTAGTAAAGTGTTGTTGAAGCGTTGCGCAGCTGCCACAGCGACATTTCCGGAAGGTACTGACTCGATTAAATTCATTCTGGACTCTCTATCCGACCACATAAAGACGTGGGGATACTTCGGTTTGGCTTTAGGGACCCTCTACTCACTACCACGTAAGTGTAGCATTGTTTGGAAAAGTAGAAGAGGTATAAAAATAGCGTTTTGTAGTGGCGAAAGGACCTGCCCCGGTCACTTACAGGCTAACGAGTTTTGGCTAAAAACGGTGAACTCGAACTTTCTCAAAATACATCCGAATGACATGATTTTGGTGTCAACTCAACGTATGTACTCCCAATAGTCCGAAAAATTGATCTAAAGTGCATTTCACTCCGGATTATCCCTTTAATCTCTTACACCTGATTCTGCTGTGCAAATGCTCTCAAAGACACAAACAAGTTGTGTAAATAGACCCATGTGTGCATGTAGGTTGAAGGGTGTTTTTTAGTTGTTTAAGATCAGGATGATTTCTACTGGTTCTTTAAGTTCACATCATGTGAACCATGAATCCAAGTTCAAGTTCAAAGTTTATTGATCATGTACTCATAAACAAGCATTTATAAGCATTGAAATGCATTGTGCTCAAGTGTCCATTCGTCTTCAAGAAATAGATGAAAAAAGGATGGAGAGAGGAGGGAGAGGGGAAAAACGAAGTGCCATTATATGGGGATTTCCAAGGACAGTTCAGCACTATACACTTGGCCTTTCCTCCGCATCACTGACTGAAGAGGTCCTGGATGGATGGTATCTCAGTCCTTGTAATGAGCTGTGCTGATTTGACAACTCTTTGTAGAGATTTTGGGTCCTGGGGAGTGCTGTTACCATACCAAATAGATGGCATATCCAATAGAATAGCATATCCAAAGAAAAAATAGACAAAACAGCAGCATTCATTTCAGATTGCGCAAAAAGTCATTATCCAAATCATGGTGTTTAGTGTTGGAAAATAAATCTTTCTTGAGTGTAGAGTCAATTATGATGAGTTCTAATATCACAACTTGGAAAGCGCTCTCAAGGCTTCTGTGTTTAAAAAAAAAGAAAAGTTATTTTGGCATAGAATCAAGGATTTGTCCTCTTAACCACAATGTTGTGTGCCAATAGTGCAGACACAGACTTAATATCCAACTGACAAGTGATAGTTTACAGTAAGAGGTGATGGAAAGTGGGATTCACCTTCGTCCAGAGGGGCGGCTCCAGCCTGTTTTCTGCGATGCTTGCACTACCGTAATTTCCAGACTATTTGCCTCAGTTTATACATTGATTTTGCAAAATTTCTTCAGCTATGAAGTTCATACAGGGGGGCAGTTAATATGGTGTTAATATGGTTTTGGTTCTTTTAAGCTTGCATAAAACACTGTCCTGCGGCTTGCTTATACACAATGCGGCTTATACAGTATATAAATGACTGTAAAGTGTCCAGCCCCAGTAACAGCTTAAAAATACCCCCGGGGATCCCCAGCAGTGCTCCCACAGCTGCTTGCCTGTTTGTACAACGCAAGGAAAAGAGGTAGAGGGCACTTCCCATCAACTTTTCTGATCTTCTTTATTGCTATTATTACCTTATTCACAGTGGCAGCTGCGACCCTATATCCCCTGTGACAGTAAGGCCTAATTTAGACATCTATTTTTAAACTGCTAGGAAAGTGTATGGACCTGTTTGCCATGGATTAGCTCCATAAACTGCATAGTTTCAGAACGGCTAAACTCCAGAGCAATAAAACTCACTTCCAGCTGTTTGGAAATAGTGACTTCTTTTCATGTCTCTTGCTCGCCCAATTTCATAATGAAAAAGTCGAGTAGGAAAAACGTTTAGATAAACTAGCTGCACTCACAAAAAGTTGGTCGCTCACAAACCAGGTTTAAGGATGATACAGGGGACATTACTCTGTTTGTGATCCCAAAGGAGCGATCTTTTTACTCAAGAACTCAATACCTGACCTGGCCGGGATGTTCAGAGTGTGTGGAAAAGATACTCCCTCTGAGTGGACATTTGTCCAAGATGGAGAATATGGCTCACAATGAAGCAATGAAAAACACAGGCCTGCCACCAAACTGTCCTAGTGCCCTGCCACAAAAGGACTCTTTTGATATGTCAGCGAAAAAGGACGAAAGCAGAAGGAGGTTAGAGTGAGAGAGAGAGAGAGAGAGAGAGAGAGAGAGAGAGAGAGAGAGAATGAAAGCGAGAGTGTGATAGAGGAAGAGAGAGACTTTTGAAGAAAGGGGCAGTGCAAGAGTTTCTGTAAAAAAAAAAAAAAAAATCTCTGCAAAACAGGGGATTCTGGTAATACATGAGTTTACCAAAAGCTGCACAGAACAAAATTGGGGCTATGAACTGAGTAGCCCCAAGCTGGTATCCAGTTGCATTTAACCCTATTTTCAGACATCAAGTTATTTCACTTTTTCTGGAAGATACATTGATCTGTATTCACTATATCACTCATTCATCAGAGAGCCAGTCTCTCTCATAGTTGATCAGTACAGCCCACCCCAACATTGAGCCGACTTTTCCAAACGTTTATGCTAAACGTTTACGTTTATTATAACAGGTTAGCAACCATGGTTTCGGAAAAGACACCCCTGATAAGTTCCATAGTGGTGCAGTGCTAAACATAGTCTAAATATGGTTATCGTTTGCCCTAATTTAGAGCCATCATGTTTACTGAGGGTCACTTAATCTTAAGAGGCAAAGGGCTAATGCACTACTCAGGTGCTGTGGCACAGAGTGCTTCCTGGAAAACAAACAAGTCTTTTGTGTATCCCTCATGTAAGGTATGCATTAGTGTGCTATACTCCAGCACTCGTGGAGATGTCATTGGACTGCCTTGATGCTGTTGCCTTTTTTGCTGTTTTGCTGTCAGTTTGTCTATATGCAAGGTCAACGTTACGTTTACATCAGACCTATAGTACATTTACAGCTCTTCAGTCTATGAATAATATATGCATCTCCAAATGGATTGCTAATGTACAGGGTTATATTTCCCAGTTTGTCTAGTAGCACTAAGGCATGAATATTTATGATGAAATATTCTATGGATGGCATGTTGGTATTGGGGGAGCATCAAATCCCAAATTCAGACCTGATGTGGTTGATACAGTGCATGCCAGTTCATGAGTCAAACAAACTGTGGGTGGGAAACTTTGTACTGCAGTTTTCTGTAGAAAACTGTGGTGGGGCTTCTTTATTGTTTAAAATGTACAAGGTTATCAACAAGCACACTGTTGGCAACCTGACATTTCCTATTACACTGCTGAGAATGTCTCTCTAAGGTCATAGTGGAGTGGATGAATGGGAAAAGACTAGCTTTGTCTGTGCTGTCTATTCAAGACACGAACTCAGTAAACTCAGTAAACAACAAATATCCCAGACGGAGTGGACAGCTCAGATAGAAGGTATTTTACATTGGAAATAAGCAAAGCACCCCACAGAGTGTTGGGGTCCTATCTTACACGCGACGCAATGTCTTGACACAAGTCTTATTCATATCGCACACCCGTCCTGGTTTTGACCTGATGTGCATGCGTCACTGATTCAACCAGGCTCGGAGCCAGAGTGGGGGGGCTATGAGCATCGACGGGGGGGGGCACCTGTCGGGGGGAGGGGGCAAAATACTGCAAAATATCTACTACAGAGCACTCTGTTTGGGGGGGCACAGAAACCTGTTTGGGGGGGCCTGGACCCCTAATGCCCCCCCCTGGCGCCGAGCCTGGATTCAACCCAAAGCAACAACCATCAAAAGCAACAGAGTAATGATAAAATGAGTTTTCATTGTCATTTACTGTATTTCAGTTCTATTCAGAGTTCCCAAAATCGCACATAAGGTGTGTTTTCAACATTGCGCCCAGTGTCTGATCACAAAATAATGCCGTTGAATTAGGGAATATGAGCTGGGCATGCCATACATGTCTTTAAACCTCGTATCTCTGACAAACCATTTCAAATCTCCAAAATTGGGCCCTTGGTTTTCATCATCCTGATTTGACTTTGTATGGTTCAGTTAGTGTCAGTGTGTGTGTGTGTGTCTAGGTGTGTGTGTGTGTGTGTGTGTGTGTGTGTGTGTGTGTGTGTGTGTGTGTGTGTGTGCGTGCGTGCGTTTGCGTGTGCGTGTGTGTGTATGTGTCTGTGTGTGTGTGTGCGTGTGTGTGTGAGGAACTATGAAGGTTTGGCAATTTCTTTGCTGTTTTCGCTTTTCGTTTTCGCTCGTTTTACGCTTGCAAGTTTCTCTGAGCTTCCACTACAGCTTTAGCGTGTATATTCTACAACGCTCCTCAATCAGTCAGCCTGCCTTTTCATGAGCATGATTGCGAGGCTGGAGACTTTCTGTTTGTCAGTGCCACTGGCCCGGTGGCACAAACTTGGAAGCGTTGTTTTCCTCTCACAGGCGCTAGGGGGAAGCGAGACAGCCATCATTCAACCCAAAATAAGTCAAATGACCATTCCAATGACTCCGAGGCTGATCAGTTAAGGCAAATTAAGCTAAAAAAAAAAACTTACATAGGTCACCTTTAATTAGGAGTGTTATTTTGATAAATATCTCAGAGATAGCAAAAGCCACTTACTGTAGTAACAGTCAGGAGTGAAAACAACATGGTCTTATTGGCATCATCCAAAGTCATGAGACTGCCTTTTAAAATGTACTTATATTCCTGCTGACTATGGCAGCCCATGTTGGGAAATGTCCTAATGTTTGCCAAAGCCAAATCTTTCTCCCAGGATTCTACTGCCAACCTCCAATGGCTTTTCCAAACTTTATCTTCACTCCCCAGTTTGAGTCTGAAATATAGGTATCAAGTTTTGTAAATGGATCAAAAAACCTCTTCTGTTATACCACTCAGGAGGTGCTGTGATCAAATAAAATACTGTGTCTTGAGGGGTTTTGTTTATGAAATAGACAATGACAAGACAATGACAAGACAAGACGAGGCAAGACAGGACAAGGTCTTTAATTTCAATCGCTCCAGCTGCTCAATTGTATTAGTCATTTCTTGGAGCAGCAATTATAATCGCAACAAGATAACTGTGTGTGTGTGTGTGTGTGTGTGTGTGACTGTGTGTGTGTGTGTGTGTGTGTGTTGAGTTTGCTGAACTTGTTTTCTGTTTCAGCAAACTGCTCTTTATTGCCAGACGTCAATGCCTGGCCTGACGCATGACTTGTCACATAAAACCTTTTCTCTCTAATGGCATTGGCGTAAGGAGTTTCTCACTCATGCTCCCAGAAAACGTGATCCAGGTGCATATATCAGCGAGTGCTCTCTTTGTGTGTGTGTGTGTGTGTGTGTGTGTGTGTGTGTGTGTGTGTGTGTGTGTGTGTGTGTGTGTGTGTGTGTGTGTGTGTGTGTGTGTGTGTGTGTGTGTGTGTGTGTGTGTGTGTGTGTGTGTGTGTGTGTGAGTGTCAGTCTATGAATGTGCGTACTCTGTGTGTGTGTGTGTGTGTGTGAGTGAGTGTCAGTCTGTCAATGTGCGTACTTAATGTGTGTGTCTGTGTGTGTCTGCAAAGATGTTTCAGATGAAAGTCCTTGATCAATTCTGCACAGCACTTCTGAGGTTGTAAAGGTAAACCCAGGACAGTTGAAAAGATTTCAGAGACAATCTTTCGGTCTTGCTGTGTGTGAGTGTGTACATTTCGTTGAAATCTCTGATACTGGACATGGTTTTCCATGATCTGACCATTACCATTAAATGGATACACATTCTATATATAGTCTGACCCTCCCACAGGTACTCAATAAAGCAGTTGGTCAGCCATATCCTTGTCTTCTCTGAGTACACATAATAGACTGAGTTTATGGTTTCAAGAGATGATGTAAAATGGCTGAATGACGGAGAAGCTTCTGAGGAAGTCAAGTGCTTTACATCCTGCACTAGATGTTCAGGATAACTTAAAGACAATTCAGAGACATCCCTAGAATGTGTGCATTATATTGCAAGAGCATTGCAATATACCTCAGAATACCGCATTCATACAGTCATCCAGTGTATTCATTGATTCTCTCCTCTCTCGCCCCCAACAGATTGAATATTTCTATCCACCCCCTCATGAGAGTTGGCGGAGGTCAGAGAATGCCCTACACCCAATCTCATCTCACACACACCCTCATTAACTTTACAGCCCCAGATGGGTTGACTGCTCGCCCATTGATCATTTCAGTAGAGTCTCATCCAGTCTAATAACCTCATCATCACTTTCAAATCAGCCACTGCTTCTGCATGGTCATCAGTATTTGCATCACAGCGCTCTTCCTCCTCATGTCCTCCATGGCTGTTTTACTGCCGCAACCCCTCAGCTATAGCGCAGAGTAAACCCAAGCCCATCGCGCCGTGTGACGGCAGTGCAGAGAGGAGTGGAGCGCCGAGGGTGGACCGGGTGGGCATAAAGAAGGCGAGCTGTCGGAGGCCATGAGAGGCGGCGTTAATAACGCGGACAGCTCTGACGTATGAGGGGCACCGGCGCGGCATCAATCACTGGAGATCCCCCACGAGCGTGCGTCACCGCCACAGCCACGCGGAGCAGGGGACACAGAGGGTGGAGGGGGCGGAGGGGGCATCTGACTGGATACGAGGGTGTACGAAGCCAGACGAGAGCACTTAGTGGGGGTTGTCAATGCCAATATAACAATGGCTGACCAGCGCGCCAGCCTGTTCGACTGTGCCAGGGATGCAGGGGAGGAGGGAGGGAGAGCAGGCTATGACGCAGTCAAAAAGTTTTTCATCTTTGTAATGGAATGCAATCGCATCAGTCAACCTTCTGTGTTAGACCACACTGCCCATTCGGTGCTGCTCTAGAGACAACAACAGACAAGTCAAAGCCATTCATCAGAGCTATTAAAGTCCTCGCTGCATCCTCTACTGCGACTTATAACTTGCCATCCAAAGTGGCCCTGTGCTACTTGTTAGTCATCACAAGTCACCATAGCAATTAATGCTGTTGTGTAAGCCAAAGGGCTGACAGAGATGGATAGAGAGCCATCACAGCCATCTCTAGTTCTGTCTACAGGTGTTTCAGGGTAGCGTGAGGTCAGAGCCATATAGAGAGAGTTTGGACAACTCAGCATTATAGTCAGCATCTTGTGGCCTTAGGTAAGATGGCTGTACAATCCTACCCTACAGTATGTGACAGACATCTAACGTCAGACTAAAGCCACTCACAGATGAATTAATGTCATTATGGTGTCTGAGGGCATGTAAATAACACCCATGTCTGTGTACCCCAATAACAGTAAAGAAACAGTATAAAATGATCAATTGTTCTCTATCTTTGGCTCTGCGTGAGTTGACTCACTTCTGCCCTCCAGTGACCAAACTGTTATATGTGTGTCAATAACTTGATACACAGAAACAAACAAACAAACAAACAAACAACTTCAGGAGGCTTTTTGTTAGTACTGTGGGTGTTTTTCAGGCATTGTTGAATCCTTTGTCCTGCACAAAGTTTCAGTCCATCAGTCGAGAGTGGACTAGTGTGCAGCCTCAGGTTGGTCATCTGAGAAGACTGACCAATCTCAGGATCACGTGAGCAAAGGGACACTTTTGTACTCTACTATGTTACCCTCATCACATGAGAGTAATTGATGAAGATGATTATCATAAGGACCCAAGACATTAACATACATACTGTACATTCCCAGGATTTGTGGAGTTCAATGAGTTGTGTCTCTTTGCCAAAAAAGTCAACCTCAAACATCCTCACCAAGTATAACAAGTTGTTTTAAATATTACTAAAATATTAAATAAGTATCTGGAAAAGGAAATGTGTGTTTGTAGATAGATGAGTCAAAAATCAGACAAACTAAATAATAAAGCATATTTACATAACATTACTATAGGTACTGTTGTTTTCGATGAAAGTATCAACAGTCTCAAAATAACTGTAAACACATGTTACTGTAGATTCGTAGACGTTACGTTAAACTAAACGAGTCACTTTACAAACTCAAACAAGATGACCCATTGTTCCAGAGCTGTGATTCAGAACTCCCTGGCCAGTGGCCACCTGGGCATGTTTAATGTAAATGTTTCCAGCCGCTTCCCCATGTCTACAAACATCATAATGAATGTATTACACATCCACTGGTCTGTGCTGGCGCCTGATCCTGGATCAGCTCTGGGCCTGCTGTGGCGCGGGTCCGTGGAAGACTGAGATTTCAACCTTGTGATGAATTGCTGAAATTTCATCCCACACACCTGGCCTCAGAGTGGTCAACATGGACGCCCTGCCTTTAATTACTCGGACTTCTAAATGCCACCGAAAGGTCATTTGAATGATGTGACGTGAAACATGGCTCTTCCCACTACCAACCCAAGGGCCAGTGGCACCATTTTACTGTAAAACTACAACTTCATCTGAACCAATACCAACCCCATAGTGAGAAACGGCAAACTCTCTGTGATGCTCAAGTGGGGTGAGACAGTTCACAAATGAATATCATGATGATTCCCTCATGACGACTCAGAAGTATAGTGTTTCTTCTTCTCGTCGCTCTTGTCTCGTTTATTTGTGCGATGCACATGAACAATACAATATGTACAGGAGGCAAAAGGAAGAAGAACCAGTGAGGGAACACAGAGAACAGAATCCACGGTTTTAGTAGTGCTTGTACAGCAGACAGGCAATACACAAAGCTGTATCCAAACCTTACCACTTTCTCACATACAGAACAGTTGTCAAGAGCACACATCCACTACACAGAGGTTAGCTTGTATTTAAACATTATGATAGCCTTAAGACCAGAAATACCAGATAGACAGCTTAGCTCATAGGAGGTGGGGGGATTGCTGTAATGGGGGTTGGGGAGCGGGGGGAGGGGTCATTATTATGGACGAGTGTTCAGGGAACGATTCATTCAAGTCTTAAGACAGTGCAGCTTTATTATGAACCCAAGTCTTTTGTTGTAATGCCCAAGAACTCAGGCTAGTCCACAGGCCAGGCAGGGGCAGAGGATGGAGAGGGGGGGGGGGGTGTCGCCCCCAGACAAGATGACCAGTTTTTTTTTTTGGGGGGGGGGGGGCAATGAGAGTTAGCAGAGACTGCGTGAGGAAACACCCCAGTGTAGCAGACAAAAAGCTGGAGAGAAAAGAAGACAGAATCCACTCCATCTTGTGTGGCCAAGCAGAAACACTAGAAGGTTTGGTCGTAACTTTTTTGCCTATTAACGTTTTAATAGTTTTTCCAGTATCAGTCCATACAGTACTGAGCAAGTGGGAGACAAGTCACCATTATCATGGAGAGTAAGTAAAACAGTTTCCTTTTCCAGTGAGCAGATGGCAAGCCTAGCTGCAATAGGAAAGGCTGGCTCCATGATCACACTTCAGGGTGCTCTTTCAATTTGAAATCGCATATGATAAGATATGATATGATGCCTGAAGACATCTGAATATGTTTCAAATTATATCAAATCAAATATCAAGTTGATATTTATGCGGTAAAATGTGTCTCATCATAGGCTCACAGGGTTGGCAATAGTGGAGACAGGTGCAGATGTTCACTATGACCATACAGGAGCACACTTGACATCCTTCATTTTACTGCCATAAAGAGACAGAACTCCGCAGTGAAAGAAACAAGATTTGAAAGAAAGAAAAGAGCAGGACAAAAAAAAAAGAACTAAAACATTTTCGATGCAGAATTTCTCCTGCACAGTATGCACTCTTTGCTACACATGCATGGACAGTTTGAGATGACACATGAATAACTTAAAAACATAAAAAGTAAACACAAGCACATCACAATCATGAGTTAGGACACTGACAGACCCAATAAAGTAAACAACTGCATCTTGTCTATCTTCAGCTCCATACTGACTCATTAGTCACGGGTGAATGGTAATTATGCATTTCCACACTCTTTTAAGACATTCTTCAGTGCTACAATTTTTTGTGTAAACGAGATCATTGCCACAGTATAATACGTTTCAAACTCACAGATGTGTTTTTCAGATATGGGTAAAATAAAGGAGAACAATAATCATTTATGAGATGTTGTTCTGAAACATACAAAGTACTGTACCAGTATGTGAACTTCAAGGCAGTCAGACATGTACTTACTCAGAACTCTGTGTCCTACCCACTTTCTTACATAGCATGTTGTGCTTTTTCAGTTCTTGTGTGTTAAGAAACAGGTACACATGTATACAGGTTGTGTTTGATCTATCAGAAGGCCATAATATATTGCTTCCTTGCCATATCTTGCAGCAAGCTCCGTTTTCTATTAGGCTTTTGTTCGTAACTTGTCGATGATCATCATCTGTGCTAGACAAGTACTGGTCTTTTGAAGACCTACTTCGCTCCGAGAAATGAAACACGTAGTATCATTTACTCAACCTCATGCTTAGTCGCCCATGGAAGATTTGTTTGGAGCACAGAACACAGTAGGACAAGTGATCAGAGAGAACTCCATCCACTCTGTCTGGTGTACAGTAGAAAGACACAAAACACTGTAGAATGCACTCTAAATGGCCAATCTGACATCTACAGAACAAAAAAAAAGAATGAGTTTGATGAGTTCTACTGGCATGAAGCTGAGGAGATAATGAACTATTCTCTTCAGAGCCACCCTTTTATCACAATGTTCAATTTCTTTGTTTTTGTACCTTACCAAAATGTACAGTATAATCCCTTTAAACTATCACTGTTTGAGTGTGTTTTTTTTAAACATTGAACATTTTTGAACATTATTTGTCACACACACCTGCACAAATACTTATCTAACATATATATCATTTTAAACTTTTGTCATATTCTAGTTATTGTTTAGAGGACCTTAGCTATTAGTGAACCCAAATTTCCACTTGCACATTCCAATACCACAACATCCAGAATTTGTTAGAAATACTGCATTAGTATTTTCTGTTTTATCACTTAGGTATTTAACGTATGTTTGTATACCAGTAACGACCATATACCGTATATATATATAAACTGTGTATATGCTGAGGCCCTGGCCTGATATGAATTGGAGTGTACTCGTGTTGAGATCGGTGCACTGCTCTGGCTCTTCTTTGCTCTCTGTGCAGCTTGGTGTCCTGGTCAAGAGAGTTCCTCACAGCGGCATGTTTTACAGACAAAAACACAAAAAAAGAGTTCTTGTTTGAGTCGGAGTTTGCACCAGGTACATTGATATGAGTGGGCAGGTCTCGGACTGGAGACTGAAGCCTCCACGGAGCAGCTTGGTTTTTCCCACGGGACTGCAGACGACAAGGGTGGAGTGTAAGGGTAAGAGGGAGGGTGGCTGGCTGGGTGGGGGGGGGGGAACATTAATGATCCTGGGGGCTGGGGGGAGATCAATGGGGAGCATTGATTCCAGTGTTGCACATGGAGGCGAGAGGTGTATGTCTCCTCCTCCAGCAGCTCAGTACAGAGGTTTCTGTCCTTGGCTGTCAAACTCTGACCATGCATCGTTCAGTTCCATAAAAATCATCTTGGCATATTGTTCATAGGGTTGCCCTGTGGCCTACAGGTACACAAGGAGAAAGAAGAGCAGAAGAGGATCGTTAGTCGAGTTAGTAGAGCTAGTAGAATCTCATTCCACTACCCTGGAAATCCAGAGTTCTTGCGAGAGCCCAATTTGAATTTTGTGTCCGCAAGATACTCTGGCCACGAGCAATGATACACGTTACGTTTACCCCAACCATCTGGGGTAACCTATCAAATCGGTGTATCTGATATAGGCGGGCCAGGGGCCATTTTCATTTTTCGTGGGTAGACCCTTAATCAGAAAGATTCCAAGGTCTGGTTTACTACCAGGCTATCAGGCCACTGCACTGGCAATGGCTTCAGACACAGAGCAATCCGTAAGATCCCGTACGGCTAATAAAGATGCATGCAGCGCACAATGAAAACAAAAAGCTACTGTACAGGCAAACTAAACTCAAAATCTCTACAAAATCTCAAAATATTAAGTGCCCTCCAACCATATGCATGTGAGAGTAAGCTTTGCACAGTGAGCTGTTTGCATTGGCTGTGATAATGGATTCCTGAAATGTCCAAACAACAGAGTAGGTGTGCTAGCTCTGTATGCATAATAAGTAGTTCATCCTGATTTCACCATACGGAATTTACACAAACATTGGACAGAGTTAAACCAAAATTCAATGTAAAATGAATTACACTTTATATTAAAATTATGTACTTTGCTAATATTTAAATTAAAATGATGTCCTTTGCTTTGATGTACTTTGCTAATTGGTTTCTTAGCTTGCTTGAAACCTGACACACATCATATTTGAAAAGATTTCAGAAAGTGCTCTATTTGATATCTTTTCATTAAGAACACCCTGCCCAAAACCAACTCTGCTAGCTCTCTTAAGAAATAGTCAAACTGAGTCAAATAGTCAAGATGAGGAAGCTATCTGAGGGTCCATTAGCTCATTTGTCTTGCTCACCTTGTCAGGATGCACCACCAGGACGGCTTTCCGGTACACCTTCTTCACCTGCTCTGGGGTGACCAGGTCAGCCATGCCCACAGGCTTCCAGCGGGTCTCCCCCTCCCACAGCACCGTATGCATGGTGGACAGCAGGGCTCGGATATTCCGCTCCTTTCCCTCGATCCAGTCCAGGATCTAGGAAAACATATAGAGAGACAGACAGGGAGAGAGACGGAGAGAGAGAGAGAGAGAGAGAGAGAGAGAGAGAGAGAGAGAGAGAGAGAGAGAGAGAGAGAGAGAGAGAGAGAGAGAGAGGGGAACGTGGTGAAACACAGCAAGTAAAACATGAAGTCTTTACTTCAATTTAATTCCCTTGCCGAGGAGACAGTCATTAGAATACAAGGGTATATCCCAAGTTCCCAATTGTTTTTGTGCCATGGAGAATGTTATTACTAAATGATTTCATGAAGCGTTAAAATGTTTAGAGATTACGCAAATACAATGTTTCAATATCAATGTCTTGCATGAACAGTCTCTATAATTTACATAGGGCCCTGATTAGAAAGTGTAACTAGCATCACAAACGAGATGCACGAACGAAACAGGGTTACCTGTTATCTTTTAATTTCACTGATAAAGGGGCAAGCCTCAATCAACCATAAACAGGCTGAGTAATTAGTGGATGTGGCAATGCAGTCAATCTTTATCAACCAATTATAAAGGTTCTACCACACCTCATGAAGATTCACACAGAGTAGACAGAGCTCAGCTACTGCTATACAAACACATTTCTGAGTTCTACCTGACAGAGAATTATGGAAAAGGCGTTGCTTTAAAGGAAGCAATTTATACATGGAGCTCCAATGCCTCTGTGTAGAACCACCTAAGTTATGAAATTAGCATCAGGTCTTGCATAGTGGGCTTGCTAGCTGTGCTAGCTACCAATGGCATTAGAGCCAAAAACTTGATTATGCAAGAGTCATTAGGCCTTGTAAAAACATCATAATGTTTCTCATAATATGCTTGTTATTGACAGGAACCACAGTCCACCAGATCAGCTCAAATGGCACCCCAGGGGTTGGCTTGCTACTGGCTGATAAACCGGAATACAGGGTGAAGGATCTGCAGGGCGAGGTGAATCACCCTGAGTAGAGAGAGAGTTCCTGTTCATGATGAGGGGAATGGGCCTATTTATCTGTGTTTATGAAGCTGAGACTAATGCTACCATACAGCAGAAGACCCAGAACAGATTTGGAAAAGACTCAGATAGACTACAGTCTCACAACAACCTCTGACATCTTAAGACAAGTCTAAAGACACGTCAGGCTACGTGGCAATTTAGTACATTGAGGCACCGTTATTTACTTTCTGTTGTCAAAAGTGTTGGAAACAAAAGTAGTCATGGCAAAATGTGGTAGATACTTATCCCCACTAAACTGACGCCTAAGACCGGATATCAATAGGAAAACGAGGCTTAAACAAACGTCCATACGCCTACTCCTGTCACATCTATATTTCCGTGCTTCTGCAATATTGTTTCATGCGGAACATCCCCAACCTACGATGTTATGTATGTACAGAAATAACATCAAATCAGATCATGTTCCATCTCCATATATGCCCAAGCAGCTGAAGGTAAAGCGATGCATAGTATTTTCGAGCAGATCATCAGTTGTTCTGTGAGGTGGAATATTAAGAATAAATCCGAGATGAAACCACAAATAATCCTGTGCTCACTTCGCCCCTTCCTGTTTGGTGCTGGAGAGAGATTAATTGTATTTTTATAAAGTCCATGTTGCTATTTGCATGAGCCAAGACTAAAAGACTTGGCGTAATATCAAAGACATGTCATATTGTCATAACATAAAGACAAAAAAAAGACTCAGCACAGCTCAGATTACCACCTCACACTACTAAACAATCGAGATGATGAGATAGCACTGCAACTCCACTAAAACTCCCAGGATTTCGTTCTGACTTTGACTGAAAATCGTTCGCTGTAAAGCCAGCTTAAGCTGATTGTGTGGTAGCTCCTGAGAAACAATTTGTAAAAACGTGAAATAGGCAGTCAGTCCCAGACAGTTGTGCTCCTCACCTTGAGCTTTTCAGGATCCATCTCTTTAGCCATCTCCTCCTTCCTCATCTCAGCGATGGTCCTTGGCCCCTTCTTCTCCTTGGCCCCAGAAAAGCCTTGGCCAGACAGCAGGTCGTCAAAGTTGGCAGTTGCCACTTTCGGTTTGGTCCCTGTAAGGGGTTCAAATGAACAACAACAATTACAAACGTAGGGGCACACTACAAATGCAAGGACGACTATGACGACTATGGCCATTTTGTAGACATTCTATAGCTTGATGTTCAAATGTTATTCGTTATTAATGAAGTTATTTTACTTAATAATCCTAAATGAGCATATGGGACATATAGGCCTACTGAATGTCTGAAAATGGACACAGAGTCAGGTTACATTAACAAACGCTGATACTATAATGGCCACCTAAATGACCTAAATAACTGGCACTATAATCAACTGATCAAACTTCTGTTCTGTTGTCCATTTTAGCCATATTAGCCATTGGCCATAAAGTGAGGGGGGGGGGGGGGGGGGGGGGGTAACTTCAATGGCAAAGGGTGGACCAGATTAGAACAGTGGTTTAGGCAAATGCATGCTAATGCCCCCAGCATCATCAACTGCTCCCAGTTCTAACGTTCCACACTGGAAGAATGGCATCACTGGGACTGCACCTCAGAAGCCCAATCATTTCCATAGCATAACTCCATAGCAGCCACAGCAAAAGATCATCATACTCAATATCAATCTTCAGGTGGTGTGACACAAAGATCAGTACAATGGTACCCTCTGGGACCCATCCTGGTGCATAACAAATCAACCAGTGTGGCAGATACATTTGCATTGGGCTGATACCACAAGGACATTTTTGCATTTGGGCCGAGGCCAGAGGAGCCCACATGCAATGTGCCCAAATGAGTGATCCATGTTTAGCCCTCATGGAGGAGGATGATCTATGACTTTTCTTAATGGTTTAGATAAGGCCCCCTGGCTCACAGCCAACAAAATAATAATCCCCCACTGCATGCAAATACATTGAGATCTGGGTGATGGAATTGATTTTCATGTAGCCCTAGCCTGACACAAATGAAAAACACCAGAATGACCAGGACTGTCAAGTGCCAGTCTACATCCTTTTTCTTCACATGAGTAACTGTCAAGATCCCAGGGCTGTTACTGTGAAGCTGGGAACAGACCTTCCGATTTTGAAGCCCAATTTTTAAAAGATGTAACATCTGACGAGGGTGTGAATGGTAGTCGCAGTGTCCAATCTCGGCTGGAATTGTTATGTGTGTTTGAGCGATAGATTTGAATCCTTTGCAACTCTTTCCATTGTTGACACAATCCAGATTCAATCAAACATACCGAATGTGTGTGATGTGCCGTTTCCATGACGCTTCTAGCCACGTCATGGCCTCGGTACTCTATCATCGGGACCAGTCTGTTCTAAGTCAATGTCAATGTCAATGTCAATGTCAATTTATTTGTATAGCACATTAAAAAAAAAAAAAAAAAAAAAAAAAACAGTTGACCAAAGTGCTGTAAAAATAAAAGAAAATACAAATAATATTAAAGTAATATAAAATAAAGTAAAACAATCGTCAAACACATCAAACAACCAACTGCTCAGTCGTTATCTTTATGCTCATATCTCCCAATCGTGCCAGACTCTGGGGGTAAGGTCTGCTCTTAATGGGTGTGATTGAAGTCTGTTTCCAGCTTGACATAATAACCCAGTCAGCACAAATAGAGACAAATACGTCTCCAAGACACCTGGAAAAGATCTGAACAGCTTAATTTCATCGCGTTCCATTTACAACGTCTTATTTTGATCTTACAAACAGCGGCGGCATCTCACTGAGAATGCGTGTCGTAGTTCTAGATCTTTATCATATTTAATACCTTTATAAGATCTTTGTAAGACGTATTGATGAGCATCTGGGATACGGCTGCTAAATGCTATTTGAAGATCTTAGCAAGACGTATCAGATACGTCTGCCAGATGAGCAAACGCTCTCTAGAATACATCTTACAGCCGTCCAGCAGACCTTTCGAACACATCTTCAAGACGCCTTGCAGACGTTCTTGTGCTTACTGGGAAGCGTTTAAGAATTTAAATGGTGGATGAGATTAAATGGTGATGCTGCAGGTATCTACTCAGCTTTGATCTAATTAACCTGAACTAATTAAAACGTGATTTTAGCTTTAGACCAGTTTCAGCACGACACAGCATGTGCTAGGTAATGTAGCTATGAAATGCAACTGACCCATGTTAGGCTGTGGTTTGGTGGGGCCTCCAGGCGGTGTGCCGCCCATGCCGGAGAAGCTGATGTTGTAGTTGGGTCGGTTCTGGGGCGAGGTGTGGGGCATTGGTGAGGGCCCGGGTGGCTTGGGCTGGGAGGGGGGCTGCCCCTGCCACTGTCCCCCACCTCCAGGCTGCCAGGAGGGGAATCCGGGGTTGGGCTGCCAGCCTCCTGCACCCGTGTGCTGGGGAGAGGGCCGCTGAGGAGAGCCCATGGGTGGTATGCCACCTCCAGTGCCTGTTGGTGTGGTGGGTTTGCTGGAGAAACCCGAGGTACCTGCTGAAGGAATGGGAGTATTTAACCCAAATCAGAATCACTCATACGCTGACTGGGAATATTAATTCTCTTACATCCAACAGTAAATTCTGTTCTAACTCTAAAATGTAACTATGTTTACTGAAGCTATAAAGAAAGTGGCCCAAGACAATACACACTTTAAGAAGCAAAAGGTTGTATTCATAGTATTTGTATAAATACAGTATGTTCTGATGGTGGGAGATGTGATCAGCTCACCTCCGAGGCCTGAGCCCAGATTGCCCAGGTCAGCGAAGGGGTCCAGAGTGCTGGGCTTGGCCTGGTGGGTAGGCGTGCTGTGGACAGAGCCTGTGGGGCTGGTGGTGGCAGACTTACTGCCCATGCCAAAGCCTCCTCCTTCAACATAGCACAGACCAACGGCAAAGTTTACTGGCCATTCAAAAGAAAATACTACAGCAAGATTCACAGAAAGACAAAGTTGATCTAGATCTAGATGATGTTCATTAAGTGCATATATCTATAAATTACGGGAACGTCTGTCTGTTTGTATGTCTGTTATTCACATACAGTATCTCTCAAACCATTTCAAATTTTACAGGTGTCTTGCTACAGTACAGGCACGAGTAAGTGTAATGGCAAGTTTGATGTTAAGTATAAGTAATAAGCAGCAAAATATATTGGTAAATCGGTACAAGAAGCCCACGTTGGCCTTCTCCGCTCTACTGTAGCCAGTCCCCCTGTCACACAGCACAGCACAGCGCAGGGCCAGAGCCAGAGAGGGAGGGCAGAGTCTGGGCATCACTGGGCACACCTGGCACAGCACTTGGTCAGATGCAAGGTGTTTGGATGATTATCACGTCTGACGACCTCAACAATAAAGACTCCCTGTATGCAGTTTGCTTGCATAAAATGGTTTGCAACAACGCGCCAACCAACACGGGCATGCAGTGGCTATTCAAAATGACGTAAACGTGGTGTACAAAAATCTGACACTTAGAATAGCCCTGGCTACTTTGGACTTTGAAGAAACAAATGATAATTCTGACTGCAAGGTCCCAAATTTAA
Source organism: Sardina pilchardus (assembly GCF_963854185.1). Lineage (NCBI taxonomy): Eukaryota > Metazoa > Chordata > Actinopteri > Clupeiformes > Clupeidae > Sardina > Sardina pilchardus. Next base: position 11,053,097 of record NC_085008.1, read on the forward strand.
ATGAGCGATAGGCTAATGGTCCCGAATTTAAGGGCGTTTCAGAGTGCCACATGGCTAGACAACGAGTAGCAGAAAGAGTGACATGTCACCTATGCAAGACATATAATTTGAGTCATATCATTGCAAATCTTATATGATGATGCATCTTTCTAGCCTGGCAAGCCAAACTATACATTAAGCTACTATTCACCGAGCTGAAGCCTGTGGGTGGGATGAATCATTGTCTTTCAAACTGCCTCCGCAAGTAATAGGCCAGCACTTGACCAATCAGCGCTTCGTTACGTTGTTCTCTATGGTTGTTCTGCTATCTCGCTGTCGCGCAGCTCTATCGTCACCGTGCTAAGGCGGGCTCAAGAACTCGGTACACAGATAGAGCATTCTGATTGGACCGACTGACTTGGTGTCGGACGCAGGAATGGCCTTAACGGTGTGACGCTAGACCATCCCACTAGGCAAAGAATATTTTCTGCAGCTAGGGTGCGTCTAGATTTCTAGACTAGCATCTTTCTACAAAATAGCTTCTAAATCATCGAGTTAATCAATAGGCTAGACATATAGCCTTACATCAAAGCTTTAGGCTTGTATCATTTAGCTAAGACAATGAATGGCAGACAGATCTTGATGTCACATCGTATTTATAGGCCACCAGAGAATGTTGTCACATTGTTGCAAATCATTCTATGAAATGGGCTGTCTTCTTTTTCAGGAAGTTATTCAATAAGAACAAATATATATAGCCTTAACTCAGAACAGCTGTTAGACTTATGTGATTTTGTTCTGTAAACATGTGACATGCAGCCATACATGAATTTTACTTACCGCATGTGAATTATAGGCTAATATATTATAATATTCAGTATTCATTATTGAAAGCTTAGCTGGAGTGATGTTTTACCCAATCGTCCTATTTTTAAGCAGGCATTCTTGCGGGCATGTAATTGGGCTATAGGTTTTCTACAGGACTGGCATGTTTGAATAGGTACAGCACTACCTCTGTGATCAACTTGATCAACATCAATTCACACTGTCCTAATGCCACCACTAGATGTCCCTCTTAGATTCAGAATGTAAATATCTACTGGAACTATAGCCTTAGGGTTTTTAAGGTTAATATGTGTTTTACCTTATGCTTTTAAAAGCCTCTAAAATAAGCTTACTTTGTGATCAACATTGAATATATATTTAGCATATTACAGAGATCCCCCCCACACATATAACTATCACAAATCTCATTCGGCTTTAAAATAATTAACCCACACACACTTTCCCTAACCAGATCTGTTACCCAATCCTTACCCAACAGCAAAATCCTTTTTAGGTTTCAGATTCAGATTTACTCCTGGTTACTGTAATAGTAATTACTCTGAATGGACAGTTACTCAACTCAACACTAGATGTCAGTGTTTCTCATGCTTTCATCAAGGGTGCATACTGTCTAAACACCATTAAATGTGCATATAAACACCTAGAAAGCAATTGTTATCTTTATAATGGCAATACACCTCAAAGGCTTTATGGCTTGATTCATTCACAGAAAAGCTCAGATGTTACACAGTAAGGGGTCTGTCCCTAGAAAATATGAAACCCAAATATGAGAATGTGAGACCCTTGAGAGGCGTGAGAGACCTCTCTTGGGTACAAGTCAACTGTATCAAAGGTAACTGAAACAGTAACCCAGTCATTCCTGTGCCTCACACAGAGAGAGGTGAGCTTGGGGATGGTGGTGGAGACTGGAGCTCTGTGTGTGTGTGCTTCCCACTTTAACTCAGCAGGAGTGTTGAGTGAGCACTGCAGCTCCCCGGAGTGTGTGTGTGTGTGTGTGTGTGTGTGTGTTTCCCACACTGACTCAGCAGCGGTGTGGAGTGACCCTCACCTTGCCCCGCTGGCCTGTTCCAGTCCCAGCCCCCCATGGCGTTCTGCTGCTGGATGTTGACGGTGGGCGTGGATGGCGGCACCGGTGAACTCCGACCTACATGGAGGAGAGAGTGGCATCATGATGTCTCAGACCCTCTGACTCACTCACATGTGAGTCATGCATCTGAGAGGAGCAGTCCCAGTGCAGAGCAACACCACCGCATGCAAGCTCCTCCCCAGAGGACACTTCTCTCAGCCGTCACATCTCCATGAGTCACACTCCCACTTTAGCTTCTCTGGTACTTCCACAGTACTACTATGGCAGTAGAATGGGAGTGGCCCACACCAAGTTTATACTTGTAGCTTTCTGAGTGGAGATATGACTGCTGACAGCCATTCACAGAGAACATCTGTATAACTAGATTATCCACAAATACCCATGCACAGATAGAATAACAGCTGTGGTGCCAAGACAGAGGGCAGTGCCAGGCCTGCGCATGCCTTACCCATGCCCGCGCTCTGCATTGTGGGAGATGGCGACCGTGCGGCATGCAGAAAGGGGTCAGGCTGCCCCATATTACCTGGACCCAGGAACCCGCCCATGAAGTCCTGGGGCTTGGCCTGGGGCACTGGTCCCGACCCAAAGGCTGGGCCAAAGGCTGCAAACACAGATGACATTTCCATTTTAGGTTCAGAATCAGTTAAGATTTAATTTTTTTGACAAGGCTATTTCCACAGTTAACCCTTTATTAGCCCTAAATTAATAGGAATTCTGTCATGTCTTTTGGGCTTGTACAATTCAGTTTAACTTCAATAAATTTCACCAGGCTCCCCCAATAAACTGAAAAAAACTGACATCAACATGCAAACTGTTATTACAGGCCATTCCAGTCTATTTACATTTTTGCCCCATTGAAGTAAGCAATATCCCCCCCCCCCCCCCCCCCCCCCCCAACATAATGAACAGAATGACATATTCACATGACAGGTACAGAGTAAAAATGAGTGAGTGAGTCACACAGAGAGGTGAACACCCAAAGATCAAGGACAGATACAATCTCTGCGGTGAGCGGACAGATCAAACAGTCCAAAGCACACAGTGAGAGAGGGAATGCCCACCGAGAGACACACTCACAACACAGCAGGACACACGGGGAAGGGGAATGGAGAGATCACAAGGAGAAAGGTGAATGGATAAGTAGAATGGACAGATCAACAGAAGAGAGGTGAGTGGATGAGTGGAATGGAGAGAACAGAAGGAGAGGGGTGAGTGGATGAGTGGAATGGAGAGATCAGTCGGAGAGAGGTGAGTGGATGAGTGGAATGGAGAGATCAGAAGGAGAGAGGTGAGTGGATGAGTGGAATGGAGAGATCAGAAGGAGAGAGGTGAGTGGAATGGAGAGATCAGATGGAGAGAGAGGAGTGGATGAGTGGAATGAAGAGATCAGAAGGAGAGAGAGGAGTGGATGAGTGGAGAGCTGGGTCTTACGGGCAGCTGGCTGTGCCGTGGCACCTGGCGAGAGCACCGTGCGGCGGGGGGTGGACTGGGCTGAGGCCGGGGCGCTGGTGGGCTGGGTGACTGGAGGCCCTCCAAACAGGTCCCCCAGCAGGTCCTGGGTGTTGGCGGCGGGGGGCTGCGGGGACGAGCAGGGGGGCTCCCCCGCCTCCCCATCCAGGCCCAGGAGGTCCACGTCCTCGGCGGGGCGAGGGGGCGGCCCTGTGGGGGGGGCGTCCGGCCTCTTGGGAGGCGTGGCCTGCGCGCCGCCGCCGCCGCCGCCGCCGCCGGGCCTCTCGTTGCTGGCGTTGCTCTGCTGGCTGGACAGAGACAGCATCTCGTCGTCCGAAGGCTCGCTCTCCTCGTGAGGACCCCTCCGACCGTCCGGACCGCCGCCATGACTCGGGTCTAACGGAATGTCAACAATGTTATTGGTCAACCGTCATTCCAAGGATGCGAAAATGTCAACAGCCTCCTGAAAAGAACGGTCGGCTTGCCTTGCACATACTGTATCCTAAAGTTATGACTACTTCCAAGAAAAGGTTTCAGATCCAGATTTTCTGCAGTTCTTATATGTAAACATGACAGTACATTTCCGTAGCTGATTCTCTAAGACTGTAACAGAAGGGAAACACACAAACCAACAAGAGCACTACCACATCTACCTAGGATCTACACACAACACAAACACTGCATGCAGTCCATCCACTCATCCATCCATCCACTCGTTCATCATACTACTCACAATTTTGCTATATCCATCATCTTTTCATCTATTTATCTATTTATCTATGTATCTATCTATCTGTCTGTATGTCTTCTATCTATCTATCTATCTATCTATCTATCTATCTATAATCTACTCAACTACTTCTTCACTTGCAGTCTGGCCCTTACCTTCCAAGTCCAGGCCCTCCATTTCATCTTGTTAGGGGCAAATGAAAGGCACGTTTAGCAGAATGTCATTAGTCTAATGGTGCAGACAGCCTCTCAGCAGTAACCCAGTGAGGAGGCCGGTGATGGGCTCCCCCATGAGGCCGTGAGTTATTGCACCGTAGAGACGCACCAGCGCGCTCAACATGTCTGGTCTGAGATAGAGAGGCACGTCGGCGAGCACTAGGGACGTGTGTGTATATTTGTCTTTCCATGCGTCTAAGTATGACATGATGTGAGTGTGTGAGAGAGAGTATGTGTATGTGTGTGTGTATATGTGTTTAAATTAGTGTATGTGTGTGTGTGTGCACACTGGTCTGTGGGCGAGTGTGTGAACTCTGTGTGTGGTGGGAGGTTGTCACTGTTTGCCACATTGCAGTTGCTTGCCACAACAAGGTGCATTATCTCGTCTGAGAGTACTAGGGACGGGCCGTGCAAACACCCAGGTGTGTAAATGTGTTTGTCTTTCCGTGCATCTAAAGTAGGGTTCAGACCAAAGATTCCTGACGAGACGAGATGGCGTTCTAAAACCTTACGACTGCGATTAAACATGTTGAATGCTCTGCGACGGCTTGCAACTACGTGCAACTTCTAATTCACACCGCTGCAACTCTGGTCTTGTCGCGTCGGGAATCTTTGGTGTGAATTGGGCCTAGGGATGACATGAGCACGGGCACACGCTGTTTGAAGCATGACTATGGAGAAGAGTTTTCCATGAAGGAGCTCGTGTTCATGTGGTGTACTGTAGCTGCTGTGCAGTGCTCAGTGCTCCTCAGGGAAAAAGCAGGCCGTATAAAAGAATAAGTGACGTTCCCTCTGGATTGTCTAGACAAGACCGAGTCTCTTTGGAATGGCAAAGAGTTCTTCTAACTCTAATAATAATGCATTTTCAAGTGTACAGTACAACACAGCATTTTCTTGCATATGATTTAAATAGGCCAACGTAGAAAAAAAAAAGTCCTCCGCGCTCCTGAAATCACTATCTGGTGAGTCACGGGAGTGGACAAACTTTAGTAAAGAAAAAGGGGTTCACCGGAGCAACTCAGATGTGAAGTTTTTTAACAATTTATTTAAGGTGCCAACATTGTGGGACTAACGTTTTGACGTTACACCATCTTCATCAGAGTCTAAATAAGCCAACGTTTGCGCAGCATTACATAGTGCTGCATCCTGTCTAAATAAGCGTGCTAATAGCCGTTAGCGAGGTGCCGCGGCGGAGAGCTGACCTGCGATGGCCAGCGCCTGCTGGTGCTCCTGCTGCGAGGAGAAGAGGACGGTGGGGGTCAGGTCTCGCGTGGGGAACTGCTCCCAGGGCGGCGTCAGGTCCTTCTGCTTCTCCGCGCCCTCCACCTCCACGTCCACCAGCACGTGGAACAGCTGCGGGTACTTGTCCGGAGACTCGCACGTGTCCAGCTCAGGCCTGACCGCACACACACACACACACACACACACGCATCAGGCACATCACTCTTACACACAAACGCTATTGTATACTAGGGCTGTGCAATTAATCGAATGAATCGATTCATCGTGATTATGACTGCCAACAATTATGAGAACAACATCATCGAAATGTGATGATTATTTTGCTATACGTTCAGTTTCATAACAATGCTCTCCTTTTGTCTTGAGTTGTCGTGTGCATTATTGTATCCAGCTCAGGCCTGGCAACAGCACATACAGTATGCATGCAAACCCACATCAGGTACATCCCTCCTACACACCAATGCTACTGTATACACACTGCATGTACAAACACAAAGGTAACACCACAAGCTCAAGTGTACTGGTCTGTTTTCACAACAGAAACAGAGCAACAATTCATTTGAAACAGATGCCTGAGGGAAACGCTTACTTCATGAATTTCAGGACGGTCATCCCAGGTGCGATGAACCCAGTGTGGAACTGAATCTGGAATATCTGTGTGTTGCTCACCTGTGGAGACATAAAAAAAACACACACTCATGTCACATCCTGGAGCTCTCTGAAAACTGACCACCAGCACCTAAGACACCTCCATGCCACGCCTTATGATCAACATATAAAATATTGGCTTCCATTTAGACATAGATACTAGGGGACCAGCTGTAATGTTGAGACCTGCCAGGATAAGCGTCACTGAGCTGTATCTACACACAGGATCAGCCTGCATATACAGTAGAAGGTCTACAGGTCTACATTAGCATGGACAGGTTGAGTGGATCAACGCCTCCGTCATTCAGCGTAGCATGACATAAATAGTGCAACAGATCGTCATTGTGAAAACATAGACTGAGATTAGATCAGTTCACACGATGATCATTATCCACATAATTCATGAGAAACATGATGACTCATGAACATCTGTTGATCGAAACGTTGCCTTTTATAGTTAAAAAAATAAAGTTTTTTGGAGCCATTACACAGTGTGCAGCTGCAGACCATCACCTTCACTATGATATGATGACTCAAACACCACTTTTAAACGACCACATAAATTCATAATATTCTCTTTTCATTTTCACAGAGGCAAAGATGTCTTTTTTCCATACTGTAGTGTATATAGCCATTTACGTAGTGACAAACTTCACAGTGAGTGGTATTATGGTCATGGTCCTACCTTCGCTTGCAGTCTTCCTCCGATGGTGGACCTCATGTGATAGACGGACACCACCACATCACCCTGGACACTCACGCCCAGGTTGAACACCACTTTGGCCTCCTGGACCCGATATTCTCTAAGAGAGAAAGACAGAAGGTTTAAGTGAACAACACAATACTATTGCTGAAAGAGAATCCTATTCTAAGGTTTCAATTCAGTACCTAACATTCACCGTGTTCCTGTATTTGTGTTCTAAGTAGTTCTTCTCAAAGCATACCCTTTGAAAGTATGTAATTTCCCTTTATTTCCCTTGTGCACCAAAGTGGAATACTGTAGACTTTAAAGTTCACTGAAAGTTTACTCTAAGTATGTCCATGGTCTCCTACCTCATCCTCTCGTAGTCCTGCGCGGTGGAGAAGATCTTGGTCTCTCCGAGGAGGATGTCACAGAAGGGCCGGCAGCCACTGCGTTGCTTGTTGAAGCAGGGCACCGGACTGACCGTCACGGCTTTGATGGTCAGGGGCTTGAAGTGGGGGATGATGGGCTTCTCAGACACCATGCTGCACACATAACCAATGTACCTGAGGGGGAACAGGCGGAGAGGAGAGATCAACTCAAGTGGGATCAAACTGTAGGTGTGCCTCAGCACTTGAAGAGATGTACTAAATACGCTCAGTTTAAATACATTCTTAGGGAAAGCTTGTCCAACAAATGGAAGTACTCAATTGTTTTCCCTGGAGTAGATTTCACTCAGGAAATTAGTTTTTCTGTCAGCATAGACCATAATGCAAGCCAGGATGCACACTTATGTAGATTGACATTAAGTGATGCTATAAAAGCAACACACTGTTCATTTGAGACATAAAAGTCAATAAAGACACTAAAGAGACGAAGAGACGTAATGTGAACACAGCATGAAGCTGGCACACTGGTGGTAGAAGTAACATACTGGTGTGCAAGACCCAGACACATGAACCTTCTATATTTGCTCAAGTTAGCAAATAAAATCTCTGCATGCACAACCTATCCTTGACGAGCCCTTAAGTCCTTCTTCGTGGACACCAAAATCTGGGACACCCTTGGAGATGATATTTGAGGAAGAGTGAGGAAGAGAAGAGAACACACAGGCTTGGGTGCCCTTTTGTAGTTGAACAGACATATCTTTGTTGTCTTTCATAAGAGAAGTTAAACAAGGTAGATTTTGTTGATTTGGGGTTAAGGCTCAAGTTGGCTGGTTTTGTTCACAGTACTCTAACTCCAGAGTTTGATCATTTATGGACAAATACAAGTTAGATGTTAAAACAGTTGGAATTATCAGGAGAGAGGACTTATGTAAGAGTTCAAATGGAAAGATACATATACTGTACAGAGAGACACAACATGATAGATTGTACCAGGGATGGAAAGAAAGAAAGAACGACAGGAAGAGAGAAAGAAAGAAAAAGAAAGAAAGAAAGGAAGGCAAGAAAGAAAAGAAGAAGGAAGGAAAAACAGAAAGAAAGACAGAAAAAGAGATATGGATAGACTTGGAGAAAAGATAATGGATGTGATGGCCCAGTGGGGACTGCTGGAGACTGTTGTGTTTGACTCAGGGTGCAGTTTATCCACTGAGACAGATGGAGCGAGTGTGAATTGATGATGAATGGTGACAGGACCAACACCAAATAGCGTAATGACTCCACATTCATCAACTTAATGACCCCTGTCCACAGTTTATGTAAACAGCATTACACATGGACATGTGATTAACTGGTCCATTGCATTCCTTGTTACAGTCTTTTTTTTGCCATTGTTCTGAATCATTTACAACCGCTTACCAGATATGTGATTTCTGCTCATAAGCAACACAACATGTCGCACACATGAAAAGGCTGTGAAAATGTGTTTTGTGTCAGCAGGTTATAAAACGTAGTTCCTCCCAGCTTTGGCTGCCTACCTTCTGTGAGAAGGCCACAGGCCTGAGCCGGGTCTCTTGGCGCTGAGCAGCTGCATGGCGGGCACGGGGTTGGCGAAGAGGTGGCAGAAACAGAACATCGCACAGACCAGAACACCTGACGGAGCTCTGCCATCCTGACACATAGAGCGGAGACAAGAACGGCAGCAGCAACACTGTCAGTGACTGAACTAATACCAAAGATCCTTAATTATTGACAAGATAGAGCAACGTAATGCATCTCTATGGAAGCAAAATTCGAACAGTTCCGGTCTGCTTAAAGGGGCGTGTTGCAAAGACGTCATAGTGGGATATCGATCTCTGTCAGATCGGCAAGCAGTTCAGTTCGAATGTTAGCAGGTCTGCTTAAAGGGGGATTTAGCCCCCCTCCCCCTTGTGAAGACAGAATGCGAAAATGATCAAACGTTTGCGCCTCTCGCTCCGCTTTAACCCTCTCTGGTAATACGTCCTTCAATGGAGCAACAACATCTAGCTGGACAACTATGAGACAACAAAGAGTGATGGAGCTCATCACACAGTAACCAGGGCAACAGGGACCAGACAGGTCAGTCACACTGGTGCTCCAAGTTTCACGGGTGTCACCACTGAGACGGGTTTTTTGTTAGACATCAAAATAAACAGGAAGAGGCGACTGCTATTCATAGAGGAGATGCAGACAGAAATAAACCTCCGCTAGGGTCGGCTGAGGCCATGGGAACAGAGAGAGTAGAATCAGCTTCCTCGCATCCCTCCTGGGGAGTCATGTTTCAGACACAGTCAGTGTGATTTCTAGAGGAATTATGCTGTGCCTAATCCTCAAATGGGCCTGTGTGTGGGCTGATACTAGCACACCTAAACACTACACCAGATAGAGACGGCAGAGTGACAGGACCGAGCAAGTCAAACATTCCAGCAGACTGACATGGTTTCTGCATCAAGGCCAGCTCAGTCTCAATAAACATTTATTATTTTTTTGCTTGGTTGCCTGTTTAAAAAGGGCTAGAAGCTACTCGTTACTATGACGGTGACAGCACTGAACTAGCACGATAGGAAAGTTGTATCTGCACAAAAGTAATGCATGTACATTGTGCATCAAGGTCAATCATGTATACCCTACCGTGCACATAGCAAAACTTTTCAATAACCATAAAAGATGTATCTCATATCTCATCTCATTCAGAATGTATTGCATATATTGCAGAATATAATTGCCGAATCATTTATTTTTAATGGAATGTCACGCACATGGAAAATTGCCAAGAGGCAATTATGAAAATGTTTAGATGGTACACTCCAGGTAGTGCTAGCTTTACTACGTACTGTATGTGAGAGATTCCAGACAAAGCTGAAACAAACCATGATCTAAATCGAAATTTGATACAATCAGATTAAAGAAGATCCACAGATCTGATCTGAACACTTCAGTGCCAAATTAATCAAATTGTTCCTCACAGTTCTATAGCTGATCATTCTCTGTGTGCACTCAAAAACTCTGGAGCGCCAACCTAGTCCTGACCCTGTAAATGAGAGACCAACAAAGTAGTTCAGATCCAGTCAGTCACCATGCTTAGGACAACTGACAAGTTGCTTCAGGTGTACTCAAGGGAGGGGAGCATTTGGATTGGGATCAGATTGTGGACTGCACCTTTAAATAAATACAATTTGAATGCCTTGCTTTGCAAGCAAGGGAGAATTTATATTGGCCGGTGATTGCAACTTACCGAGCAGGTAATGACACACACATTCTTGGGGTTCTGTTTGAGCCAGTTGTGCATGTTCTTACAGACAGCAAAGAGGTTGTGGAGACTAGGGGCTTGTTTGGAAGGCCAGTTGCATTCAGAAACCTATAGGAGGGCAGGCATAGAACAAATAAGAAGACATTAAATATGAATAAAGGAATAAAAAGTATTTTTGTGTGTGTGTGTGTGTGGGGATATGTTTTTGTGTGTTTGCTCGTATGTGTGTTTGGGGTGGAGTGAACCTCCTGTATCAAAATCCTGTAGTACAAGACAGTAGTGACAATAACAGAACACAAGAATATACCAACAGTACAGCAAAATATTTAGTAACACTAACATTGAAAATTGAGACACTGACGATGGGCTAGGCCCGAAACGTTTGTCGTTTTTTGTTTGTTTGTTATGGCCTGTAATGCTCTCCCGGCACTTTGAATACTGTTTTGCATAAATGTCAGCCCCTGAGTGCCGCCTCTGCTTCTCTACTACCTGACTGAACTTTTTCTTGGAGCTACGCATCGGGCACAGCCAAATTATTAGACAATAGGCGCAGATGCCATCTCTACCTACAGTACGTAACATTAACATTAACATATGCCAACATTAAACATTTGGAAATTTAGTATGGTCATTATTTGGAGAGCAACAGAATAATTTCCTGCCTGCTTAACAAAACTCCTTGGCATGCAACATATAACTACAAAATGGCAATCATGCTGTTGTAACTCATGACTTAATGAAAGCCAGCATATAAAATATAGGTGTTTCACATTAGCGTTTAGCTCAGAGGTAATAAAACTAAGACTAAAGGAGGAGAATGCATGTAATTACTGAGTAACGTCAACTTTTCAGTTACAGTAAAAGGAAGAACTCAAATGCCATGATTGATGACGAATCAACTATCCAACATCTGAACCCAGTTAGTTGGAGCTTTTAGCAATTTTAACATATGTTATCTTGTAACAAACTTCTCCTGAATTTTACAGAAAACTACAGGCAGTGATGTTGGGGAAGTGTTTCCATCTTTGTTGCCACGATAACGTGGTTCCAGACGTGGTGGAAAGAGCCAGCACTAACAATTCCAACATACTGATCTGTTTTTTGAGATATACAATGGGGCAATGTTAGTGTTAGACCAGGCCAGCCAACCTGATGTGGCTCTTCCAGCGAAGAGATTGGCCCCTGTGCCAGCAGCACACTCACCCTGTTGGAGAATTTGGCTCCTCGGTAGTTCCTCTGTGACAGGTTGAAGACAGTGTAGTGGTCAGCATGCCGTGAGTCCAGGAAGGAGCGCATGTCCTCCACGTGGTTGGCATAACCCATCTCCACGGCGGACGAAGGATATGTCATCACTAACAGAGTACAGACACAGAGACAGAGAGCCATTTTGTAAGAAAATCTCATGTAAAATGTCACGTGGATAAATTTGGTGGCTTCATTTTTTTTGTGCTTGGGCTATATGGACTTCAAAAGAAAGACAATCTTGTCTATGAGAACTACATCTCTTCATCTCTACAGTATTTGCCTCACACAAAGTACATGAGCTGTTATTATGAGACAGTGTCTAGAACGGTGGTGCTTGTTTGCTAACTGAATAGCATTCAGGGGGATGCTGATTGGAGTCATTGTGAATATGGCTAATGTCTGTCCTAGACCAGCAGTCGGTCCCCTGTGCCTAATTGATGCTTTAAGCCAATTGTCTCAGTTTGAGATTACAATGCAGCAATTACCTGGTGTAAGTAGGCCAGTGTGTGTGTGTGTGTGTGTGTGTGTCTGTGTCTGTGTCTGTGTGTGTCTGTGTGTGCGTGACTGTGTGCATGTGGCTGAAGGCTATGGGTTAACAGCTTCAACAGCCTAGAAGACCCTAACTCCACGGTACACTAGAGGCCACAGAACCCACACATTCACCCCACTACATTCTCACTCACTCACTCACTCACTCACTCACTCACTCACTCACTCACTCAGGACTTTTTTTTACCAGCATCTGCACAAGGCTCTGCACTCACCTACTACACATCATCTCAGCTATACTGAAGAAGTGAAAGTAAAGAGAACAGAAATATTCCATACAAGTGGCTTACAGTACCATAATTTCCCGACTATTAGCCGCGGCTCATACATTGATTTAGCAAAATTTCTTCAGCTATGAGGTTACAGTAACACAGGGGGGCAGTTACAGTAATATGGTGTTAATATGGTTTTGTTTCTTTTAACTTGCATAAAACACTGTCCAGCAGCTTATACATAATGTGGCTTATATGCAGGAAATTACTGTAAGCGCAGTGTCATTTGTATGCTAACTCCGGCTCTTTCTTGGGTCAGGGCGGATTTCAAAAGAAACCTCTCCTTATTTTCCAGTAGCCCAACTCATCCATTTCTGTTGCTTTTCTACATGTAAAAGGTAGAGCTGATACAGGACACGAGGTGACGAACAGCCTACACAATAAGGAGACACAGGAGAAGGGCAGCCAGACACCCTGCAAAGACGCTGGGAGACATACGGGTGCACATACACCTGAAACAAAAGGTCCCTCCAGTAGAGGCAGCTTTTTCATCGCTCACGTACAGTAAAATCCAAAGCAATTACAGTAAATAGGCCACCTTTCTGCCAGTGTTCCCCTCAAGCAGCCAAGCAGTAAATGAAAACGGCAAGCAACATTTTCATCGCTCTTCTTATGTCTCAACCCGTCTGCCTTAGAAATACACTAACCTTTCTCTGGGGAACTCTTGTGTTGTGAGCAGACAATAGAGCGTGGAGCCATGATAGTTATGGGACAGATGGTAGTTATAGAAAAAACAATAAATAAGAAAGGATAGATCCTATAGACACATATACAGACACAGATGTGGGGGTCTGAGAACAGCAGGAGGATACAGAAATCAAAAACATGAGTGTGGCGGCTTTTCTTTGATTTGTAGTGTTGGACAACTCACCTATGATTCGTGAAGTGATGTAAGCAATGTCCAGCTCCCCTTTAGTGTACCTAGAAAATCAACAAGCGGAAAAACACACAATGCCTTAATTAATGGGAAATCACATGGTGAGTTGATTAACTGAAATGAAATTAAACTTCAAACATAAAATTGTAAGGCCACATGTTACAACAATCCACTGTCAACATAAAAACAATTACTGTTCATATTACTGTAAAATGACTGACTGATTAAATTGTTGCAGCTCACAAAAATATTTCTATAACATTTATTATGCTATAAATATTGTTTCATAAACATAATCAATCATTCATGTTCATGTACTATTGTTGACATATCTGTAATATACTGTATATATTGTATTTGTGTATGTCTTGCATTATGTAACCTACTGTAAGATAAGAGACCTACAGTACATGTATGACATGGCACACTACACTTATGGCCCTGATTATGTAACCAGATCGCCTGCTAAGAGCAACAAGCCCTTTAATGAGATAACTGGGTGAACAGCAGCTATTTTAGCCTTCAGTGCTACAAGTGAGGGAAAGACTGCAAGTGCTGCAGAGAAACTGAGTCTCCAACAAGCAACTGCAGAGGGGTGAGCCCTAGTGGAGCCAACATGGCTCCGCATAAAGGAATGTTTATAGTGGCTCTGCTGTCTGTCTCCCTCAGACAGACAAATCAGAGCAGCGGCTCTGAGGTGGACAAGACTAGAATTGGTAATGCGGGGTGGATGTGCTCTTTTTGAGCCTCTCCGTGACACACACACCCCCCGACGAATTCACACTCTCAAGGACAACCAGACACGCTACGCTGGTAACAGCCTGTTCAGTTTCTTAATGTTTCATTTTAATGCATCTATATTACAGGGCTATGCTGACAGGTTAAAACTTTGTCATTTCTTCTTTTTTCTTTTTTTTTATTATTATTATGCTGCACTGGAGCACAGAATATCACTGCAGAATACTGATGGTCCAACTCGAATAACTCTAAAAACATACTGAGCGGCCTAACAATGACATTACAACTCCATGGAGCTCACACGGCTTTGTAAGACGCTGGTGAATAGATCAGTACCCAGCTGTTGGGACCCCATCAGAGATGAAGGGCTTGTGCAGGAGAGGCCAAGGACAGCGAGGCTTTACAGAAAAGAATGTATCCCCACAGAGCACCACAGACACTTTGCAAAAGGAGACTGTGACTTTTTGAACGCGGTAGAAAATAGAAAATAAGAATAAGAAAATAAAAACCGCTGCTTTGCTGAAGGAGAGACCCAAAAACAGCCCAGCAATCATGTATCATGAACTGGACTTGAAATAGCATCTATTCAAGATGCATATTATTCACAAAATCCCACAGGTGTTACAAGGTCTACTAGGCGCTAACACTAACTTCAAATCAATGTGATTGCACTACTTGTCCATGTAAACACATGAATAAATCACCATTCATTAGCACCAGATGGATGAGACTGTAGAGGTGCAAGAGATGCAATACTTTAATGGGTACATTATCACGAAGGGCATTATTAAGTAATAATAAGTTCATTATAATTGGGTATTCTCTACTGCAGCTGAAATTGGGTGAAGCACAACCCCACAGCACCACTGGGAGAGCAGTCTAAGCACAAGCCCAGTAAAGTGTATGGACACAGAGACTGGTGTGGAAATAGAGGTGATTAGGAGACTCAACACTCCTCTTGCACAGCCATTACTTATGCACAGACCCAGAGAAGATTCCACTGGGGGGGAAAAAACTGCATTACAATCAAAGGCAAAGACCAGGGACTTTATGAAGTCAGTGGACCATCCATGGTTTTTAGATGGGGTGCGGCAGCCTAGTTAGGGCACCTCACACAGCACCACAATGTTCCACTGACATGAAACCCCAAGCAGGCCTCACACTGCTTAGGTGCATATCTGGCATCAGCACCTGTCATGAATAATCGATGACCAAAGAAAGGACGGGAGTGAGTGGAGAGGAAGGAATGAGAAGGGGAACGGATGAAGGAGGAAGGAGGAAGAGGAGATGAGAGGAGAGGAGAGACGGACAAAACGGACAAAAATATGTTGAAAGTCTGTCATGCTTGTATGTACAGTAGTACACTGTATGTGTCTTACCATTACAGCTGGAAAGAAAGATTGGATGACAGAGCAAGAAAAGAAAGAAAGAAAGAAAGAAAGAAAGAGAAAGAAAGAAAGAAATAGAGAATACAAAGATCATAGAGGGTGACCAGAAAAGAAACAGAGGGAGTGAAGATCTCCTGACACACACACACAAACATGCAGAGAAGCCCATCCACTCACAGACACACAAAAACACAGAGGGCCCTTTGTGAGATGAGTGTCAGGCCTGCACACAGAGCTCAGCAGAGTCACACAGAGACACAGCCTTCAACCTCCTCCTCCTCCTCCTCCTCCTTGTCCTCCTCCTCTCTCACCTTCCTTCCTTCCCTTGTCCACCCAAACCCTTTTCTTTCAACCGTTCCCTCTCCCCTCTTTTGTTCTGCACAATTACATTAAATACCACCTTTTAAACCTCCTTTCATTCACTATTATGTCCTTTCACACAGCCCTCCCTGTTTCTGTACAAGAGAACAGCTCATGAACTAGCATTTCAGAAAGTCTGTACAAATCGGTGTGGATGCTATAGTACAAGGTTTCATACTGAGATATAAGCATCTAATCTATTTGTGTCATGTAGGTGTTATTTCACGTCTCGGTTCATGGGGCGTGTGTGTGTGTGTGTGTGTGTGTGTGTGTGTGCGTGCGTGCATGGGTGTGTGTTTGTGTTTTCACACTTACGTGGCCACCTGGTGCATGACTTTACTGGAGGTGTCTTTGATGGTATCCTTCAGGTTATCCTTGAAGTTGCTGAAGAACTTCCCAGCTCCGCCCTTCACCATGTCCAGGAGCCCTCCCCCATAGTTGGCATCCATATCTAAAGAGAGAAACACGGAGTTAGAGAGAGACAAGAATCTAACCCGCACTATCACACATACACATACACAACTCTCACAACACAAACTATACACATGTAAACAACAGGAGAGATCCCACAATGACAATGACTGTGTCCTGCACTCAAATTGAAGATTTGAATATGAAGAGAATGTCAGATTTTGGGCATACTGTACAACTAGCTTCCTACCTGCAAACTCAACACCCCCCACCCTCCCATGAAACTGGGACATATTTTCAATTTTTCAATTTTTTTTCAATCTCACTCTGCTGTCTCTATGTGTCACAACAAATAATGCGTTGAAGGTCTGAATCTTAAGTGTTTTGTTCAGATTCAATAGTGTTGGATGTGTCGCTGTCAAGAAGGGTTGTGTGCCCTCAGTTAAATGTTAATTAAAAACAAGAGAAAAATAGCTTAGCTACAATACAGCATCATATTTTCAATTCTGTCTTATCTAGCTACAGCACATTTTTTCTTGGTCAGTCAGGACTTTGGCACCTCTGGGAACATCCTATCATTTTGGAAACAGACAAGACAGTTTTTCTTCTGAAACCAGACCACAAATATTCACCACTGAATGTCTGTGTCTGTCTGAATAAACACAACTACTTTCAGCTTTAACTGCACAAAACTTTGGAATTGACCATTGTTGCTGGGGTCGTTCCCAGACATGCACTGTAGTATAAATAGCCCCTCAAGACAAAATAACTTCAGGACTCTTGGTTCTGCATCTGTCATTTAGCATCTGTCATGAAGATCAAAAAGTTGTATATCTGTGAGTGAGTGAGTGAGTGAGTGAGTGAGTGAGTGAGTGAGTGAGTGAGTGAGTGTGTGTGTGTGTGTCCATGCTGTGTGGTCTGTCCATGTGTGTGTATCCGTGTGTGTGCGTGTGTGTCCGTGTGTGTGTTCTTGTCATCTTGAGGGTGAGAGCAGAATCTGTGTGGGTAGAGGCATGTGAGAGAACAGAGTGTATATGTCAGGAGAAGTCCATCCGCCCAGCCTGGAGTGCAGCCAGAGTCCACATCTGAGTCATCACAGTCCAACCCCACTCCACACATGGAATCTTCTCTCTCTCTAGACACACCATAGCAGCACACAAACACACACGCACGCACGCACGCACGCACGCACGCTAGCACGCACACACACACGCACGCACGCACGCACGCACGCACGCACTCACGCACGCACGCACGCACGCACACACACCATAGGTCTGAAAATGAATGAAGTTTTCTATGTATGTATATGAAAATATCCAGTGACCTAAACATAGGTCACAAAAAAAAACCTCCCAGGCTAATTTGCCCTAATTGTGGCCCAAATATAAATTGGCAATCTCTGTGAATTGTACTTTGGGAATTTCTCACCACAGAAACATCTGATCTGGAACACAGCTTTAGGGAATTATCTGTCAGTATCAGAATAGTCACCATCCTCCTCTCCATCTATGTATTCTTAACAGGGCGTTCAGAATGACAAGCTAATGATAATGCATATCAATACATATTGTACTACAGAATGAAAAGCGAGTGGCTAGTGCATATTGCCATAGAGGTTTACATAGAGATTTACATCGAGGCTTGGCAAGCCCCAACCTCTGGGATCTGTCATCTTATAGGTTTTAACTCAATCCTACACAAAATCCCTCCCTAAGACGCTCATGACAGTTTTGATAGGCTGAATCAGTTTTTACTAGAGAAGGACTGCAATCTAATCCTGCGAATGAGAGGAGGTCAGGGTAGCACTGACCAGTCCAGACCTTGCCCTTCTACAACACTCAACTTTCCCATCATCTGCTCCTTCTAAGAAACCCACAACACAAAAAACAGACGAGGGAATTTGGCTTTGGCCTCAACGGACCTGCTGATAGCAACATTGATTTGCTCTCTGGTCATGCTGGGTCATCACTGGGCCCGGCGGAGGAGGAAGTGAGTAGAGGACGGACATTCCTCCGGAGCTCTTGGACGAGGCTCGCAGTACGAGGCTCTTTAACAAGCCGGTCAGGCACTGGCGCAGTGTGGGGCAGGAGCCTCAGCTCACATGCCAGCAGCAGCGGCAGGCCAGACCACACAGACTCGAGCCGGCTGGACGCTGGGGAAGGACAGAGCCATGTGCCCAACACGGTTAAATCATGCAAGGCTGGCTGACTTGAACTCAAGGCATTGACTTTGTGCAGTAAGCATAGCTATAGACAGTACAGCAATAGAACTATGGCAGTAGACACCTACGAGGCAACAATGGCAATTCAGTGTTCAATCTATACAAGCATGCCACACTACAACACTGCAAATCTGTCACAATAATGAACAACGTAAGGATTTCCAACAGGATGAAAAGAATAAAAATAAGGCCTGGATGCCAATTTGGTCTATGCCAGAATCATAACTTCAATAAGAAATCAACTGATGTCAACACATCACTCTACACCCTTGGCCATGTGTGAGTCCTGCAAGACATCTGTCTTCATGTTTGGAGAACATGAATCATTCCAAATTCTACTGAATTCTTGTGGGAGATTTCCTGCTTGAAGCCTATTTATATGCCTTGTGTGGAGACACTCCCAATAGATCTTTCTCTCTTTCTCTCTCCTTGCATGACTTTGGATTTGTTTCATCATTTGAAATGCTGCTGCGCTTAATTCCACCCGGAAATCATCACACATACAGAACTGCACAGTAAGATTCCATTAAGATCGATGGTACCAAGGAACGCTTACTGTACGCCCAGTGTAATCTAACACACAATCATAACCAATATCCACTGCTCATGACAACACTCATTCCCACAATGAAACAGCATGGCCATGATGCAACCAATACACAAAATTACTCCCATCCCCTTAAGCCCCCACTCCCTCAACCCCCCCTCAAGATCTGCAGTCATTAGGACAGAAGCTGCCTCAAAGCTTCTGTCTGCATTGCTACATATCACTGCAACACAAACCTGTGTGCGTGTGAATGGAGCAGATACAAGCCTGTGTCTGGACTGTGTGTACCCGTGTCTATCTGTATGTGAGTCAGGTGCTTGTCAAGACCTGTGCTGCATCTCATCCTGAATCAATACATGTGGAAATGAGACGGCCGATTCAGTCCTATAGTATTCCATGGCAGACTTATGAACACACATATTTCACAATGTCCTCTGGATGAAATACAGTGACACTGCCATTATGCACATTGGCGCGCTGTTTGTTTTTTTGTGTTCTGTTTTGCACAATGTAATCTGTGTCCAGCAGTTTTGAGCCACGGCTGATAAGGCCTGATTCACATGGCCATGTTGGTCCACTGTGGGTTAGCAAACACGGCGACTCTGCCCGGTTCCCTCATGGCAGGACATCAGATGAAGGCAAACAGGGTGGCCCTTCCTTTAGGGCCCGGGGAGAAGTGCCATAGAGGGCTTCCTGTTGGACGGGGCAACAAGGAACTTCCTGTGTGCGAGTGGAGCCGAGCTGAAGGAGCAGAGGAGGCGGGAGGACATGAAAGGCTCTGCCACCACCACCACGTCTCGGAGAGTTCACAGAGTCTCTCTCGACTCGCACCCAACACGCTTTCATCCTCACAGCACACACAGCCCATGACACCTCTGATGCTCTGATGTGGCTGTTTCATGTGTGTGCATGTGTGTGTGTGTTTTTATGTAAGTATATACAAATGCATGTGTGTGTGTGTGTGTGTGTGTGTGTGTGTGTGTGTGTGTGTGTGTGCGTGTGTGTGTGTGTGTGTGTGTGTGTGTGTGTGTGTGTGAAAGAGAGAGAGAGAGAGAGAGGGAGAGAGAGAAAGAGAGAGAGGATATGTACCTACTTTCACACTCAACTACCTGTACGTACATAGAGTATGTGTTGTGTGTGCAGGTGTGCCTGTTTACAGTGCTGATGTTGGTGTTGGTGGTGGTGGTGGTGTATAAGCTGTCTCCTTGCACATGTGGGGTTACATGTACATTTGCTGCCTCTGACAGCAGGCCCAGCAGGTGGAGAATGGAGATCAATCATAAATTCACAATCACATATCGCAATCAGGAAATTAACATGCTCTCCATTCAACTCTCTCTCTAACTCTCTCCAGCTTCCTCGACTGTTGAGCATCACTCCACACCTGGGCCTTGTCTACCTTTTCTCTCTCTCTCTCTCTATCTCTCTCTTTCTCTCTGTGTGTGTATGCTTGTGCGTGTGTGTGTGTGTGTGTATGCAAGAGAGGAAAAGAGTGTGTGTATGGGGGGGGGGGAGTATGTGTTTGTGTGTCTGTGGACTGTCACAGGACACGGCCCTGCCTCCTGAATTATGGATTGAGTTCAGGCAGACAAAAAACAAGTGTCTTTGTCACTAACAGCCCACAGAAGCTAGCATTTACGTCGCACATTTTTAGCTAAACCTCTTTTAACGTTGCACAATTGAGCAAAGCACAGACGAGAAATGGATAGACCCTCCAAGATGATTGTAAATATACTATAATAAACCCAATAATCCTTTGTTTTGTTTTTCCTGAGGGCTAATCCTCTCACAAACCTAACCATACCATAATGAACACATAGTTAACAATGAATCCACAGATGTCTAAAATGACCGGCTTAGGAATAGGAGGCTTTGACAAAATTATGCAATCAATGCAACAATCATATCATCTAGCTCATATGGATTAATAGGAGACAATAATGGCTTCAAACTGAGCCCATCTGCTGCCTGCCAGACTGCTTGAGAAAAACACCGTATCTGAGACAAATGTTCTGAGAGGATAAAAAACTGCACTACTAGTGTGCAAAGATGTCAACAGAACCTATAACCTCATGGCTCAAAAAGGCACAGCTAGTGCTAATCTGAATGACCAAACAAACTCATAGAAAGTGGTTTGGAGTCAGACACAGGCGAGACAAGGCTACACCCTTGGACTAGAGCAGTGTTTTTCAACCACTGTGCCGTGGCACACTAGTGTGCCGTGACACATTGTTAGGTGTGCCGTGGGAAATTATCCAATTTCACCTAAGTGGTCTAAAAAAGAGTGAATAGAAATAATTTTCTTTGTGTTCATTTGATTCCTATTCAAGACACTTTGACAAGAATGACTTGATATCATTAATGCGGGGAATAAAATTCCATTTTCCATAAAATTTCATTTTATTTAACATTTTCGGCTGGTGGTGTGCCTCAGGATTTTTTCAATGAAAAAAGTGTGCCTTGGCTCAAAAAAGGTTGAAAAACACTGGACTAGAGCACTGCAGATGCCAGCGGGGACAATCCCGGAGTTACCTGAAGTCATTTAAAGGGAAATTCTCTCTCTCTCATCTATACCCCCACCCCTTTACCACCTCTCCCTCTCTCCTTCCTCATCCAGTGTCATTCCCTAAGGCCTGTTTGCTATCAGGCCACTGCAGTGGGGTAGGAGGCAAAAGCTAACGTTAGCACTCTGTACCAACCCACCACAGCACGCCACAGCATTTACCGGCTGCCTTTAGCCTATCCCACTGTACACACCTGCTGAACAACACTGGTGCTTTGTTTTATTATACTGACATGACATGCAATACTTCTCCTTTTCGGTAGGGTTATAGTATAACCGGATAACCTGAGATAATAACGCAGAAATGCTATCAGCAAGACCGAAATGAAGGCTATTGCTCGTATTGCTTCCATTGCTCGTTATTATATCTTAAATATTCAACGATTGGCAGCGTCTTATTCACATGTGCAAGCTACGCAACTGAATTGAATGAGCTAAATGTTCGCATGGTCTATTTTACTTACGTAGGCTAATTAAGTAGGCGAGGATAACTCAAATACGTGCGATATACATTTCCATTGCTCTAAAAACCTCTGCGCACACAAGAACCACCAACACCTTTGTCGTGCACGTTAAAACGACAACATGCGTCTGTGCTAATCGCTGCGCTTACCTGAGCTGTCCATGGTGCTGTAGTCGTCCGGTCGCGCTGGGCCTGCCTTGGAGCCGAGGGAAACCGCCGTCAAGCTGCCGCCGAATGGGCCGCCGCCTCTCCCCCCGTTATTGAAGTCTCCGCTGCTGTCGACCAACTGCAAAGATTCATATCCATCGTAACTGGTCTTTTTCTTATAGCCACTTAGCAGGCTCATGGACACAGCGAATACAGCAACAGGAAAAATCGCATAGAAATAAAGGAAACGCGAGCTAGAGGCTTCTGAAGGAGATGCACATGTCCCGTTGAAGGATATCGGACCCAGAAATAATCCACGGTATCCTGGTTATTCAGCGTCCCCTTGTTCCTAGCGAGCGAAAGGGTAGGTTTGTCATCAAGAACCGCATTTAGGCTACTACGATGAACACACACACACTCACGCACTCGCAGACAGCCAGTCCCCACTGAGTTAACGGGTCCTTTCAGGCTCACGGTTGGCTCAAGACCAATCCCGACAATACCATGTCGGCAGTAGGAGACCGAGGATCGCCTGCTCCATTGTTCTCCTCGTGCATGATGTAATATCACCAATATTTTAAGGGGGGTTGTAAACTACTTAACAACAAACCATATGTTCTTTCAAATCCTATAGTCTGATCTGTTGTATTTTATAGCATAACTGCAACTAGGCTATATGATAAACAAATTGCTTTTCATCCCTCAAAATATAGAAGTAATGTGATTTATATGATTGTCTTTAAATTCTTTCAAACGTTTTTAAACAGTTAAGGATTACACACTTGTACATGTACAGTATGCTCAGTTATTTCTTTGTCTGTATGGAGGCAAATACCATCCTCAGTGTTGAGAGCAGGCGTGACAATCAAAGCTCTGTTTGTGTCTTTCCGGGGGTAGGATTACAGAGGCGAAATAGCCCGGAGGCCCCTGAGACATCACTGTGATGCAGCACATAGTGCTTTGTCAGTGGAGGCACTTCACATCCAGACTTCCCCCCTTGGAGGCAGATTTACCTCCTAAGTCATGCAAGCTACTCGCTATTAGGCCACATGCTTCCTTCCTTGGCCTGATTGCCAGGCAACAACTGAGTCCGGATGCTTTCTCAGTGGAGAGAGACAGCCAGGGCAACTCTCTCAGGGAGGAGGAGGGCTGGAGAAGGGGAAGAGGGACAAATCAAGAACACAGCGTTGGGGAAATGCCCCCCATAGAGCCAGTGGAATGGCAATAAGTGTGAGCCAGACTCACTCCAATCATGGCACTGTTCTCCTCGGAGACAAGGGACTATATAGTGAAACCACTCACACTATAAACACCAAATTAGGCCAAAAGGTCTTTCTTGATCTTGAATAAGAACGGATGGATGTGGCTATGAATGTGTATGCCATCACGGAAAAACAAACTCTGGTTCTCTCTTTCAGGTTGAATAGTTTACAGCCTCTGCACAAGACTATAAAACAAACTTAAAAAGACCAAGAGTTAAGGGATAGTTCGGGTTTTAAGACACAAAGTTATATGGGTTCCCTGTCAGCAACGTTGTGCATCAGCACTGACTTACCCCCCGACAGCGTCCTGTGAGCCGAGATCCAGCCGGTTTTTGATCGTTTTTGATGCCGGACTATTTTCTTCAGCAGGTTTCTGGGGTCACGAAAGTAAAGTGTTTTTCTTCTCAAAACCATATGCGTTCAACAGAGTGATATATTTGCACCACAAAAACGTTGTCCAGCTGTCAGTAGCGCGCAGTGATAGGAATCGCGAAAAATAAGTAAGTGATAACGAGGTTTGAATTTTTCCTGGACAACGTTTTTGTGGTGCAAATATATCACTCTTTTGAACGCATATGGTTTTGAGAAGAAAAGCACTTTACTTTCGTGACCCCAGAAACTTGCCGGACTACTTTCTTCACCATCAAAAACCGGCTGGATCTCGGCTCACAGGACGCTGTTGCGGGGTAAGTCAGTGCTGATGCACAACGTTGCTGACGGGGAACCCATATAACTTCGTGTCTTAAAACCCGAACTATCCCTTTAACCACCAGGTCCTATATGTGCTCAGTGTATACTGTTTATTTATCAGACTGCTTACTGCTTATTTCTTTAACTAGGCAACTCTCTATCTTACTTATCCAAATTTCAGTCAGGCCAGACCAACATATCTTCTCATACACCAAAATAGAAGGTCTCATTCAAAGAAGAATGCAAGCATGCAACATTTGTCTTTTATTCTTCAAGTAGTTTATTGTCTTATACTCATAAAAGGAATTGTAGTAATGACATTCTCAATGCTCAAGAGCCAGCTCAACTTTTAATAAATTAAAAGTAGTAATTAAAAGGTATATTGTGTGTGTATGGGGAGGGTATGGTGTGTGTGTGTGTGTGTGTGTGTGTGTGGTAGGGGGAGGGGTAATGGGGTGTGTGGGAGAGGGGTGATGCATGGTGTGTGTGTGTATATGTGGGGGAGAAAATGGTGTGTGTGGGGGAGGGGGTGTACCTGTGTGTGTGTGTGTGTGTGTGTGTGTGTGTGTGTGTGTGTGTGTGTGTGTGTGTGTGTGTGTGTGTGTGTGTGTGTGCGTGCGTGCGTGCGTGCGTGCGTGCGTGCGTGCGTGCGTGCGTGCGTGCGTGTGTGTGTGTGTGTCTTTATTCCCATTTCAGATACTGCTGAACCATGGAGTTTAGCGGCACTATTCCTTAGGTCAATGAGGCCCTGGTTTAACAAGGGATTGTTGTTTAACAGAGATCTTGTGATGCGTTACAACTCTTCAAGCTCATAAACGTCTTTCTTCACTTGTGCTGACAGTGTCATCAGCCAACTAAAAGAAGACAATAGTAGCCAGCAACATAGATTTTTTGTTAGTGATATTTTTACGTGTTCTAATTACTATATTTGAATCAGTGCCAGTAAACAAATAAGGGTACTGGCTAAGTCACTGCTCTATGCCAGTGGAACTGGCCATTCTGTGTTCTATGTAAAGAAGTCTAGTTCATGCACACATCACAGGAGGCTTGGAACCTGTTCTTGACATCTACTCTCTCCTGTGTGGAGCATGCAGAACACTATTCCCCCCCAACCCCCCGCCCCACGCACACACACACAACAGGACCACTTGAATTGGGTGTATTCATATTAGGTGAGGAACAGATGTTACGAGTGGGTGCCTTAATGATTACATGGGCTTCTTCACCGTTTTATTGACATCAAAAATTTGGAGAGACTGGGGGATGGGATGGTTTGGGAAGGGTAGTTATTGACTGGGTTGACTTTCACTACCTTTAGAATTCAAGTGAAGAAAGCTGCTTACTCCCTCATGACTCAAGTCCCTCAAACGATTTCATTATAATGACAGAATAAAATGTATAATAAAATAGCACAATTAAGATTGGTGGTAGGCTGTCTGTAGGATGCAGGACTGGAACATGCCAAACAAAACAGAGCACGACTAAAAATATGTTTCCGGTTCTGAGATAAAGGTATACACCAACACAAGCCTACACATATAGCTACACCAGCAGCAGCCTACCATACACGACATTCTCATCTCAGCAGAAGTAAGGTTAAGGCTCTCTCAGGATTCCTGTTGGCTGCTAGTGGACGTAGCCTTTTGGCGTAATGCCAACTGCATAATTCGCCCCTTGACAGCAAATAAATTATTTCTGTAACACACTGGCAGGGCAACGATTACTTGTTTCATCAATCGCTGTTATTGTAATAGGAAAATAGCAAAGACCATCAGGTGCATGTGCGCGAGGATGCGCTGACATCATGGCTACCCTAGACCAACCTATCCGACCGCGATCATTGGTTAGCTTCACGTTGCCTACCCATTTCAACGCATCTCCCAATAGAGACGAGGATAAGATGACGCGACTCATCCATGGCATTAGGTTATAGCTTACTTCCGTTTCTTAAAGGTTTAAATATGTGAGCTATTTTTTCCTCACTAATGAACCATATGTGTTGAGGTATAAAATAGTGATTAGAAAACCGAGGCCTATTACGTCTTATTACTTCTTATTGACAAACGGGGAATTCGTGCACATAGGCTACAGGCTCACTAGCTGCACGATTGTTGACACTGCGGTGCACGAGCAGCTACAGACCACAATCATATAGGCCTACACATTTGATTGATGATTTTATTATTGCCATTAACATACAAACGGAGAAGATCGTAGCCTGTATTTTTCAATTTTTCAAGTCAGTATTTACTAGGCTATTAAAACAGTGGTTAGACACATTGGCTGTGAATACCCTTGACAACGTATGGGCCCTACACTAGAAATAGACCAAACACAGTTGCCGCCAGGCTATGCTCAAATGTCACTCGTAATTCTGTGGGAATTCCCCATAATGATCAAAAACAGACATAACGTCAAACTCCGGAACTGCGCTGTATCCGCTGGCTTGAAACGCTTTACCTATGACATGTATAACAGAGCATCTAACGATCATTCGTGCATACATGTCGGTGAAGGCGGCTTATTATGTAATACTTTAAATCTCGACCGAAAACACATGACATTATCTTTCATGGCGCGCAAATACAGCTCGTTGTGCGCCTCGTTAAACTGGAAGCAATTATAGAAAAATAAACATCCCTTCTTCCTTACCTTGGAGAGCGCAGTCTTTCATTCTCTCAAGAGTGCTGTTTTCAGCTGTGGTACAGTAGGGAACCCAGCTGATCACAGAAATGCTGACCTTTGATTTGTCATTCGCTGCCTGTCATAGGTTACACCGGCGCCTGCTCCATCGAATCCGGCTCATTTGCGCATAATGAGATTCGCGCGAAGATGAAAACGGACTCATTTGGGAATAAGTTACGTGATAATTAATCACAATAAAAACATCATATTGAGAATTTCCATCACTCCAAGGCTCGGAAAGAAAATAAATTCCTGCGTCATCTGTGTCGATTTATCAACCTGGATGAAGCCTGTCCACATTACTTGTGAATCATGCCACGATGGAAGATCGTGACTGGCTTGATGTATAGCAAATCATGGCTATGAACATAAAACAGATTTGATCAAGCAGCGATAGCTAGAACTTGCATAATGTGTCTCCGTACACTTGTTTACAGATTTCATTCACAAATTGACACGTTGTGGAAGGCTACCTGTAGGCTACGCACATGTGTCACCTGCTCCACCTCTTGCGTAA
This sequence comes from Sardina pilchardus, assembly GCF_963854185.1. Classification (NCBI taxonomy): domain Eukaryota; kingdom Metazoa; phylum Chordata; class Actinopteri; order Clupeiformes; family Clupeidae; genus Sardina; species Sardina pilchardus. The sequence continues at coordinate 11,080,567 of NC_085008.1, forward strand.
TGTGTGAGGATGATTGCTAAAGTCTGAAAATGAAAGCATTCCCGTATTACCACATCAGACTGATCAGAGGTATCACAAGGGTTCTCCCCAGGCTTAATGCCAATAACATGATAATAACAGAGCCAGTTTCTCGCTCTCTCTAACCAAAAGCGTGAGGATCTGCACTAAAGAATTCTCCATTGCGCAATTGCTGATAGGATTTATGTTTCTGTTTCCAGGGGCCCTAATTTGGAAGATGGGCAAATCCTCAAGCGCAAGTGCATGTGTCATTGTTGGGCAAATAGAAATATTTAAACATGTAGATGTTTAAAATATGTAATGCCATTTAAATTACTGTTTATATGTTACATTCATGTTGTTATTTAACATTTAAAATATAGTACTTACAGACACAATTATACATGTTTTGTGAATATCATTCTTGGTCATGGAAATATACAGTCAAGCATACTGTAAATATTGAATAACATATTTGAAAGACAGACTATTGCAAAAAATAATCCGCATTTATCATTGTTCATTCCATGTTCAGCTCCACTTCACTTCACTGTAATAATAAAAAAAAATGGTATGGACAAAAACAATACGGTAATACTTTTGACCTAATTGTGTGTTTAGAGGCAATTGCTGCCAACCAATGCTTTCTGTAGCTTGGAATGAGACCATGGCATCTCTCAATGGGTAAGCTAGTTTACCCAATTTTCTTGAGCGAACTACTCCAGCTGTCTCAAAGGCTCCTTCCAAAGACCTCAGGTTTGAGCTCTTTCCAGAGATCTATGAATGGGATTCAAATTTGGACTTATAGAAGGGCACTTTTTGCTGTCTATTTTGGGTCAGAGACCATAGATTGTATAGTAGTCTATGGTTGAGACCATAGATTGTATAGTAGTCTATGGTTGAGACCCATGATCTGTGATTAAGCCTCAGCTTTTTGACACTGGGCTGTATGCTCTGCTCAAGAATGCTCTCTAGTCTTGAGATTTCATTGGGATACCCTGGATGCCGTAAAACTGCACCAAAACATGAGATCTCTGTTTCTCAAGGTCACCGAGTACTTTTGGCAAGAACTCTGACAGTTTACAGTGCTACCCTCTGGGGGCATAATCTTAAAAATCAGGAGAAATCCAAGATTTATGTAAAAAAAAAAAATGCTCCTTTAACAGAGCCTTCTTCATTTTTCAAAATGGGTATGGTGTGCTCTTCTTGGACACATTCATGTGTTCAGCTGTGAACATAGAGCTGAAGTGACTTGCCAAAAAGCTCCAGGTTTGTCTTATCTGTTCATGTCTGGACATTTCATAGATTATACTTGGTATCCATTTTGGCCAATTCCCGTCTGGTTGTTCTTTCAACAGTGCAGACCAATAGGAGCCCATTGTTGTCCAAAAAGTAATCGACAATGTGATCAGACACTGATGTACCTTGACCTTGGATTTAACTTTTGAAGTTTTCTTTGGCTCTTTGTCTTCCAATTTGCACCATTCTTCTGTTCAGTCTGGAGTAAATGCTCCTCTTGTAGCCACATCCAGTGAGGTTGGCTACAGTCCCATGACAGGATTTTGGCAGAAAGAACAGGATGCGGCATCATCCAGAGCATCACCAACTTTCAGTTTTACAAAACAAGGGAATGTCTTGCACCTTTTCAAAAGATACAGTGTCACAGATATCATACAGATGACTCTTCTACATTGCTTGCCACCAACTTGCATCTAATATGTAGTAAAATATAATCAACTAGAAAAGCACCACTCCGAGAGCACCGACCTCCGCCAAGCAACAACATATAACCACCTCCTGGATCCAGACGGTGATCCGGATCACTCCCAAAATAATCGTTTCTTCCTTGGGTCTTTACAGACCTTTCCTGAAAATGTCATTGAAATCCATCCATAACTTTTTGAGTTATCTTACTAGCGAACAGACAACAAAACAGGCGGACAAACAAACCCAGATGAAAACATAACCTCCTTGGCGGAGGTAATTATGACCAAATATTTTTGATACATTACATTGACTGCAGTATTTCAACTAAACATCAACATAGTTGAAACCACAAAAGCTGAACTACCATTATCCTGGTTGTCTAACATATCATGGTAATTTAACAATATGGTGCTTAACAAAATTAATTACATCGAAAAAACACCTCAGGAAACTGGGGTCGGATTCATAAACTCTTTTTAAGAAAAAATACTTCTCTGCTGCTTTCTTCTTGATTTGATCATCATAAAGTTTATTCTCTATCTTCTTCTTATATTTGTTCCTAAAACATAAGTTGAGAGGAAATGAGATTCCTGAACATTCTTACATAAATAATAGATAACCCTGCACTTAAACATGTTATAGTGAAATGTTAAGCCTCTAAAGTCATGTAAAGACATTTAACAGTTTTTAGACAACCAGTTTAAAACTGTCAGTATTTATGTACAGAAATGAACAATAAGTCAGTGAACTCATGTAAATGAATAAATCCTTTTGTGTGCGGAGTGCCGCCACTATGGGTAAGTATGTGTTCTGACTGCCATACCAAGAAGCCTGTTCTGTGGTCGAGATGCAGGTTTGGTACCCAGAAGTCCCAGTTCAGTGGGTGGGTGGGGTGATTGGTCTCTCCCTTTGTCACACCTCTCGTCCTCTGGCCAATAATGGGCAGCACCCAATCAAATGATTCCCCTCCTCCGTGCTTCTGAAGCATGATAGTATGGTTCTCTTCAAGACGTGTCATTTTTATTTTACACAGCGATGACCATGCATGAATAGAGGACGCTTTCTGAGAACACGCACTAGAAAATATAGACGAGAAGTGTAATGGATTAGCCTGGGTTTTCCCATACTGCCTTGCGCGGTGATTTCAATCCCGCTGCTAAGCCAGTCTGGAAACTAACGCCCTAATGTTCGCCTGATGTTGGCGAACCAATCACAGAACATCCGAGAAGTTTCCGTTGCCCTCTTGCGTCTACATTCGACGCCAAAGGATTTACGACATCCGTGGCGCCCAATGAACGGATCTGGGCATTTTTTCAAATACGAGAAAATTAACGTCTGGTTGCCAGACCACGTCTCATTTGAGAAGTGGGAGGCGTTAGCCAGGCTAGTAATGGATAGAAACAAGTTGACATATTGACAAAGAAGAAATGTGCTCCAGGGTCTGTATGTTGGGCCAAATTACTTATAAGATCCAATCAACTGTGAGAGGGTATGATTGTTTGGTGATTGAAAACAGACATATGGGAAAAATACGGTATCTAGGTGTTTTGTGTGTAAAAGTGTGTTTTTAAATATATGTTGCAAGTGGTTCCTACTAGTTAGATAATTTCAGGATTTTTGTTTCCATACCTAGAGGCAAAACCATTTGACTTGGTTGACACAAACCAGTGAACTGTCATGTTTTGTAGGAAAAGTGTTTATTTGGTCTATGAGACAGAGCAGTTGTACTGCATGACTCACAGCAGCACAGAAATAGGCTGTGTGGTATTGCACAACAGAGGGTGGAGACATTGAGGAAACGTTGAAAAACATTCTCTGACTGGCAAGACTTAACTCTCTCATTCAGTCTCTAAACAAGACTTACAGTAACTCTCTAATTCAGTCTAACAAGAGGCAACAAACAGCCCAGGAAAAACACAACATTACAGTTTACTGTGGGAGTGGATGAAGACCAGCACACTCATAGTTCTCCCCAGTAGTTCCCTCCATATCAGTTCCATTATAGTATGGCAAAATGCTGTACATCTGAATGATATTTGTCATTGTATGTTAGCTTTGATTTCCAAAATCAATACAATAGAACACATAAGCCATATACCATGGCACAGGCACCAAAAAATGGAATTCATGCCCTCTGAAACACAAAAGAGATGTCCACAAAGAAGCTAATGTATAATCTTACAACAATGTTTACATTTCCTTGACAGAGAATGATTACTCTTAAAATCATACAGTGAGCAAAAGGTGTCATAACGAACTAAATACATGGTTAACCCTCGCCATACAGTCACTTCAGAGGCGGCATCTTCAGAGCAATAAATGCGTTTTTATCAGATACTGTAGTTCTGATTCAGAAGTCCACTGCTTACTGTATAGAAAAATCTTTTTCTACCTGTTCCGTTGTCTAATAATGGTTCATTCATAGACAGGTTTGAACCCTGTAATAAATTCCTTTACAGAGCAGTAACATTTAGAACTTCTAGTTTCAGAGTTGCAGTGTCACGGCTGTGCCAAAATGTTTAGCTTTTTTAGAACCTGAAACTTCAAAATGTTGGTCCCTAAAGGTTCCATCACAAAACATTTCCATTGCAAGCTGCAATACAAGGCAAATGTACACATGACCTAAAGCAATGTGACTATAGAACGCACATAGCATAAACAACAATCCACAGTCTTACAATGATCAAGGACTGAATGCAAATGTTGAGATAAACATTTTCTCAGGTGAGCGTTAAGAAAATGCTTTGGAATTGTATGCCTTTTTCTAGAGCAGCATTCCAGATAAACCATTGCTCTTATCTAGAGCCACTACATGTTCATCTGTGTGCAAGGTGGGACCCTTTGGCAAAACGAATAACCTATATACTGTATGATCCTGAGCACATTCATCAGGAGAGGAACAGTTCTCCAACAAATATGATCATTAGCATGATATTTGTCATTACATTAGAAGCACAAAAGTACCAGGAACATTAGTGCAATGTAAATCGCTCAAACAATTCGTCATTTCTGTACAAGGCAATTGTTTTATCAGTTAATGGAATCTAAGAGTATATTCAGCATTTGTAGTGATGTTCTGGAAAGGATCATGTCGTGAAAAGGCAAACGCATGGCATGAATGGCTATATATACACTGGAATTGCACTGTGTGGAGCAGTAACATACTAGTTACAACAGCACCTGAATTCATGTAATCAACAAAAACCACTACACTGACCGACGGGACTCTTTTACAATTTATTCCATTATAAAGGTCCAGTCCCTTGAATTCCAAAACGACCAAACTCAACTAAACTAGAACTAAATACCATGACATGTCAAAGGCAGTCATGAGAAAAGCTTTCATTCATTTACTTGGAGGGATATGTTTGCATGTTTGTGTGACAGAGAGAGACGGAGAGAGAAAGAGAGAGAGAGAGATAGAGTGAGTGAGCGAGACAGAGGAGGAAACAACTTATCAATTCAAAGAGCCATCATATGAGGACACTAAATGACAATAGCAGACACTTGTCTGGAATTCTGGAGTCATTGGAGGACCTGCCCAGGGAGAGTGTCCCTCAGTGGGTTGGAGTGGACTGGGCACTGGATCTGGGCGCTGGAATCTTGGCACTGAGCAGGGAGCTGATGTGAGGCCAGATGTGATCCGTGTCTGTGTCCGAGAACATGTGCAGGATACCTTTGGACCTGGGACACATACGGATCATCAATCACGACCATCAAATTCACTCATTGTGAATTAGTCTCAAATTGGACAAAACAAGAAAACACAGAGACAGAGTTCATTACGGCCAAGACTTCAGAGCTGGCTACTGTCAGATGGCCAAGATCACGAGAAGTCAAAGAGTCAAGGGAAAAGAAGGGAACTTTGGTACACACTTGTACAGGTTCATCACCGGCTTAGCCACGTCTTTGTAGTGCCGCAGTCTGGCCACCAATGCCTCTGGTTTGTCATCTTCATGCTGAATTAAAGGCTCACCAGTGATGTCATCTATACCCTGAGCAGACAAGAGAGATTTCAAAAGCTTGCCATTTGTATCATACTTTTAGTTATAGAAACAGGGAGAAGTAGTCACTACAATCATCACTCCATCTCATCAAAATGGCTGTCATACAGGCAGGGAAACAGCCACAAGAAGATACAAAGACCAGAAGATAGAAAGATCAAGCTCTACAGAATCCATCTCTATCATCTTTCCTGAGCTCTTTAACTCTATGACTCTCACAGCTCACAAGTTAAGAGGTCAACATAGAGGATATTGAGATTGCCTTTCATGATATCCAGCAGGCTTACTGAAATGATGTGCGCAATTACATGAGTATAAATAAAAATGACTCTTGAATGCATAACAGGAACCAATGTGCCTTGCTAGTGGCTCTTAGCTCATGTCTGATCGAACTCACAACCTTCTGGTGTTCCGATTGTAAAGGACAGGGCTCGGTTCCCCGATAACGATGGCAAGAAAGGGTAAAAACGTGAGGAAATTTCCAGGAAATAACATTGGCTTTAGCACAGGCTAAACCAAATGTTCCTTACTCTGCTCTTACCTTATAAAAGATAGCCTGCACTTTGACAAAGAGAATCAGAAATTATTCTGGCAATGTCATACTTAATTGCATTTTTGTCCGCTTTAATCACATCATTATGAGCATTACTGTACATATATTTTATACATATTTATAATAATAATAATAATAGTAAAATAATATATATATATATTTATAATATTAAATATTTGCCCGCTAAAATCTGATTCATTACAAGCAAATATAATAAACAACGTAAGTTGGATAATTGTATTCTTAGTTGTAATTTCCCTGTATGTTATGCTGGTGACCTCAGTGAGAAGTTACAGTCTTAGCAATTAACGAGTAGTCCTACTCTGGATCACTCATAGATCTATATGAATGTTTTCACCATGTTCTTAAGCAACGATGGTTTCGAGAAACAGTACGCAAATTTTGAGACGTTCATAAAGGGGACATAACGTCCTACTAAGGCTTAGGGGGCTTAATCTCACCGTCACGTGCGGAGGGTTGAATATCAAGTTATAAACTCGGCCACTGGCAGGGTGTATCCAACGATGCCTTAGTCTCTCCTTCAAAGTCTCAAATGGGACGTTCAAACTGATGACCACGTCCAGCTCACAGGCACTGTTCAGGGCTTGGGCCTGAGCCAGCGTCCTGGGAAAGCCTGACAAAACAGAATCTCTGATCACTTTTATGTTTGGTACAAAAAGTAATGTTGCCCTCTTCAGTCCAAGATGCTTCATTAAAGCCTGACAAAACAGAATATATGATCACTTTTATGTTTGGTACAAAACGTTATGTTGCCCTCTTCAGTCGAAGATGCTTAACTGGACCACACACACACTGACCTGACAAAAAGTCAGTGCTAATTTAACCATCAATCAAAGTATTCAAACTACTTAATGATACAAACAAATCACACATATTAGAACAGTTTTCTGAAAAGCAAATAAATAAAACTATGTAAAATGGCTAGATTTTCCATTTCAATATAGATGATACTGTATGTAGGCAGCCTTGACAGACTGCCAGTTCACAGAATGCAAGAGGCCAGGATACAGTATTTTACAATCTGGTGCTGATGACACAAAGGCAAGGGTTTTTAAGAATGGGTAAGTTGGTATTGGTAAACAGAAGAAAAAGGGGCAAGTCTGTGGCAAATGTGATCGGTGACTAGTGTCGCTGAAATTTTTTGGCACAAATCTATTTTCACTTATAGTAACAGAAGCGGACATCCCGGGTTCAGAAAGTAAAAGTCCTTCCAAATACTTGGTCCAGCCATTTAGTAAACCAGCTCCTTCTAATTAGCAGCCTTGCAGGTATATCCAGGGTTGTATTAAGGATCTGAAACCCACCCTTGAGTAGAAGTACAGGTATTTGATCAGAAAATGACTTAAGGCAAATTAAAAGTAATCTATAAGGCTACCACTTAAATAGAAGTCTTAAAGTGTCTATTATTTATAGTACTTAAGTATAACAAGTAGCCCATCATATAACTAAGTACTGAAAGTAGAAGTACAAAGTAGTACAGTAATTTGCATTAGCCACATTGTGTATAAGCTGCAGGACAGTGTTTTATGCAAGTTAAAAGAAACAAAACTATATCAATACCATATTAACTGCCCCCCCGTGAATTAACCTCATACAGTAACTAAAGACATTTTGCCAAATCAATGTATAAACCATGGCTAGTAGTTACGGAAATTACGGAATCTTTTGAGGCCTGGTTGGGTGACAACCCCCTCCCTTTGCTATGCTTTTAATGAAAAAGAAAGCAGTCAGAACTTTGAATAGGCCATTAAGTTCATGCGGCACCTTACAGCTTGGTGCCTATACACTTCATACACAATGTCTCCGAAGGCTAAAAGCCTTTCGGCTGCCATTCATTTTTTACTGCTGCTTCCTTTTATAGGTCTAATGAAGTTTATTCAACACGTTTAGAAAGGCATCTACATCACACTCCATGAACTTTGAAAGCCTAATCAAGAGTGGTATCAATGAAAAGCAAACGTTTAAATTTGATTTGCTGGGCCTTAACTCACTACAGTATGTCTTCATTTATTGCTGTGTCACGACATCAGGTCAGAAAATCTTAATATCTAAACCTAACTGTTTTTGCTTTCATCTGCATATTATGTTTGCCTAAGTTCTACTTAATATGAAAATGTAATGGAGTAAAATTATCATTTAAAATGAAGTAAAAGTAAATGTAGGAGGAAAAATTAAAACTCAAATAAAGTATAGATACTCCCCATTCATACCTAGTATGTATTTCTTAGTTACTTTACATCTCTGGGTGGATCAGATAATTGGTGATATCACCTGTGTTAAGTGCACAGGCAGAAATAATATAAGGCAGGACTTTTACTTTCTGGAACCGGGATGTCTGCCTCTGACAAGATCCTGCCAAAGGTCCCTGAAGCTTCACATCAACCCCTTTACTGCTCTTCAGCGGCAACCCAGCACTATTGTTTACATGGGAACACAGGACCTAACCGGCACTGTCTCAACATGTTTTATAGGTCAGTGGCAGGCTCAGTCTCCCTGTAATAGCAAACTGGTGGTTAACGTTTCTATGAGTCTCCTTCAACTACAACACTTGCCACTGACTTTTGGCAATACTGCACTCGATTCTAACACATTTCCTGTTTTGTGTTAGTGCAATGAAGGTCATCTGAATTGAGTTGGCTCATGGGGTAAAGAGAGCAAGTAAAACATCAAGTCAATACTGGCCCTGTTATGTGCACAGTGTAGCCTACTGGGGGAGTCTGAGTCATACTATATGGGCTGGTCTTGCATGCTGTTTAAACACACAAATAAATCTTTCATTAATGTGGACGGTGCATAGCTAACATTTTTCTTGACAATGCTTAGACCTACAGTATGAGCTATACCTTAGCAAACATTTAATACATGCAGATTATAGTGGACTATCCATTCCAAAGTAACTTTGCCCAGAGAAGCTTCAAGCACTACCGGATGATTAGAGATACAGAACATGTTTCAATACATGATGTGTATAACAGAAACAATGACGATCCCTCTACAGATTGACTTTTGGGAGACATAATTACACCTGACCTACCATCCAGCAGCCAGCTGTGTCTGGCTATCTCCTCTAGTCTAGGTAGCAGAAGTCGAGTCATCACATGATCTGGCACCAGGAGCCCCTTCTCTATGTAGGTCTTAGCCAGTGTGCCAGCCTCTGAAATGGGAAAGCCATGAGTAAACATTCACTGTCAAGTTTGCAAACCTGTTGAGTCTGTTTATCTGAAAGTGCTGTTTAGACACGAATAGGCATCAATCATTAATGCATGCCTGGTCCATGGCAATTTAGATAATACAATAGGCTACATTGAACATGCATAAGAAACTGGTTATAATTATGGTTATGGGATAAGCAGGCGCTAATACATTTGTCCTTACAGATATGACGTTAATAAAGTTAACACGGGACAGTTTTTGTTAAAATATCAATAACGAACATTCAAAATAGGCTATAGCCTACAAACCATGCATGAGAGAATTAATTATTGAAATATAAACCGAAGAGACTGTTTAACTCGTCTTGAAATCTGAGGATTATTCTTCTAACATGCCCTGTCTTTGTGAAAAGGCCTGAGGAACAAAATCATACATTTTCTTGAAGATATGAAAACAGATGCCAATGAAGGTTACGCAGGTATGGTGGGGAAAAACATGCCAAATGCCGTGCAAAAGAGTTCTGTGCCAGCGAAGTGACTCCTCTTCCCGTTTTACCTTACATGAACTTTCTGACATTCTTGCTATGTGGTCAGAAGCTGTTCCTCAGTTTGTTTGTGCAATACTGCGTTCACTTCAGTCTCAAGCGGATATCACGAAAAGAGATAGGCTACAGATAGGCCAAGCCTACAGAAGGCTATCGAGGTAAAGAGGATGATCAAATCAACGATTGTACCTATACTCACCAGTGTTTGCAGCAATGTTCTCTCTCAAAAAATCACCGCTGGACAGATGTTGAATACCAAAAGTGTGCGCAATTCTTTCAGAGATGGTTCCTTTTCCTGAGCCAGGGGGGCCCATGATAACGGCACGGAATATTCTAGACATAACGGTTGAAGTGACTCCTGTAAGAGATGAACAAATGGTGCGCTACAAATCGACTTAATTCACATAGGCTACTTGCAAAAAAATAACAACTCGCCAACCGTATTTTTGCTTCAATCAATTAAGGGACAACTTGAAAATGGGATGAAACTGCATTGCACAATCCACGCAAACAGGATTCAAGTGCAGAAACTTGGAAAAGATCATTCCAATCTGGAAAATCATGTAATGGTCTAGCTGGGGAAATGGTGGCGAGTCCACTCACTTGCAAAAAGTTGCTCTCCAAAGACTTTTCAACTGAAAAGTCAACACCAGCTCAGCGCGATGTTTTTTATGCTTATAATGCAGTTTAAATTGTGGTCCTGTAGCAGTTTTCTCTATACGCTAAATTAAGCGAAAAAACTTGCACTCCACCCACATACTGTAGATTCAGTTTTCTCTTTAAGGTGTGTGCGTGCCTTCTCTCAACAAATGAATGGAGGAGAAGCCCCTACGCCCTATTTCAATGCACCTCCCAGCACATCATCGTAGAAAACATAGCGCACCAGTGTGAGCGGATGCGCAGGGAAGCATGGTAATTGTAGTTTTCGTTGAAAGTCTCGGAAGACGCGATTTTCCAGAATGTCTCAGTGCCTCAGTTTTGCCATACTGTCTAATTAGGTGGGTTTCCTCCTTCACTGGTCATCCTTGTAGTGCCATCGTCTCTCTAGGTCTAGCCTACTTCTCAAGAGTGGAGCGCGGTTATTAGGTCAATATTGCACTGTCAACTGTAAAATAATGAATATTGGATATGAGCAATAGGCTAGCCTATGCACAGGCGCTCATGCAATAGGCTACATATTTTATTTTTGCTTCAATCACTGAGCATTTGGGATACGTCACACATTTAGCTTGACATTTATTTTAGAGAATAGAATAGTTACACTGAATAATTATAGCCCACAGGATGGCACCTCAAACATAGCTCTATGAGAAAAATGAGGACTATGCCTTGGCAGTTGTTGAGTCAGCAGGCTTTGTCATAAAATAACCTGCCAATCAGACACGTGTTGATAACAGCGATTGGAAAGCGTTTTTAAAAATCATTCATAGGCTATAATTCTAGCCCTTAACCAATTAGGGCTACTTCATCGCGTAGTGTCCTACGCGCAAATTAGGATACTTGTTGCAAACCCTACGGTGTCAGAGCTTTAAACATGTTAAATGCAGTGCGCTTTGTCGCCCTGTGCTGATCCGTCCAGAAACCCTAGCGTAGGCTATCAAAATACTTTCTACAGACTTATTCGGAACAAATTTGCATTAATGAGACTACAGCTTGGGACCCGGAAGCTTGTTATTTTATTTTGTCACATGGCTTTGAGATTTCAATAACAACAAAAAATGGCGACAATCACGTTGTTCGATGTGGGCTTGCTGCGTCATAAAAATATTCACGTAAACACCTGGGATATACACGAAATAACATGTAAGTATGACTTGCCTATGACTGGTGCTAGTTATAACATCTTTTTATGTTCATAGCGAATATTTATTTTTGACATGGTAAGACGTGGTATTTGTTTTTGACTTGAAAGGGGTGTGTGCGGTGGTGCTGGGCGTTAGCATTCCCCTCAGCAGCTACGACTTAAGAAATGTAATGAATTCTTTAACCGCCACTCGTTGATTGCAAATGTGTGAGTTTCGAAGTTATTCGACTATTATTGTTAATAATAATGATTAACAACTTGAGGGGTGGTATGCTGCAGCTGTGTGAACTTCTGTATTATTTATAACACAATTGGTTAACCAAAGGCGTGCAATCACACATGTTTATTTTTTAGTAAGCCAAAGCATTGAGTTGATAGTCCGCTTTATCGTTCATGTATGTATGTATGTCCCAGTTTTGTGGCATTAATGCAACTGTTGTGACATTCCTCATGTTTTCCCCTAATTGAGCAGCGTGTGCATGCATTTTGCCTGGAAACAGACAACGCATATTTGTTGGAGCTGATCTAGTGAACAATGTGAGTGCTTGTGAGACAAGTTGTTTGTCTAGTCTAAGTAAAATTGGCGTTGTTCAAGCAATGCTTCAACTTTAGGCTACACATATGTTATTTCATAAAGGATTGTGATAGGCGTTCCCCACTGCTCTGTGATAGCGAGAAGAGAGAGCTAATCGAGTTGTTTACAAGAAGCGATTTGCACGGAGGGCGGGGAGCCTTTGGGAGGAGTCCCAGTGGTCGAGCTACGCGACTGGACTTCCAGAGAAACATCTAGCTCAGAGGGCGGAGTCACATAGACCACAACAAGTCTGACGTAAGCGTGATGGTACGTATGAATAATTAATTCGTCTGCATAATAAATTCAATGGCAATATTCAATGTGGTACATTTACTTCACATGTATGAATTGTAGGTCAAGTACCTGCCCACTTGCTCTAATTTATTCATGTCTATTTAATAACTGTGTTTATGCACAAGTTGGGTCTTTAGCCAACTTTTCCCCACTTAATTTGTCAGACATTGTAGGCCTACATTGAACGTCCAGTATCCCTTTGTGGGGTGTTGTGTTCTTGCTGTCTCCACTTCATATAGTCTCTGCTGTAAGGATGGGTGGAGATTCTTACAGCTTTCTATGTCTGCTTGATGTGACAGGCTGCCCTGGTTCAGTTATCAGAGTGCTGATGCTGTCCATCTTAAAGGTACAGTACTGTGATAACTGAAGGATGGCAGCCATCTTGACACCACTGATTCGACATGGCCAATGGAGGGCCCTCTCTCACAGCTGGGGAAAAAGGACGTTTTGTAACAATGTAATGTGAGCTGTTATTATTAAAATTCAAGAACCAGTACCAACTTTATGGTGTTTGAGAAGTTATTTGAACAGTAATTCCATGTTGGAAACATTTTAGATGTCTTAATTTAAGTCATTAGATACATCTGTTGGGATGATACAAAAAAATGTGCACAGTTAAGTGATGTGCTAAAATGTCGTGATACAGTAATTAAATAGCCTAGTGTATAAAAGTGTTGGCAGGATTGTATATAAACTCTGGACCGACTTTATAGCCTGGATTAGTACAGTAGGCTATAATGGCCATTGAAGCTATGTTTATGCCATGTTTTAAAATGTTTTTCATATTTTAACAATAATGCGTAGGATGGGAATTTCCCCTATTCTCTGATGGTCTTTTGATGCTCTCCCACTCTTTCCAAATTTTCAGTTTTAGGCCATGTTTTGGCATCAGTGGTACAAGAGTTTCATAAAATGTATCAAATCAGATCACAGAAAAAAGTAATACTATTACAGAACAAAACTACTTTCACTAACAACGAAAGTGGGAAAATGTGTTATTAATGAGAGTAACCACCATGTAACTGGCCCTGTTTAAGTCAAAATCTTATAAAAAAAAAAAAAAGCATGTCTTCATTAAATAGCATACTACTTTAAATGTTGTTTTGATAATTTAACTGACACTGATAATCACCAAATTGAGGATGAAGTTATGCCACAGTAACCCGCCAAACGTTTTTTAAATGTATTTACATGGCGTTACAAAGTACAATTTAGGCTATAAAGCCCCTTTTCAAGACATTCTTTACAGTGTTATACAAAAAACACTGAAGTAGATAGCCTACATTTATTTTAGCTGATTTCCATTTAGATAAATGCTTTTACACTTTATCTCTGAGATTGTATTGATTTATAGTCCAAGAGACATGCTGTTCCATCACACCACATCCTATGAAACTGCAGCCCACAGTTCCTGGCAAGTGCAGTGCTTTTAACTCATCTAGTGGGTTGGATGGGAAGTCCCTCCCTTTGGGGCTCAATGAGATGCCTGGTCTTAAAGACCCCATGCACTTGGACCAAAGTGTCCAAGTGGACTAAAAAAGTATTTGTTAGCCTATTATTCCACTGAATATTTTCTTAATTTAATTTGAATTATTGAAGATGCTATTTAAAAAAAGATTAATGACGTAATAGTTATAATATGGTAATGTGATAATAGTAAATGGTTTCACCTGGTTGAGACAATTTTGTCTTTTCTGCCAATAAAATAAAGGGTCCTGCATTGCCTGATAGCAGTTGAGAAAATAACTTATATAGATACATGTTATGCAAACAGAACTCAGCAATGTCATCACGTTTTGGGATAGAATCATCCACTAAGTCAACAGCTTGCAAGAGGAAAATGTTAGTTCTAGGATGGTTTTTTCGTTTCCGTCTCAAATCTTAAACAATGAAAGACACTGTGTTGTTTGACTGTTAATGCAATTGATGGGTAGCTGCTAGATATCTTGGGCGACTATTTTTAGTCAGATATTACGGAAGGACGGATGACAGACGGGACAATTTGGTCATATCTAGTGTTGTGGTTCATTAGAAGTCTATAGGCTACCTGTAGGCTGACTAGGTTAGTTAATATGCACGATACACCTGGCAGTTATTGGCAAAATGTAAGCTATTATTAGGCTACATAGCCTATCTAATAAAATACAAAACTTTGTGTGTGTGTGTGTGTTTGTGTGAGTGAGGGGGTGAGAGAGGGATTGGAGGTAGGGGCTGAGGTATACTAACAAAGGAAAACAAAGCAAAACAAAGCAGCAAGGCAATTATATGGACAAATGATTCATTTGCATTGACACTTGGAGTGCCTATAACGGGACCTTCAATTTTACAAGGGTTAAATTGGTTTCACTTGACTGAAAGGCCAACGAACCAATCAGCGACGTGCAAGAACCCCACTGCATGCGTCTTTTCGGGAATCTGCCTGGTCGTGGCTTGAAAGGAAAGGTTAACGACGTCAGAAATTATCAGGTCTTGGTGGTGGCGACTGAGACTTCCAGCAAAGAGCGAACTCATAACAACATTTTCGGGACCCTAACCGAGGAACGTTTCCTTGATATTTATTGGTTATCCTAAGCAAATTCGTTTAGATTTCAATCACTTAGGCTCAAGTGACAATAACCAGTTCCGACGTATGAAATGAACGGATATACGGAAGTAACTAGCTGCCTGCATAGCTAGCTAACGTTAGCTAGCTTCTCTTGAGAGGTAAGTAGATAACTTTACCTTTATTCTCCCAAGGTAATTTAACGTTGACGTTACATAAATCATCACGACAATAGCCAGGTAATTTAGCTGTTAGTAACTAAGTCAGTGCAGTTAACTTGCTCTTAGAAGAAATGCTAACATGACCATAACTGTTCAGACGTTTTACATTAGAATAGACTAAAGCCGCTTGCCAGAAAGTGGTAGCTGCTGGAAAAAGCTTTGAAAGTGTGACAGCTAGCCTAGAACTATCTGTTGGATTCGGAATGTGTTGAATCATTTCGTGTAATGTTAATGAACGTCGGCGGAATGAAACGAGCTTGGCAATGCTGAACATTCAAGTGAAAAAAAAAAAAGATACATTATGATAACATTATGAATATAAATTCAAATCGGTGTAATTACCGTCGGTATAACATTCAAGTTAACTGATTATTACTAACGTTATTGATCATTATTTTATTGTAATTATTAAGTTGGTGTCGAAAGGAGAACTGCGGTTCACGTCAACACAGTGTTAATAGACGCCCATGGTAAACAGCTTTGCTCAAACTACAGTTTGTACCTTGATACCCCTATTGAAATTATATTTGTACTAATTGATTAGTCTATTGTTTTGCCACATCCAGTGTGCAATTAATAATCTACTGCGCCAGTTAATGCTAACGAAGTGAGATATTCTCTCACGCTTGTCAATAACGTGGCATGTCGGATGGTAAGAGAGGGGTAACTTATCGCACTGGCCGACTTATAAACCTACTGTGTTGTGTCTCCAGCGCAATTATAGGGTTTGATGGCGTTATTATTATTATTTTTAGTATAGCCTCCTGCAAATGTTTATGGAAAGCATAACATCATTCTCTGGGTAATGAATATTATTGTTTTGGATTACTTGTTGCTAAAAATTATCTGTAAAATCAAATGCAAATTACAACAATAGCTTTGTGAAATATGGCGCATGTGTCACACTTTCCTCGACATGGGAGATAGGTCATTCCTTAGCCTACAATGAGGCATTGATGAACAGCAGCCTTTAGGCTAATGTCTATCAGTAAGTCACAAATAAGTTGATTATAGGCGTGTGTGGCAGTCTTTTCGTGATGTTGATGTTACTTTGTTGTCTTGTGGTTGACACAAGTATTTACAAATATGAATGTTGACTGGCACGTCTTCCTTTGGAGTTAAAGTGTTAATCTTATATTCTGGAAGTTGTGTTTATAGTGTGGTTATGAGATTCGCAGTCCACTTCTGCTTCTGCTTTTGCTTTGTTGTGTTACATTTTTTTCTACTTATTTTTCTCCCAAGACTGGTAGTTTCTCTGTACAAGTGCATAGCAGTTGGCTATTTTTTTTTAACTCTTCCTCATCTTCTGGTTGTGGGTGTTGCTGGTGCTGCAGTTGTTGTTGTTGTTGTTGTTGTTGTTGTTGCTGCTGTTGTACAGGTTACTTCCTCCTCTTCTATTCAGTAGGTTAATCTTAATGTGTTCGAGGGCACCTTCTCTGTATTTGTTATGGTGTGTTTCACAGTACAATTTGAAGTCTTCACTCTATAAGTCTTTTCTTTCAACCTTGTTGACTGTTTTATGCATGTTGTATTGTTTGTTAGCAAAGACGTTTGTAAACGAGAAAGGGATGACAACAGGACAAACCCATGTTGGTATTTTAACGCTGAGATTAGCAGATAACACAATACAGAGACTTATTATTATGTTATAAAATATTTAGCGACTGATGAACGACACAATTGTTGTATACACAAAGCCATGTAATCTATAGCAGTGGTTCTCAAACTTTTTACAGCGAGTACCACCTCAGAGAACAACTGACTCTCCAAGTACCACCATAGTGGCGTAGGCCAATATAAATATATTGACATTGTATATACTGTTTTGCCTTGGGATTTTTTTTTTTCAAGAAAACTAAAAACTAGTTTAAATTTAACAATGTTTCATTACATATATATTTAAACAATTTGAAGTGATTATTTTGTCTTCATGAAATAAAACACCTTCCAGAGTACCACAACAGAGAGTTCTCGTAGTGGTACCCGTACCACAGTTTGAGAACCACTGATCTATAGTCTTAGTAGTCTTAAAACAAGTTGTTGAAAATTAATCCATTGTAACACTTAAGCCTAGCCATATTGCAAATTAACTCTGTGTAGCTTAATTAAATGGTTAATAAACCACTGTTGCAGTATTGCAACGCAAACCCATTTGATTAAAAGAAAAAAGAATGTTTATCCTATCAACAAACAATATAGCAGAACATTGCACCAAAGGAGATTGTTTTCGCAAACGTTGAAAATACTGGATGAGTTTATGGACAAACAGTGCTGTTGGGAAAATTAGTGTTTCAAACATGTCTTACTCAAGAAAAGTATCCAATCGTGATTTTTCTGATAGATATTGTGATTGCGATATGCAATATGATTTTTTAATGTCAATGAGTTGATTAATTGATATGGTTCAATATTCTAATCTCTTTAATTTGTGCCACCGCTGACTGGTGAACACAGCCAGTGCACAGGAAGAGCACAGCAACCCTGAGGATGAATTTCTTTCTTTCTTGTAGATGGTGAATTAGATGGTGAATTATTGCTGGTCTCTTGCTTGAGTTCTGTTTGGCTTAGCCTTTGTACAAAGCATAGCATTTATGCAAGGTTACATTTAGATGTCTACAATAGTGCCTTTATTCACTATCTATGAGCAGGAATTATTTTTATTTTGTGAGCAGAAAGTAAACAATTAGCCAATAGTCTTCTCAGCCAAAGTAAATGATATTCTTAGTCAAATGGTAGCTGTATGCCATATGTCTATAGTGTATGGCTATTGTCAAGGAAAATGGCCATGTGGAAGATGATGGCTGACTGACGGACACTGAGTTTGATGTTTGTGATCACTTCCCAGAAGAATAGTGTCTCAGTGTTTATCGACCCACACTACTACTTCCAGTCATGTTTATGGAGACGCTCCAATATCCTGCTAAAAGTGGTGTATTTTGTGTAAGAATTTGATCACATTAAAGTTTTAAGAGGACTGTGGTCATGGGAAGACTGGGTTAGATTAGATGACCATTGTGTGTAGAAGTATGCTAATCTAGCATTCACATTAAGCATTCAATAGCCTAAAGAAACCTTGAGTCAGTTGACTGTAAAAGTGTTTTCATAAAAGGATCAGTAGGCCTATAGAATATTCCAAATAGGCTAATTTTCTTTCACAGTGACAGAAATGGCACATGCAACATGAGTTCAAACCATAGACTGTATAGAAACGTGTGATTTACCCCCCTAGTTAGCAGTACTAGCCTAGTCTTTTGACTTGACTCTTCACATGCTCCATCAAACTACACTGAAATCAGAGTATTGGCAATAGCATATGTAATGCTTTGTGAAATGTGTGATTTTATAGGGGTTAGTAAACCTATGATTGTTGTGAAATCTCTGAAGTTGCCTGTCCTTGGCCATTTATCCAGAGAAACTTGCGGTACTTGTAGGCTATATATTATGAGTGTACTGTATATCCTGGCAGCCAAACCCATGACCCGGATGTAATTGTCATCTTGGTATACCAGCATAGCAATACACTTAACAGAAGTAAGCTAACCTGCCTGACACTTTCTTATTTCAAGCGTAACAGCATCAGCATTCAGCACAAACTGTGATATTTACTCGCACTTGTTAGTTATTATAGTTCTCGCTGTAAGATCACATTTTTGGTGTCCTTGGACACATGGATACATTTGCCATCCAAGCTTGTATGGAGCTACGTGTGATGCTTGTTCTGGTTTCCACAGAGGATAAATAATGTTTTTTTTTTAGTTTTACTTTCAATTTTCAAGAAATTAACATAGGCTGGTGATTCAGATGTACACTTCATGTTATGAATGTATAGCAAGATCTTGTCCTTGAAATAGAAATCGAAAAAGGGTAGTCCTTTCCTCCTATGGCCGTGTAATGACTATTAGGATTGGATGTAGTCAGCATGGAGGGAAACTTGGCACTGCAATTTCTCTTCTGGCAGTATGAGGAGACTTCCTTGGTATTAAACATTGCTATGGCTCAAAGCTTTGATGAGTCAAGCATGTAATAACTGGATGTGACGGAAAGACTCAGATTCCATGTAACACCATGTCAGGTCTGCACTGCGAAGGGTTCTGAAATTAAAAAAAAGAGAAATAAAAAGAAAAATGTGAATAGTCATTTTTTCCACTGCATTAGTCAGCGCAGATAGCAAATTGTGTAGCTTAATGGACTGAGGTAAGCTTAGCATGTATTTCAGGATAGAGCAGAGATGTGTTATCATTCATTTTGCTATGAATGTCACACAACTGTGTAGGATGGAAGCTAATGTCGTTCCGTTGAATACTGATTTGTGGTTAGCTGTGGTGGCAGTCATTAGAAATGGCCTGAAGATTCACACACACAGAGCTCTAAATGGTCACATTTGTCCCTGTTCAATCTGTTTGTGCCCCTAATGGCTGACCACTGACCACGCATGGAGCCAGTCAGGGACTGTGAGTGAGTAGGCGGGACCGCGTATGTTTGTGTACGACTGTGCGTGCATGTCAAGGAACTTTCCATTAGGCATCCGCTGAGAGTCAGGGTACGCAGTGACCCCGAGTGGAAGGCCCTGCTGAGTCTCTGTTTCAAACACACACACACACACACACACACACACACACACACAAACACACACACACACCAGTGTGCGAGCGATTATGGCCGTGATGAAACCGGCTCTGCAGGTGAGCTGGGTCTGCAGGAGCGAAGTGCAGGGAAGCTCTGAGGAGTGATGGTCTGTTTGGGATGCAGAGGGCAGCACAGCCCACACCCCCCCACCAGCACAGGAGCAGTGCAATCAGTGCCCACCACCAACCCCCCCAGGGAGGACACAAGGACAGGGGAGAGGACATTAAGAAGAAGGATGGGGAGGAGGGGAAGGGAAGGAAAGGGAAGGCCTGAGGGATAGGCGATGAGAAAAACAAGGAGAGGATGGACAAAAAAGCGTGTGGCACTGATGGAGGAGACAGGGGGTTAAAGGAGAGAGGAGTGAGCCATCAGATGGATAGTCTGTGGTCCAGTGATCCCAGTGGGGACTAGATGTGCTGAGATAATGGAATGACTCATGAGTTGGTCACAGAGTGGAGAGTCCCAGTCTTATCCACGCACGCACACACTCACACACACACGTACACACACAGAGTGGAAGTACTGGGCAGCTCTGTGGAGTCCATGGCTGATCTCTGAGTCACACACTTCACACACACTGACTGTGTAAATAGTAAATTCAAACCCAACTAACAAAACCGTCTCAACAGCAAACCCAATGTGCCACGCCACTGAATGCGTGATTCAGTGATCAATGGCCAAACACTAGCTCTCTTAACAGACTCTCCTCTCTTCTTGTGCCTCGGCTTTGCTCAGGGTCTGGATGCCAGAACTAACAGGAGGCATGGAGCTGGGGAGGCAACTGTGTGGTAAGATGCGGCGGAACCGGCGCGCTGACCCGGCCATCACCGCGCTGCAGAAGGGCCTGGAGGTGCACTTCTACCAGCCGGACGCCCACCAGCTGGAGTACCTCAAGGACTCCTACGTGGCCGAGGACATCTGCGTGGAGGCAGCCAGGAGATGCCGTAAGTTCCCCGATGTTTACTGTGGCTTCCCAACTGTTAGCCGCGGCCTATACCTTGATTTTGCTAAATTTCTTCAGCTATGAGGTTAATGGGGGGGGGTGTTAATATGGTTTCATTTCTTTTAACTTGCATAAAACACTGTCCTGTGTGGCTTATACACAGCAGCTATTACACACAGGAGATTACTGTATGGCCAACAAACACAATTTTAATGTATTTGAAATGGCAGTGGTAGTTATCCATACACCGTTTCATATCGCTACTCCATGCTGAGCTTTTAGACAGCAGTCCTCCAAATGTCCAGAGCCCTGCTTTTCCCAAATGTGCTTATCCTCAAATGACCTTAACATGGGGAAGCCAGAGAGCATTTTGGCTGTCTGTGAGAGATTCTTTGAAATAGATGGTGCTGGTTTTGGCTTAAGGGAGATACTGCATGTTTTGTCAGCTCTACAGAACACTGGGCTCCTATGCTCTTTAGAACTAGAGACTTATGAGAATGCCCCCTGTGCATCTGTGCTAACATACACACACACCCCCACACACACAGACACACACACACACACACACACACACACACACACAAAGAAATACTTACAACTCCCCTGCAGTGAGAGAGCAGCAGCTTTTTGGCAACACACAGCAGTTTGAGTCCAGGGCCAACACTGGAATTTCCATGTACCAGAGGCCAGGACTAAGTGGGCCAGCACAGCTGTGGGTGGTGGAGCTGTGCTAGACAACAGAAAGGGTCAGAGCTGATGTAATAAGGCATTTTCTTCTGAAATGCTGCAAAAAGATCCATTTGCTCGAAAGCAATTCTGCAGGACATGCTCGCGAGACTAGAGTCCAGTCCCACGGCAGGGTGATCACATGTGGCATCAGAGTCTTCTTCACTTACAGTATATTGATGATGCCATGACTTATATTAACTAGAAAAGCACCCAGAGAGCACGAACCTCCACCAAGCGAAAACATACTGTAACTGCCTCCTGGATCCAGACGGTGATACGGATCACTCCCAAAAAATGTAATCGTTTCTTCCTTGGGTCATTTCAGACCTTCCCTGAAAATGTAACAGAAAAAGAGCTATTTTGCGAACAAACAGACAGACAGACAGACAGACAGACACACACACAAACAAGTAAACAAACAAACTCTGATGAATACATAACCTCCTTGGAGGAGGTAATGAGGCCATGACGACCCTGTGACCTCTGAGTCTCAATGAAACCTGAAACGCAGCAGACATTCATCCAGCCGTCATGTTTCCCTTTTTGATTTTTTAAAGGAACAGTTCTGATCTGTCCGACCGTAATTCCAGATCTTTCAGCACGGTGATGAAACCCAAACTTGCGTCAGCTGACATGCTCCTCCTTCTCTTGCAGGAATCTCGCCTCTGTGTCACAACCTGTTTGCGCTGTACGAGGAGGGCCGTGACCTGTGGTACCCACCCAATCACGTCTTCAAGATCACAGAGGACACCTGCATCAAGCTGCACTATCGCATGAGGTAAGCCCAGCCCGAGATGGCAGAGCGCTGAATCCGTTCTAGCCCTGCCCGCTCTCTTGGACAGTGTTGAGGTTTTCATAAGATATTACACCTGGAACCATTTCTACACAAAGAATCTTCTGATAGTGGGAAGAGGTCTTTAAAACTGAGAATCATGTAGAAAGCTTACAATCATGCAACCCCAAAGGGGCCTCTACAAAGAACCCTTTGTTTTGTCTAGAAGAAGACTGTCAAACACCATGGCAAGATTTTGCAAGTGGCTCACTTAGTTTTGTGTCGGTTTTTGTTGTGTTGGCCAGTGAGAAGATGGCTTGGAATGGTGTTGTTTATTTTAGTGAAAGCTGAGTGATAGCTGGTGTTGTGCTTGATTAGCCGATCGTTGCAGATTTCCCACTGACTGGCCTCAGCTGGCTTTCCTCTGAAAGTTCTGGTGTCATGTGACTACTGCAGAAGTGATTTACAGAACGAGCACATACAGGGTCATATTTTCTCTTGGCTTGTTCTCCTGTCGGCTGACAACTCTCGCGTGACTTACCTGAAGGGAAATAGCAGAGAGAATGTTTACATATCTACATTCATAGCCAACTCTTTCTGTGTGCGGTATTCTGGTCCGCCTTTTTTTCAGGTGGAAAGAAACTTAAAATCCTGTGTCCAGCGAATGTGTAACTTCTAGTTTCACTTGTATTCCTGTTGGTACAATAATGACATTTATCTGAATATCTGTGTTGAAGTTTATAGGTATATCGATCTGTGCGTTGAATAATTCTTCATATTTGAATTAAAGGGTTTGGCTTTGCCTGGCATCATTTGCACGGTTGCGTGCCGGTTGCTGTGTTGGTGGCTCCATATGGAACTGTATAATTGAGTGTAAAATGAAAAGCTGGTAACATTAATAAATATGATCTTATGTGCACACGAAGGTGGTGTGCTTTCCCTTTAAAGTTTGTGAATCCCCTTGACAAAATGGCCACTGCTCTGTGGGAATCCCCCGTCTTTGGCACAGCCAGTGAAAATGTAACCTTTTCAACAGCCAGAGTACGGCCAGTAGAGAGGCCCAGCGCTGAGCAGAAAGCACGCTGCAAAAGTGCATGTTGTTTTGTTCCAGGTCCTGTCCAGCGCTGAAGGGGGAAGGAAAGGAGGTGTTGCATAAGGACAAGAAACAAAAGGGAGAATCTAGGCCAACTTCCCCATCAGTGTGTGGCTTTTTTGCGCTCGACAAAAGGGGGGAGGGGGGTGAAGCGAACGTTGTAGTCAAATGAGGGTACGAGATGCGACCTGTTGATTTGCAAGTTGCGTACCTGTTATGAGAACAAACAGGTTATGGTCAACCTTTACACTCCCGTTCTTCCTCTGTGGTGAAGAACACCTTTTTTTTTCGGCTCTCTACAGAAGCTTCCTGTTTACTATGCTTCTGCTCTCCGTGGCAAAAGGGGCGTTGGAGGTTGGGCTGGTAACCGCCTGAAGCATGGTCCTTTGTTTACATACATCTGCTGACGATATTATTGTCACCAAGGCAGTTGTGTATCAGTTTGCGTGCTGCGTCTGTCACAGTTTTGCACGGCTGTATGCAAATCTTGAGGTTTTTCAGATGGCGATTAAAATAGTCGTCGGTGCTCCTACATTTTTCATTTTGTGATTGTTTTTTCCCTGGTCACCAGATGAACACATTTCACATCATTATTCGACACATTCTACATCAGCTTATTTGTCTGATTTCCTGTTTTGTCTTTGCTCCTGAGAGACGTTAACAACTCTAAGATATTACCTGTATTTTCTCAGCTCCTGAAGTTTGACAGATGCTTGATAATTCTCACGTAAAAAGAAGAATAATTTGCAATGCTGCTGTAGACCATCACTATCCATGTGAAGCACCCATTTTGAGTCTCTAAAATGTCTATTGCATGATTGAACCTAACACAAATCATAAAGTTGTTGTGATTGCAAAGATGGCATTAGAAGTCACCAGCCAGTTATCGGACAAAGAAAAAATGAAAGTGAACTTTGAGCTCTGACAATTTGTAGACCTGTGTGGTTGCACATGCACACAGGCATGGTTAAAGCATGATCTGTAAAATGCTAGCCTAAATTTGTAAACAAGGCATGGCCTATTATTGGTCATATTCTGGGGGATTTTTGGACTCTCCGCACCATGACTACTTTTTGTGTGCTTTTTTGAATAGTGGTTAATGTTCTGTGTTTTCACTATGAGTGATGCATGTACACTTCGGAACTGAAAGTTTCTTTTAGTTCATGACAACATTTGAAGAAAGAAGTGTTGAGCTTATAATAATGCAACCTGTGTGCTTAATGTTTCGTGACATTATCGTTAGAGGCCAGTGCCATAATAGGCTACATAATCCATTGTGAAATGTTCAGAACTATCTCTGAACATCAAAGATGTTTTGCAATGTTTTTTTTTTTTTTTTTTTAGAGAAAGAGACGTTTACTTGGCTCTTAAATATTTTGGGGTTTTGTTTGGAGACCTGTTGACACAACTTTTATCTCTCTGGTCATCACACGCAAGTGGGTCTCAAAAGCACACAAAACACACACACACACACACACACACACACAGAGTGGCTAGAAATGAATGATACAGTGCTAGAACTACTAAAGAGGAAGTCCTCACCCACCTTTATTGAGTGCTTTGTTACACAATTTGTCATGGCGCAGCTAAAAGCCTTCGGTGGGGCTCTCACAAGGGTTCAACACATTCTTACGCAGTCGCACAAAGCTGAGAAATCTTGGCTTGTTGAGGTCGGTGAGCACACAGAAATTCTTTTTAGCGAAAGAAAGTTAATTGCGCAGAACCAAAATTGTGGAGCCGGTTCTGGTAGTTGAGCCTGCATAGGGGCTGAAGCCCAGCTCTCTCCCCCTTCACCAGTGAGTGCTAAGTCATTTTGATTGCTCGTGGTCAACTCTCGCTGCACATCGGAGTTAGATTA
Source organism: Sardina pilchardus (assembly GCF_963854185.1). NCBI lineage: Eukaryota > Metazoa > Chordata > Actinopteri > Clupeiformes > Clupeidae > Sardina > Sardina pilchardus. The sequence continues at coordinate 11,106,002 of NC_085008.1, forward strand.
GCACATTGGAGCGCTTTGAGGGGAGGCATTTGAACTGTAGGCTAACTGTCTGATATGATAGTTTCCTTCTGTTGCGAGGGCTGAGCCAGTAAGAACAGTCATGCACAGTGTGTCTGCAGCTGTTTTCTTCTGTCCGTGAGGATGCACTTTCATTGCAGTCAAACAGCCAAGCACTGTTATGCACAGTTGCTTTGGAAACAAGAGCAGGAGAGAAAACAACAAGAGGAAGGACTATGGAGCATCCCATGGAGGATTTTTAGGGGTTGATAAGCCATCACCTCTAGATAACCTGTCTGATACACATCTCAAATGTAAAGGACTTTATTTCATCACACGCTGACTTGTCTTTTGAGCCAGCACGGGCCCTACCCCTATGACCACACACTCTCGAGGTTCAAAGAACTTGCACGGACTCCACCTCCAAAACACAGTGCAGAGAAAACCGACACAAGCTAAAGTACTGCATGGTGGTTTGCCACTGTTTTGCATTGTAAAGCTGATATGGACGCACAACACACTCTGCCAGTTTAACCTCCCCGTCCAACCAAGAACAAAGGGATGCAAATGTGGCGTGTGAACCCAACAGCAGTGGCCATGAAATGTTACACTGCTATTGTGTGTTTTATGCGAGACATATTGACATTGAACATATTTGTGCACATACTGCATGCCATGTATGCGTGGATATTTGCTCACACACACACACACACACACGCAGACACAAACACAGACACACACACACACAGACAGAGACACAGAAACAGACACAGACACAGACACACACACACACACACACACACACACACACACACACACACACACAGACAGACACTGAAGCTTCTGTCCCTGTCTCACCTCAGGTTTTACTTCACCAACTGGCATGGCACGAGTGAGACGGAGTCGCCCGTCTGGCGCCACTCTCTCAGCAAACAACACAGGGGGGGCGTGGGCACGCAGAGGGGATCCGAGGGCACCCCGCTGCTGGATGCTGCCTCGTTAGACTACCTGTTTTCCCAGGTGAGTCAGACACACACACACACACACACACACACACACACTACATGTATCCACATATTCATCTGTCCTTTGTTTGTCTGGTCGCCGTTACAGACATGAGCTCAAATGCTGATCATTCATAGGAAATGTTATTGCTGACTTTTTGATCGTGGCAGTGCAAAAGCACAGCTTCAGAAGCAGGTTTAGACAGGAAGCACAACGGTCTGCTGGTCTCAGGCTAAGCATGGCCACTACCCAGATCTAGCCCGCATTGTTCTAATGCTGTGAAAAAGTCTTAGGCCATTAAAGTGTTGAACTTGTGTTGTTTTAGCAATGTGATGGTGGCCTAGGGCTTCTACACAATACTGTTTGCAATGCCACCAATCCATGCAGCCTGTACACTTTACAACACCATGCCGCAGGGTACGCAGCCCTCACACATCCATAAATTAGCATTATGGAAATTCCAAATCCTTCCGAAGGCAAATGCTCAGAATTCCGGAGAATGACGTCATGTTGGATTGGCACTGAATTGTGTCTGGTGCAGTCGATCTTTCAGGAACAGAGTAGTCAGAACTCTCTGAGTTCGGAGCTTCCTCAAACAGTACCTCCGGCTGGTTGGGGTGGCTCGACCTGAACTTAAACAAACAACATCAAAGCTGTCCTGTTTGCCTCTCCAAGCCACATCTATTTTGCATGTCCCTGTTTGATGCGAGGAGAGTGATCATTTGCATTTAGAATGGACGAATACCATATGTTTGCCTGTGTATGTGGATGTATTGGTGCGACTCCGTATCATGTTTGTTTGTTTCCTCAGGGCCAATATGACTTTCTGAAAGGGCTGGCGCCATTGCGGGTTCATCAGAGCGAGGCGGAGCTGCACGAGATCGAGAACGAGTGTTTGGGCATGGCCGTACTCGCCATCACACACTATGCCAAGAGCAAAGAGCTGCCCCTGCCAGGTGTTGCTGCCGAGATCAGGTAACTCATATGGGCAATTTCCATATGCCCCCTTTCACATGGCACATGCCTGTATGTGTGGCTATCAGTTAACACTGTTGTTGTTGACATGTTTCAGATTATCTGTATGCGCACATCTATCTATCTATCTATCTATCCTATCTATCTATCTATCTATCTATCTATCCATCTACTGTATCTTTCTCTCTCTCCTTCTTTCTTTCTCTATTTCTCTCTTCCCTGACCTCCATGGTTTCTCTATGTGGAATGCTGTCCAGAATGTCCACTCTTTGAATTGTTTCTTTTTTTTTTTTTTTTTTGTGACCTGCAGCTACAAGCGCTTCATCCCCGAGGAGCTGAACCGCACCATCAAGCAGCGCAACATCCTGACGCGCATGCGGATCAACAACGTCTTCAAGAACTTCCTCAACGAGTTCAACTGCAAGACCATCCAGGACAGCAACATCTCGCTGTACGACCTGAAGGTCAAGTACCTGTCCACGCTGGAGACGCTGACCCGGGGCCTGGGCTGCGAGACGGTGGAGCCCCGGACGCTGCGCCTGTCCGGGGAGAACGAGAGCGCGCTGCTCTCCCCCAGTCCCGGGGACGACGGCCAGGGCTACGAGACCCAGGTGTCCGGGACCGTGGGGATATCCTGGAGGAAGAAACCCGTCGGAGTGAGTGACTCCCTCAAAACTCTTCTTGTTGTGTCTTCCTTCCCTATCAACTCCATAGGCGGAATGAGATAGATAGATAGATAGATAGATACTGTAGATAGATAGATAGATAGATAGATGCATTATTGATCCCCAAGGGGAAATTCAAGGTCTCAGCCGCTTAAGACACCACACACAACATACACTACAATCTAAACAGGATGATAAAAAGCAAATCAACAAATCAACATGGCTAAAAATAACAGTAAAATATTCTAAAGATAAAGATGCACATGATTGTATTGAGGATTTGTGCTGTGATCCAGTATGAGGTGTGTGTCAAGGTGGAAGTGCAAATAAGTCCAACAGATGTGCATGGGCATATTTTAGTTATGGATGTAATATATTGTGAAAGAGGCCTCAGTGAAATAGCTGATCAGATGTTCAGGTGGTATAGCTGTAGCTCTAGGTAGGTATAGTTTTGTTGGCTGGTCTGTAGTCAGTAGCAACTACACTTCCTATATATATATACTAACTTCATGAGTAAAGGAGAGATCAAATCACTCAGAGCAAGTTTGCTGTTGAGACTGTTGCCCTACATTCCTTCAGCTGCTTTGTCCCCACCCAGAGAACTAGTTGTGTTTCATGTTCACAGTTCACAAGAAAACGCTGAGACGTTACAAGCCTGTTAAAATGGATATGAACTCGGCTGGCCCTGACGTACTTTCAGGCGAATTATAAGCGCTGGGGTTCCCCTGGAGAAGTGCCTACTCTGTGCGTGTTTAGCTGTACCCAATGAATGTTAATCTCCTTACGCGTTTTTGTTTTCTCCCAATTAGTGTGTCAGCAATCCCATGAAAGACAAATACAAGCCCAAGAAGACGAAGGACAGCACCAAGAAGAACGACAAGAATAAAGAGGCTGACGAAGGCTGGACACTCTTTTCGGACTTCCATGACATCACACACATCGTCATCAAAGAGTCCACAGTCACCATCTACAGACAGGACAACAGGAGAATGGTACTGCATTTAATGATCTCGTCAGACCTGGGAAGAGATATAGATAGATACAATTTTATTGTCCTTTCCTACTGTATACATCGCATACATACAAAACAAAATATTGTTTCTCAAAACCCACCGCTTTGACAGAGAAATGTGAGATATCATTTTGAAATGAAGTCCTTTCACTCCACACAGTGTTTATGCATGTTTTGCTATGCAGTTATGCATTCTTAAGGAGATGGTATGACCCTCGGGGAGAACTGATTTCAGTGACAAATTGATTTGACTAGCAAGTTAAGTGAAAGATTCAATTATACTTGTTCTACTACTGTTTGATGAGAGTGCAAGCCTCAGGTGTGGGAGGCTCTGGGAGCTTTCAAACGGTCACAAAAGCTTGATGTTTTCAAAAGGAGTAGCAAGGAGTTAACAAGAAACGTTGTGCCACTCTCCGGTGATGTAGATGGTACTGCTATGGAAGTGATTCAGTGAAGAGAAGGAAAGGGACTTGCTGGAGGTTCTGTGATCCATTAACACAAGACCCAATAAAGCTCTATTGGCTCTTGATTGGTGAAGTGTGTTGTATATTGTCCCCTATAAAAACTTTACTTGTAAGGAAAATATCATAAACTTATAAGCATGAAGTTTCAGTGACGCAAGAACTAGTAGATGTGATTTTGCTGTGCAGCCTTAGAATAGGTAATCTACCGTGATTTCCCAACTATTAGCCGCAGCTTATACATTGATTGTGCAAAATTTCTTCAGCTATGAGGTTACTGTAATACACGGGGGCAATTAATATGGTATTAATATGGTTTTGTTTCTTTTAACTTGCATAAGACACTGTCCTGCGGCTTAAACACAATGCGGCTAATGCCCATGAAATTATTGTAGAATGAAAGGACAAACTGCTAGATTTCTAAAGTTTTGGAGTCCTTTGCTATCTGTAAAAGTAGGAGACTCTGCACCAGAGCGTTCAGCTTGGGAAAGTTGTGCCGTTTCCCCTTTTGGCTCATGAGGCATGTAAGCGCTGCCAAATTCCAGGGATGTCTCCATGTGGCTGATCCCAGTGCAACCCAGCACGCCGCGTACAGATTACAGTCTGGGTCGTCCTGTTGCAGTCAGCTGTACCGTGTGTGCGTTTGCACATGTGTGTGTGTGTGTGTGTGTGTGTGTGTGTGTACATGCGTGTGTGAGTGCGTTTGTGCCACTTCTGGGGTGGCATGTGTGTGCCTGGGAGAGAAGGTCCGGTTGCGTTGCGTGAGGACTGGTTTGAGAGCTGGGAACGTTGTTTGGTGAGGTTGTGGAACCACACTGTCCAACCCCCTTAGGGAGTGGGAAGGTCAGGGGGAGCGGGCTGACCGCATGACTGGTGTTGGAGCACCAGAGGCCTGGCAGTAGGCCGGCCAGATGGTGCCTGCTGATGTTACAAGCCCTCTGGGGGTAATAAGGGAAGAGGAAGAAGAGTTCCTGACTTTTGGCTGCCCATTCTGACCTCACATTTGCACTGGGAACTCTGTGTGTGTGTGTGTTGTCGCCTAGATACTGGAACATTCCTCACTGACAGATCTGCTTTCTGTTGATCTCTCTCTCTCTATTGTGATCTTTCTTCTCCCTCCCTCACACACACTCTCACTCTCTCTCTCTCTCACTCTCCCTTTCTCCCTCTCTCTCTCTTTCTCTCTCTCTTTCTCCCCCTCTCTCTCTCTCTCTCTCTCTCTCTTTCTCCCCTCCCTCCCTCCCTCTCTACCCCCTTCAGCAAACAGACTCTTGAACGCTACACTATTGATCTGAACTATTGAGTGATATGAGTTTATTTATTTATGGTCGTTTTGTGTGTGTTCCCTCTTATGTTCTCCTTTTTCTGGACCGAGCTCTCTCTCCTTCTGTAACAACCGTTACCACCACCATTGTTGTGCGGCAATAGCACACATCTTTTCCTCTCCCCAGGAGCTGCAGTTGGCGTTCCGCGCCGAGGCGCTGTCGCTCGTGGCGTTGATCGACGGCTACTTCCGGCTGACCGTGGACGCGCATCACTACCTGTGCACGGAGGTGGCGCCGGCCTCGGTGGTTCACAACCTGCAGAGCGGCTGCCACGGCCCCATCTGGTGAGCACGCCCCCTATTTCATCTCCAAGCACTCTCTCTCTCCAAGCTTCTCAAGGCCTCGGCTGGCTCCGCTGCACTGCTTATTGCTGTGGTTTCTCCCTGATGAGAGCTAGCGTTACAATAGGAACACTGGAACACTTGTGCTCTATGTTTTGTACTTTGTCTTATGTGTGTTACGTCTTATTAACCACTGATGCAAACCAAATTTCCCCTTGTGGGACAATACATGTCTGAAGTGAATAGCATTCCAGCCATTTTGGTTCCAATTCACTGCGCATTTGTGGACTGATTTTTTTCTTTTTGTTGGCGTGTCCCTGTCTCTCTGGCCTGTGTCCAGCACGGAGTACGCCACACACAAGCTGCGCCATGAGGGGAACGAGGAGGGGGCCTACGTCCTGCGCTGGAGCTGCACTGACTTCAGCTACATCATCATGACTGTTGTCTGTTTAGAGGTAACTATAGTTACACAGCCGTTATGGTAACAACACGTGACGTTCTGTGTCGATGATGGCACTTTCACTGACTCTAAAAAATGCTCTAAATGGCATCGACCGATCGATTTCTACCTCATAGACTACTTTTAAATGTATGCTATTGCTGTTTACTGTAATTTCCCGACTATTAGCCTCGGCTTATACATTGATTTTGCAAAATGTCTTCAGCTATGAGGTTAATACACAGGGACAGTTAATATGGTATTAATGTGGTTTTGTTTCTTATTAACTTGCAGAAAACACTGTCCTGCAGCTTATACACAATGCTGCTTATATGCGGGAAATTACTGTAAACGTATTTTACATGCTAGGCAGCAACTTAGCCACATAACACGGATTCCCTGTCTCGCAACAAAATCCTATCCTAGTGAATATTTCACATCTTTCACATCTCAATAAAGCCAAGAATTAGAAGGCTTTCAACAGCAGGCTGTAAAGTTATATGCAGGTCTCTTTTATGGAGGAAATCCATGCTAAAATAAAACTTTGTAGTCAAGAATTTATTTGTCTTGGTATGAATATATGTTGCTGTATATGATTCCTGGCTACACTGTAGAAACAATATACTGATGTCATAGAAACTTAAAGCAACACTAAAGCACTTTTCCTCTGACACACGCATGCTATTTGTTTAGCCAGCAAATAACGATGTCCACAGACAAAGTAGAGTATGTTGCATGACTTTCTGAAAGTATGATGTATTGCGACATCTAATCAAGTCAAATTTGTAGTTTCTAATGTCTCATTCCATCGAACTACAGATCTGCTACCAGATCTGGTAAACTTACATAGTGCGGTTATAGGCGATAGAGGGCCGCAAAGTGAATGCAGAAGTGCCGCTCACCCTGTTATGAGTTGATGAACTGCTTAAATGATTTTGGAAACGTTATTTTAAGGTACGAAAAAAGTAATTTAAGTAATTGAAATAAACAGTCTATAAACCGCAGGACAGTGTTTTGTGCAAGTTAAAAGAAACAAAACCATATTAATACCATATTAACTGCCCCCATGTATTAACCTCATAGCTGAAGAAATTTAGCAAAATCGATGTATAAGCTGCGGCTAATAGTTGGGAAGTTACGGTACTCAAATCCAAATGCCTCTATGTTAGTACATGTCTTTTGAAATGAGTGTGTCTGTTTCAGGTGGACTGTATGGAACCCAAGCAGGTTCCCCAGTATAAGAACTTCCAGATCGAGGTGAGCCCACAGGGCTACAAGCTGTTTGGAACCGAGACGCTCCACCCCAACCTCAACGAGCTGCTTTCCCACCTGTCTGGACAGAACCTGCGCACGGAGAACCTGCGCTTCCAGCTGAGGAGGTGCTGCCCGCCTCAGCCCAGAGGTACCAGACGCAGCCTCCTCTCCTCCTCTCCTCCTCTCCTCCTCTCCTCCTCTCCTCTCCTCTCTTTAGCACTTCCTCTTGGCCTCCAAGCTCGCTTGTAACTGAGACTAAATTGCCTAAACAGGTTGATTTGACTTTGCTTCAACAAGTGTATTGATTGTCCTGGTAGGATGATTATATGATAGTTCCACTGCTGGGTGGGGAGAGGGGGGGAGGGAGGGAGAGAGAGAGAGAGGGAGAGAGAGAGCGGGGGGGGGGGGGGGGGGGGGGGGCCGGGGATGACTGTTAATCATTCTGTCTGGCAATAGGCCTTACACTCACCCCCAGAGCTGTCATCAGACTGTGGCCACATATCAGCTCACACAAGCTGCCTTTCCCAGAATACATGCACGCACTGGTGCTGCTGCTGCTGCTGACGACCTTTGAACTCTGCTGTTACAGGAGTTGCTAAAAAAACGATAAAAAGGGGGAAAGGGTGTGTGCAAGATTTGCAGCGGTGTGTTGTTTTTGTCTAACCACCTGGGGGTGGAGGGAGAGAGAGAGGGAGCGAGAGAGAGAGAAGGCCTCAGGGTAAGCTAATGGAAAAAGTGGGGGAGCCTGGGAATAAAATTGGGAGCGGCCATGACAGAGTGAGTAACATTGTTGAGCAAGAAGATTAAGGAAGTGCTTTTGACTGTGAGAATTTGTGCCTAGTAGAGAGGATGTGTGTGTGTGTGTGTGTGTGTGTGTGTGTGTGTGTGTGTGTGTCTTTGACCAAGTAACATGGAGACAATGAGAGTGTTTTTAGACGGTACAAGGAAGGGGCTGTGTTAAGCTGGAGCCAGCGGAGGGGATGGGCTTCTGAAGGGTGAGGGCTGCGAGGGCGGGAGGGTGAGTCACTCTCCACCTCACGCTGGTGTGGTGGTGAGTATGCTGGCACATAATGGCTGCCGTGCGTCACCCAGGTTGGTGCTACAAATTGGTGCTGATTAGTGAGGTTACCCCCTTCGCTCTACAGCGAGTTGGGTGCCTTGCAGCGCACTATAGAAATGCAGTGTGTTATTGTGCGCCCGAGTGTGTGTGTGTGTGTGTGTGTGTGTGTCTGGTGCGGGTTCACTCTGAGAGGTGCTGCGAGGGGAATGAACGATATTCGCGGCTGATGTCTTGTTTACAAGCAGTATGCGTGTGTGTGTGTGTGTGTGTGTGTGCGTGTGTGTGTGTGTGTGTGTATGAGTGTGTGTGTGTGTGTGTGCGCGCTGAGGCAGCAGGAACAGGCAGGAAGTGTGAGTAGTAAGTGTGGTTTCCTGTGGCGGCTCGCGTCTCCTCTCTACGCCCCGGCGCGCCTCCCGACCGTAGAGCGCCGCAGCTGCAGGGAGAGAGAGGGTTAACGCAGCAGAGGCCCGCAGCGCTCAAGCCAAGGCCTGAGATGCATGACTGCATAGGCAAACACGGGCCAGTCTGATACGACTGACTGGGCTACAATGTGACAATAGAGGCCAGATCTGGAGATGAAAGCCCAGGGGGGTGCGTGCGTGTGTGCGTGCGTGTGTGTGTGAGTGTGTGTGTGTTTGTGTGTGTGTGCATGCTTGCGTGTGAGTGTGTGTATGTGCGTGTGTGTGTGTGTGTGTGTGTGTGCGTGCTTGCGTGTGAGGGTGTGTGTATGTGTGTGTGTGTGTGTGCGCGCGCGCGTGCGTATGCAGTGCATGCATGTGTTTGTGTGTTTTGGTGCGCTGCTGCTGCCTCATTGTGTCTCAGTGCAGCAGTGGATCGGCAGCGGGTCGGCGAAGCCACAGTGTTGTTTCTTCCTCTTTCCCCAGGAAACCTCATCATGTGGGGGTGTTCAACTGTTTACATATACACACACACACACACACACACACCGAGACAGATGAACTCCCACATACACAAAGCCACCTATCCCTCCCCCACAGCATGAGCTTGTGTTGACAGCCGCCTTATATGCTCTGATGCAGGTTCCCACAGACTCTGATCATGCACACCACATGAACACCATAGACGCACTTGTGGAGAGATGCTATCCGCAATCAGATGACAACAAACGTGTCTATTACGCACGCACACACACACACACACAGGCAGACACACACACACACACACACACACACACACACACATACACAGCAAAAGAAACTGAAACATGTTGCTAATTGGCCAATGTGCCACACATTGTCTGTGTGATACTGTTGCAATCTGTCTCTCTATCCTGAGATCTTAGCGCATCTAAAGGCACACATTTTTGCCAAACAAACTTGCGCACACACACGCACAGCACACACACACACACACACACACACACACACGCACACACGCACACACACACACACAAGCGCGTACACCCGATCTTAAACCAAATGTGTGTTTGCTGTGTTCCAGAGGCCTCCAATCTGCTGGTGATGACCAAAGGCAGGGAGCTGGTTCCCCAGAGGCAGCCGCAGGTCAGCCAGCTCAGCTTCCACCGAATCCTCAAGGAGGAGATTGTGCAGGTGAGCACACGTCCACGCCCAGCAACCGACACAACTTGACACATCTACTGTAGACACACACCCACGTACAGACATACACACATATCAATATTTAGACGTGCGCACACACACACACACACGCAGACACGTACACACACACACGTACACACATACACATATATCAATATTTACACACACACTACACACACACACACAGACACACACACACATGTACACACACACACACACACACACACACACACACGCTCACACACACACGCACACACACACACATGTACACACACACACACACACACACACATACACACACACACATATAAAGGCCAAATCAGTTGTGCACACAGTGTGTGACGTGTCCCAGCTGCTGTATATAAACATTAGCGAGCCCTCATCACCCACACAGTACATGGTGTGCTCTGATTATCTCCTTGGTCACCTCCTGTAACAGAAACAGTCAGCCCCAGCCCCACCGCGCCGAGGCCAGCCACCGCTTGGCGCCGCTCCAGTTGGCACGGGCCCGGCCTGCGTGGCGTATTGTTTGCCATGTACACAGCATAGGGAGGCTGCCGAGCAGAGCTGGCGCGGGGTTGTCCTGTAACGTTACATAACGAGCGGAGCGCAGCCGCGCGGGGGCCGGATCGGGCACACGCATGACCTGCACCTGCTGCTCCACTGGCCCAGATCTGTCCAGCTCAGGCCGGCCCGGCGCTTCAACTGGCGAGCGCAGGCTCAAGCTGTACCGCTGCTGCTGCTGCTCGGAGTAGGGTGCTGCTGTTTGGATAAGCAAGCTACGAAAGGAGACTGTGTGTTTGTTTTTTCTTAGCATCCCGTGTGTCATTTTGACGGCTGATATAATAGACGCTATGTTTAGACGGAAACGATCGGAACGCGAAAGTGCCGTTGTGTTCTCGCTTTTTATTTCACGTTCAGATGAGCGGTTTTGGGGGGGGAAATCTGTGCGCACATGGTGACTCAAAAAATTTGTGTAAGCGCCATCAAAGCGATAAAATATAATAAAGCTGATCAAATATTTTGTCTTATTCACCAGCGAACGTTGTCGTATAAACAGGGCCTCAAAAGAGGGACGATACTGGTACAGGGTTTCCGCAGGGTCTAAAAAAAAGCATCTTAGATCTTAAAGTATTCAAATATCTTAGATCTTAAAGAATCTTAGATCTTAAAGTATTCAAATATTACACACTAGGTCTTAAACACAACTTAAATGGGTCTTAATTATATAATGCTTGTTTAAGTTTACTTCAGCAGTGGTCATTTTATTTTTTAGCAGCATTGATCGAAGTTGTTTGATTTTGTAGTTTCTTCTCAACAGATACAGTATCACAGTGAAAAACAGTGTGGAACTGATTTAAGAATTATATTTGTAGATTGTAAATCTATGTACTGTGCTAATACAAATGTACTTCTGGGACTTTTCCCCTATCATATTTGTTGCCAGTTTGGAGAGTCATCACAGTGAAATACAGTGTGGAACTGATTTAAGAAAGAAAAAAAAAATCTATGTACTGTGCTAATAATTCTGGGACTTTTCCCCTATCATATTTGTTGCCAGTTTGGAGAGTCATCACAGTGAAATACAGTGTGGAACTGATTTGAGAAAGAAAAAAAAAATCTATGTACTGTGCTAATCATTCTGGGAATTTTCCCCCATCATATTTGTTGCCAGTTTTGAGAGTCTTAAATCTTATTTGTAACAGTGCTGGTATTTTCCCTGCGGAAACAATCTGTCACTCATCAGCCTAACTGAGCGTCAGTTGCCGCAGACAGGAGATTACGGGCCTCTGCCTGGGAAAAGGGTCTGGACAACATCATCCTCTCGTGTTTATTTGTTCATCTGTCGCCATGATTGAACATCACTGAGACATTGCTGAGGTTTTTTTGTGTGTGTGTGTGTGTGTGTGTGTGTGTGTGTGTGTGTGTGTTGCTGATTGGCACAGTATTCACACCCACGCACAATGTGCTGATCCGCCAGTTTCACTTCTGTTGTCCAGAGGCAGGAGAGCGGTCTGGCACGGCCCCTCTGTCTTAACTGCTGTTTTCAAAGTCAACAGCTTCCCTGGTGCGGTCAACTCCTCTGGTGCGTGGGATTAGGGCTTTGAGGCTCCAAAAGGCACCTGCCTCATTTAGTTTTTGGTTGCTTTGATTTGAGGACTGCCTTGCAGGGGAGCTACGCCAAGGCGCGTAACTGAAGCGTTCCGTTCGCAACGCGTAAAATCCATTTTTAGAAGACTGGTCTGTTTTTTTTTCGAATGTACGCGCCACCGTCCTGTACATTTCTATTGATTATAGTGATTATGAACTGCTACATTTCTATTGATTATAGTGATTATTAAGTGCTACAGCATACGCATGGAGAACGGAGCGCTTCAGTGAGGCGTCTGGTGTAGCTCCCCTGTAAGAGCAACGAAGGCAATCTACAAATATAATCCACGTCTTGGCAAACAAACAGACACTGGAGACCAGCACACACAGACACCTGCTGAGCATACACACTTCACCTCTGAGATGTCTTTGTGCGTGTTTGTACCTTTATGTGTTGTATGCGTTGGGTGTGTGTGTGTGTGTGTGTGTGTGTGTGTGTGTGTGTGTGTGTGTGATACTAACGGTTGTTTTGCGTCAGGGGGAGCACCTTGGCCGTGGCACCAGGACCCACATCTACGCGGGGGAGCTGATCATGAAGAGTGAGGACGAGGATGACGCCGGGGGCTACCACAGCTCTCCCAAGGTCAAGGTGGTGCTGAAGGTGCTGGGCTCCGGACACAGAGACATCTCACTGGTGAGAGCCTTCGTCCCTCTCTCCTCCACGGTCTTCCTCGTCCGTCTGGAGAACTCCATCCACGGACAGTAGTCGGTCATTTCTGCTTCTGAGTGCATGCCATGCCATGGAGTCTTCCTCCATCTGAGTCGCTAGTTTGTTTTTTTGCAGCATTGATCATTTCTGACACTGTGTGATGGGTACTTCCTCCCGCACACATCACACAGACACACACAGACACACACACACACACACACACACACACACACACACACACACACACACACACACACACACACACACACACACACACACACACACACACACACACACGTCAATGTACAGTAGATAAAGCCTATTGAATTGCATAATCTGGATCATACTCCAATCACGCAGACTACAGACTGAAGATCATGATTTGCTCCAAGAAGGTCATCCTTTACCTCATGTCCAGTCATTATGTGCTGATGAGATGATGATAAACCTGCCAATCTGAAGTTTAAAATCTCCCTTGGTATCTCCCTCTCTCTCTCTCTCTCTCTCTCTCTCTCTCTCTCTCTCTCAGGCCTTCTTTGAGACGGCCAGCTTGATGCGGCAGGTGTCTCACAAGCACATCACCCTTCTGTACGGAGTCTGCGTGCGCCACCAGGAGAGTGAGTGATCACGTCTGATGCTCTGAAATACCGGCATACTAGTACACACACACACACGTACTCACACACTCTCTCTCTCTCTCTCTCTTACACACACACACACACACACACACACACAAACAGCAAAAGTGGCACGAGTTCTGCACGGTGACCTGTGTGTCAAATCAGCTATAATAACCAGCTGAGGAAATGATTTATTATGTCAATATAATAACAACACAACATGTTGTCCTTCTCCAAGCCATAGAAGAGGACTAAAAGAACATGCTAATAAATGTGCACTAACAACTACGAACTACGCCAGACACACACACACAAGGACTGAATGCCAAAGAGGCTGTGTCCTCACATGCTTTCCCCTTAATAAGTTAAGCCCAACTGAAGAGACCACGCCAGGCCCTTTACTGATCACTAGAAGCTGACCCAGGATCAGCGTTTGGCAGAATCAGTACCT